>NW_020954907.1:4285519-4314837 GCF_900497805.2 Vombatus ursinus | reverse complement strand
CTTCCTTCCTTCCTTCCTTCCTTCCTTCCTTCCTTCCTTCCTTCCTTTCTTCCTTCCTTCCCCAAGTCTCTAGATCTCAGTTTCTTCATCTGTAAAATGAGGGGGGGTGGTCTCTGAGGTCCTTTCTAGTTCTTAATCTTAGATCCTATGAAATCATGCTCAAATAACCTCATTTTCCTTTGAAGGGAGTTGCTAGACTGGGAAGCTTTGTGCCATAATAGATACAATGCTGGACTTGGAATCAAGAGACCTGGTTCAACCAGGGTTCAAGCCCTGTGTCTGACATGAGTTGTGTGACCTTAGCAAAGTCACTCTATATCCTTGAGGGAGATCCTTAGTTTTGTCTACCAAGTTGTGATCTGTGTAGTTGGAAGGAGGGTCCATATAGAGAATTCTTGACTCTTTTGAGTATTAGTTAACATAAGACTAGTAGATCAGGAAAATGGCAAGAGATGCAGTGACTTGGACTTCAAATTCAGCAAAGAATTTTTAAAACATCTCACCCATGGTACCCTGGGGACCAGACAGGGAAATTAAGACTGAATAATGATTCAGTTAAATGGAACTTGTTTAAAACCTGGACTCACTGAGTGGTGATTGATTGTTGGATTATTGCAAAGCTGGAGGTCAGTCTCTAGTGAAAGACCTTGGGGAGCTGTCCTCAGCCCTCTGTTCAACTTTTCCATCTATAACTTGGATGGAGCATAGATGATATATTTGTCAAATTTCCAGATGGTATGGAGCTGGGAAGGATGGTTAGCACATAGAATGACAGAATGAGGATTCAAAAATCCCTTGACAGGCTGTAACAACTTCTGAGAACTTATCTAATAAGAATAAGTTTAACAGGGATAAATATAAAGTTCTTAATTTAATTAAAAAAAAGAACTATGCAAGTCTAGAAATTAGGGTTAGAAAAGAAGACTTGGGGATTTTAGTGGTCCCCAAGTTTAAAATAATTCAAGATGAACTGAATCTTTAAGGAGAACAATGGTTCTTAGTCACAGATGAGGAGGGAGAAGAGATGAGGATGGAGGGAGGGAGGGGAGAGAGAGAGAGAGAGAGAGAGAGAGAGAGAGAGAGAGAGAGAGAGAGAGAGAGAGAGAGAGAGAGAGAAGGGAGGGGAGAAGAAGGGAGAAGATAGAGAGACAAGGGCAGGGGCAGGGAGATAAAAATAGAGACAGAGAGATGGCCAGACCTGTGCTGTAGGAAAATCAGTTGGCACTTGTGAGAGGAGATGATGACCTGAATTAGGGGTGTGGCTGGATGATTGGAGAAAAGAGGGCAGATGCCAAAGATGTATGGAGATAGAAATGGCAAAATTTGTCAACTCACTATCTGGGTGAGAGTGAGAAGTGGAAGATGACACTGAGGTTGCAAACCTGGAAGCTGGAAGGATGATTGGACCATCAGTGATAATAGGGAAGTTGAGAAGAGGCTTTGGGAGAAAAATACTCAGTTCTGTTTTGGATGTGCTGATTTTGATACATCTATAGGACGATCAGTTTGAAATGGCCAACGGGGAGTTGGTGATGTGGGATTGGAATTCAGAAAAGAGACTAGGGCTAGATATGAAGAGTTGGGAATCATTTGCATAGAGATGATGATTGCACCAATGGGAGCTGATGAGGATATTAAGAGAATGTTGAGAGAAAAGTGAAGTGTGCCCAGCACAGAGCCATGATTAGAATCCGAGTGTTTGGACTCCAAATCCTTTCCATTCTCTTGCGCTGGTACCCCAGATATTTAACCTATCTTTACCTGGAAAGTCTAACCCTGACTCAGATGCCATTTTTGACCCTGTGATCCTTGGGAAGGCCCAGCATGTGGCCTCATGAGAGTTGGCTTGTCTTAGTTTAATGAGTGCTGACCTTGGAGTCAGAGGACAAAGGAGCTATAAAAGACCTTAGAACTCATTTGGTCTGGCCCCTTTCACTTTGCTGTTCAGTCATTTCAGTCATGTCTGATTCTCTGTGACTCCATTTGTGGTTTCCTTGGCAAAGATCCCAGAGTGGTTTGCCATTTCCTTCTTCAACTCATTTTACAGATGAGGAAACTGAGACAAACAGGGTGAAGTGACTTGCCCAGGGTCACCCATCTAGTAAGTGTCTGAGGCCAGATTTGAACTCAGGAAGATGAGTCTTCCTGACTTCAGGCCCTGGACTCTATCCACTACAGTATCAGCTATCTGACCCTCTTCCTTTTACAGAGAGTGAGAAGGAAGCAGATTATTTCAGAGTACGTAGCTGGTAAGTAAATAGTAGCACCAACATTCACAGCATGTCAGAGGACCAGAAACCTGAGCTAGAAGGGACCCCAGACACCATCTAGTCCAACTATTTAATTTTATGGATGAGGAAACTGAGACCCAGGAAGGTTAAATGGTTTTCCTGAGGTCACACAGCTAGTGAATGTCAAAGGTGAGAATTAAACTAGGTCCTTTGAATGTTTTTTTCCCTTGATACTGCTTCCCAGAAGTCAAAAGACCTGTACTTCAAGCCCAGCTCCATGATTTAGCAGTCACATAATCTTGAACATAACACAGCTTTCCAGCCTCAGTTTCCTTTTATGTGAAATGTTGCTCAGTTATTTTTCAGTCATGTCCAGCTCTTCCAGACCCCACTTGGGGTTTCCTCAGCAAAGATCCCAGAGTGGTTTGTCATTTTCTTCTCTAGCTAATTTTGCAAATGTGGAAACTGAGGCATACAGGGTGAAGTGACTTGCCCAGGGTCACACAGCTAAGAAGTGTCTGAGGTCAGATTTGAACTCAGGAAAATGGATCTTCTTGACTCTAATCCCGACATTCTGTGCACTATGGTGCCCCCTAGCCACCCTAAAGTGACATAGAGATAGTAATACTTGCATTCTAAGTCAACCACAGGGCTGTTGTCATGATCAGGTGGGCTCCTTTGGGAGGTAATGGAGTAGCTGACATTTACATATGCTTTATAGTTTGCAAAGCTCCTAATATTACCTCACTTGAAACTTTTCAGGTAGGTACTTGAGAGGTATCACAATAATACTAATGTTATATTAATTATAATTATTATTATTCCCCCTTTACAGACGTGGAAGCTGAGATTCAGAGGTTAGGTGAATTGCCTGTGCTCACACAGCTAGCAAGTATCAAAGGCAGGATTTGAAACCAGATCTTCCTGATTTCAGGTGTAGCACTCTAGCCATGCTACCTCTTAATGGATTCTTCCTTATTGGAGGTCTTCCAACAAAGGCAGGATGACACCTTGTTGGAGATTCTGTAGAGGGGATTCTCAATGAGGCATAGGATGATTTAGATGGCCCCTGAGGCCCCTTTCCTCTCTTATATCCTGTGAAATGAGATAATATACATGCAAAACAATTTATAAACCATAGAGCATGATGTAACTGTCAGCTGGTCTCATTAGTAGCAAACCTGAGTGTCCTGGACCTTTTGTTGGGGTCACTGCTGTCCCAGGGAAGGTGCAGGTCAGGAGAGAATGAGTGTCTTCTCCCCTGGTGGAAGGCCTCTGGGATGGATGGCTCTGGGGCTGCTGGGGAGACAGGAGGGAGGTCGGCAGCTTCTTCTGTCGGCCCAGCAGGTGAGTTGGCCCAGATGGCCTCCTGCTTGTCTCGCTGCCCTACCCCTCTGCCCCAGCTGTAAATAAATAAATCAGCTGTCTGACGTGCCCAGCTATGGAAAACGACCAGGCCAGTTAATTCTGTTCACCTTACCGGAGGCCCCTGCTTTGCTTTTGTCATTAGACCGCACTAGTGAGCTGCAGAGATAATGCACCCCAGGAGACCATAATTAACGTGGAATGTGATGAGGTAATTCAACTGCCCTGGCTGACTCAGAAGCTCATCTAGGCAACTCTTTGGAAAGCACTTTGGATTTCCCCCTATTGGAAAACTTGATCAGTGTGAGCTGCCCTGGTCAGACAGAGGCGATCCAATTCAACCGACATGTACTGGGTGACTAGGATGTCTCCCCACTGGTGAAACAAAGATTTAAAACAACAAACAGTGGAGTTGTTGTCTCCAATGGGGAACAGAATATTAATATTAATAATAGCAATAACTAGCATTTACAGAACACTTCAATGTTTGCAAAGTACTTTGGAAGTTATCTCACTTGACCCTCACAACAACCCTGAAAGACAGGTGATTAATCCCATTTTGCAGGTAAGGATAGTTAGGCCAAGAGCAGTTAAGAGGCTTGCCCAAAGTTACACAGCTAGTAAATATATAAGTTAGGATTCAAACCCAGGTCTTTCTGACTCCAAGTCTGGAGCACTATCTTTTGCACCCCCTAACTCCCTAACAATGGAGGCATTGCTCATTTTCTCCTGCCCCACTGTAGCTAGCACAACACTTGGCAAACAGCAGGTTCAGTGAATGTTGAGAATGAGAAATTAAGTTACTTGGCCAGGATCACAAGGCAGAATTGGAACTCAGGTTTTCCTGACGCTAACTCTCCATGGCACCCCCTAGCAGACTAGTGTAGCAAATATACCAAATAATTATTATTCAAGTTAAATTTGATAAGGAAAAAGAAGAGATATATACAAGGTGCCTTAGGGAATTTTGAGGAGACAAGGGAGCGGCATATAGTGGAAAGAGTACTGACTCTGGAATCAGACACCCTGAGCTGAAATCTTGCCTCGGTGACTTTGGGCAAATCATTTGAATTTTCTGAGACTCACATTATACACAAGCACAGACACACACACACACACACACACACAAACACACACACAAAATCACACATTCATGGCTTCTTCCTTTCTCCTCATTGGTAAAATGAAGGGGTTGGACTGATACCCTTTTAGGTCCTTGTGTTAACTAGGGCTATGATGCTGTGAGATCAGCAAAAGCTTCTTGGAGAAGGTGGCCTTTGAGCCTGTTCTTGAAGAAACAGGATTTCAAGAGGGGATTTGAGGAATGAATGTGTTCCAGGCCTGAGAGTTGCCCTGTGCAGTAGCATGAGTCAAGAGAGGCCAGGCTACGTGAGCAGGGAACAGAGATTATTAGTCAAGTTTGATTAGAGCAGTGTGTGAGGAAAGGAGAGCTGGAGTCAGATGGTGGAGGGACTTGAGTGGTAGGCTAGACGATCTGGATTTTATTGCACCAAAGGTGGCTGCTCAAGCAGATCTTTAAGATATTTTTCTATGACTTGCTAAAAGTAAAAATAATAGTAAAAGTAGACTAGCTTTCAGTCTGTTAACTGAACCACCTCCCCCATAATCTTCTGATTGTACCAGAGTTGGGGAAAACACAGAGATAGCAGGTTTGAGCCCAAGGTCACCAGAGCCTATTAAGTGATGTTGGGGTCAGAAAGTGTCTGTGGATTCTTTGCCTAGGTCTGGAATGACATCTAATCTGGTACTACCATTTTTCATATGAGGAAACAGAGGCCTAGAAAGGTACAGTGACTTACCTAAGATTTGTTGTTGAGTCATTTGTCAGTTGTGTCTGATTGACTCTTTGTGAGCTCATTTGAGGTTTTCTTGGCAAAGACACTGGAATGGTTTTCCATTTCCTTCTCTAACCCATTTTACAGATGAAGAAGCTGAGACAAACAGGGTTAGGTGACTTGCCCAGGGTCACACAGCTAGGTAATGTCTGAGACTGGATTTGAACTCTGGTCCTCCTGACTCCAGAGCTGGTGCTCTATCCACTGCACTACCTAGCTGCCTTTGCCTGACATTAATTAGAAGAACTTGAATTCAAATACAAATATTCTTAGGTGAGATCCAGGGCTCTTTCCAGTAGACAATGAGGGGAATCCCCCCCCCCGTGTTGGCTATGGACAAAAAGTCACCCAGGTCAAGCCTGTCTTTTCAGATACTTCCTCCTCAGAGGTATTGCCTTCAGACCTGTTGGAATTTTGGGTTGGGGTGAGTAATCTCCTTTCTGGATGCTGGTGTCAAAGCCATCAGGATTACCCTGAAGCTTAGCCACCTCTGGTGGAGATATGATTGTGTTAGTGACCTTCATACAGTAACCCTGTAGCTGTCCTTCCTAATTAGAATCTTAATTCACATTGAGAAGCTAGTGACTTTTTCGATTTGCTTCCTTCCAAGATGGCGGAGGCCTGGGCCAGCCAGGAGGACACTGGACAATGAGTAAAGAGAGGTCAAAGATTAATGTTATCTGCTTCCCAGTTATGCCGAGCTCAGCTCTTGGTAGAGAACCAAGGAGCAGTGGAGGACATTAAACACAGTCCCAGATCTAGGTAATGTCAGTCGGAGAGAGCCCAGAGCCTGGGTCTTGGAGCCATGATGTCTGCCTGTGGTGCAAGCAGGTTGAGTAGATGGTTTTGGACTCATGGGTTCTTCTACCCCAACCCCATTGCAGGGGCTATCTACGAGTCAGGGGGTCAATAGCGGAGATTGATCACTAAGATTCACTGATTGAGTAGGTTACCACTCATTGGCAACTCACCAAGATTTATAGAAAGATAGATAGATAGGGAACTTATTAATTTTTTACTATGTGTCAGAAACTGTACTAAGCTCTGCAGATACAAATACAAGCAGTCCTTGCCTTCAAGAAGCTGGCATTCTGATGGGAAAGAAAACACATAAAAGGGAGTTGGGAAGATAAAGGCAGGGTGGGTGGCATATCACACTTGGTGTAATGGTTGGAGAGATAGCCAGAAAATGGTGGGGAGGCCTAAGTCTGGGAAAAGAAAGGGGAAAATCCCCTCTCAAATCCCAGGGTGCCAGTTCTGATGAGAGTGGATGAGGAGGCTGGTCAAGAGTGCACGTGGCATGATTTGGAAATGGCAGGCGGCTAATGTGATGGCTTGGTTTTAGGCAAGATAAGGGAAAAACACCTGCCAGAACTGGGAAACCCTGGGTTAGAGTGATCAAGATCAAGACCCTGTGTGGTAAGCTCAGGTCATGAAGAACACAGTCTGTCTCAATATCTGCAACGTACATGTTCCTGCCCCCAACCACCCTTGGAATTCTTAGCTTCATTCAAAATAGCTCAGGTGCTCTTCCTACACAGGGTCTTTCCTGATTCATCCTCCCTCCAACTGTTAATATTTTCTCACTCTTGAAATTATTTTGTATTTACTCATTAGTGTACATGTTGTATCTATCCATTTCCCCTCCTTATATAAACTCCTTGAAGTCAGGGACTATCTCCTCCCTTCCCCTCTCCTCCCTTCCCCTCTCCTCTCTCCTCCTCCCCTCTCCTCTCTCCTCCTCCCCTCTTCACTCCCCTCCTCTCCTCTCTCCTCCCTCCCTCTCCTATCCTCCCCCCTCCTCCCATCTCCCCCCACCCCGTCCTCTCCTCTCCTCCCTTCCCCTCCCTTCTCCTCCCTACCTGTATCCTTAGTACCTAATAACATGTCTGGCATGTAATACTTGCTTAATAAATATTTGTTGAATTACATCGAATTGAGGGTCAAAGGCATATAAGAACAGGGCCTTAAAGAACAAAGCACCAACTAAATGCTAAGGAAAGGTCCAGTTGTGAATATCAAGGGAAATAAAATTAATGATTCTCCACTGGGTTAGTCATAGAGCCCATATTGCAAGAGGGTTTTTAAAAAGCCAAGGGATGGACAATTGGGGAATAACAGAGGCCCTTGTAAATGAAGCCACTGTGAAAAATCCAATACCTGGCTAAGTGGAGGCTGGGCAGATTCAGTGTATCCTAGGAGACTCAAAGACTGCACTCCTTAGGCACTGATAGCTGTTGAGAGACCTGGTGGAACTCCAGGATTGCTCAAGGATGGAAAGGACCATGGCTGGTTGTTCAAGGCCAAGATACTGCCTCTGGGAGGAAGCATGCCCACAGGTCCTGCCCTTCCCAGGACTCCTGCAGAGGGCTCAACACGTGCAGGGAGGTCAGTAAACATTTTTAGATCAAAGAATCACAGAATGTCCAAGTTCGAAATTACCTTGGAGGCCATGTAGTCTAGTCCAAATCAGACTGAGACTCCCTTTCTCACCATAACCGACAAGTAGCCTTTCAGCTTTGCCCTAGAAGCCTCTCAAGATGGGGACCCCAATATTTCCCTTTGAGGACAGCTCTCATTGATAGCAAGGGTTTTCTGACCAAGCATGCATTGGCCTCTACAGCATCCACCGGCTCCTCCTGATGCTACTCTCTGGGGACAAGTGGAAAGAGTTTAATCCCTTTTCCCTATAGCACTTCCTCAATCTTGAATCAAATCTTCACTTCCTCCCTCTGCCCCTGCCATCTTCTTTTTTCTAAGAGTAATATCTCTTAGATCTTCTCACGTACTCTCATGCAGTGTGGTACTGAGATCTTTATCCTGGTTCCCCATTTTCGGACACTTTTCAGATTGGCAATGTTTTACATAAGATGCGACATCTCCAACTGAAGATTGTCCCCTAGATGTGGTTTGAGCACAGTGGAACTATTATCTCCTGTGCCCTGGAGACAATATCCTTCTTAATGCTGTCTGTGTTTTCTTTAGCTTTTCCCACTGTTTTATCACACTATTAAGTTAGCTCATATGGGATTTTAGGCCGTTAAGATCCAAAGTCTTCCTTTAGATGGACTTCTAGCTAACCCTGCCTCCCTCATGAGCTCATGAAGATAAAGTTTTGAACCCAAGTCTAAGACTCAACCCACCCCTTTCTTGCTAATGATCAAGCTCAGAAGGCCGTGCTGATGCAACGAACCCACATGTGTTGATAGGTTTGGGAGAAGATCATAAAGACAGGCAGCCTTTACTGTCTGACTGACAGAGAATCCCAGAGTTCTGAGGGTCTCTGTCTTATCCTTACCTTGGATGATTGAAGAGCTGTGACAAATGAAATATCATTTACTGGGAGCAAGGAGGCATTAGTAGAAGGTTTATTGAGTCAAGCATAGGTAGAAGTTTTATTGAGTCAGGCATTAGTAGAAGGCTTACCCACAGCAATGAAACCATGGATCCTTTGAAGTAGGGAAGAAAGCATAATGCAGAGGGAATGGTCCTGGACTTGGAGGCAAAAGGCTTTTTCAAATCCAGGCTTTTCTACTTTCTGTCTGTGTGACCTTGAGTAAGTACTTTGACATTTTACATCTCAATTTTAAGAGATACCCATGTTCAAATCCTTCCCCAGATGCTGACGAGCAGTGTGATCTGGACAAGTCATTTCTGCCTCTCAAACTCAGTTTCCTTATCTATAGAATGAGGACAGTAATAGCGCCTATATCACAGGACTTGCATCCTCTGACCCTGGCCCATGCTTTCTTGTCACTGTGCTTTTGTTTACATTATCACCTAGGATTGCTCTCATTGCCACTTCTATATCTATTAAATTCCTACCAATTCTTTAAAATCCAAACCAATGTTTCCCTGGCGAAGTCCCCCCCCTTATGCTGGGGTTGCTAATGACGCCCCACTCTCCCCAACTTTGAACTTGCCATAGCACTTTTCTTGTACTTATGGTATATTATTTCATGTTATAGTCATTTGTCTCATATATAACTCATATGTAACTGTGAGACTATAAGCTCCAAGAGGTGAGGGAATGTCTTATCTAAATTCTTATCTACATCTTAGAGGTGATTAGAAGGTATAATGGATATAGTGCTGGACATGGTGTTGGGAAAACCTGATTTTGAATCTTATCACAGACACCTATTAGCTGTAAGAGCCTGGGCAAGTCCCTTCATCTGTCTCTCAGACTCAGTCTTGCTGTTCAGTCATTTCAGTCATGTTCAACTCTTTGTGACTGCATTTGAATTTTTCTTGGCAAAGACACTGGAGCGGTTTGTCATTTTCTTCTCTAGCTAATTTTACAGTTGAGGAAACCGAGGCAAACAGAGTTAAGTGATTTGCCCACAGTCACACAGTTAGGAAGTGTCTGAAGCTAGATTTGAACTCAGGAGGAGGAGTCTTCCTGACTCTGGGCTCAGCAGTCTATCCAAAGCACTTACTTACCTATAGCCTCAGTTCACTCATTTATAGAATAGGCAATAATATTAGTGTCTTCTTCGTGGTATTTTTGTGAGGATCAAATGAGATAATATATGGAAAGCTCTTTGCAAACATTAAAGTCATATATATTAACTATTCTTCTTCTTCTTATTATTATTATCATTAACCTCACCTAGAGCCTATCACAGTACTCCGCTTAAAATAGAAACTTCATACACTACTGAATATAAATTCTGTATGTATATATGTCATATATATGGTATCAGTAGTAACGAATCAATAATAGTTCAAAGTAGTCACTTAATAAATATATTAAATATAAATTATATATATATAGCATCAATAATAGCTAGAATTTTTCAAGTGTGTTTTCTGTTTATAATAATTATTGGTATTTATGTAAATACTCCAATGTTTGCAAAGCACTCTGCCTACATTTTCTCATTTGTATGTTATAACAACCCCATAAGATAGATGTTCTCCAGGTCTTATAATCCCCATTTTAAAGAGGAGGAGGCCAAGGATCAGGGAGTCACTTCCCCATGCTCATACAACCAGTAAATGTTGGAGGCAGGATCTGAATCCATTATTTACAATACCAAATACCAGTGCTCTATCCATTGTACCATACCGCCCCTTCTAAGGAACATTGAGTGACACAGAACATCGAACACTTTTTGATGTTATTTCCTGCCCCAAATTAGAGTTTCGGTTTCCTGGAAATCTTTTGAATCCAGCCACCATTTTGCAGTCGACCACTAAGTTACTGCATTGGAATCCTGTCTTGTTGAAATTGAGATGCAAAATATATAACCCAAGGAAGAGAAAATCTGTTTGCCTTTTAGGTGGTATTGATAGACTAGCTAGATCTTTCCACCAGCACTTCTCCCTGCTTCCTTCTGTAGACTCCCCTTCTCTTTTCCCCCTCCCTTCGTCCTCAGGGTGTTTTCTTGATGAGTCGAAGACTTCTCTGCTGAAGACTTGGCATTGTCAGAGTAGTTGAAAAGTTTTCTTCTTGCAGCAGATGGTCTGCCATCGGTGTTTGGAAGTTGCATGTGCTTTCCCCAAGTTTGGAAGCCAGCTAAAGCATCCCTCATGAATGTTTGCTTCTCATTGGAAGCTCTGGCTATTCTGTGAGACTTCAGACTTTCCTTTTGATTGGCATGGCCACCCAGAATTTGGTACTCTCATCTAGCATTGAGTATTTAGGATTCCAAAAGGTTGTTAGTGGCCAGTGTTTTTTCACAAACATTTTTTTCATGTACTATGTTGTGCTCCAAATCTTGAAAACACAGATGGTGCTGGTTACCTCCTTTTCCCTTCTCCTTCCCTTGTCTATTGTTTGTGCTAGGTGTCCAAGAGAAATCTGCCATTTTGGAATGCTCTTCTGAGCCCTGGGCTCTGGAAACTGTGTTCTTTGGCCTCTGTTGGGTGAAATACAGAATACAGAAGACAGTGAGTGCTTTGGATATGAAGTCAAGGAACACGCATTGGTCAAATCCCTTCCCCACTCTGGGCTTCAGTTTCCTCATCAGGAAAACAAAGGGACTGGACTAGATTAGTACCCTTCCAGCTCTAAATCTGTGAGC
This sequence comes from Vombatus ursinus, assembly GCF_900497805.2. Taxonomy (NCBI): domain Eukaryota; kingdom Metazoa; phylum Chordata; class Mammalia; order Diprotodontia; family Vombatidae; genus Vombatus; species Vombatus ursinus. The sequence goes on along the minus strand of NW_020954907.1, from coordinate 4,303,356 downwards.
CTATGAAATACTTTTGTGATGTAAATTGTGATATGGAGGAAGCCTGGTGTAATAGGGAAAAAAGTCCTGGTCTTTGTATCAGAAAATCCAGGTTCTAATTTCAGCCCTGTTACTTTTTAGCTAAGTAATTGGCCTTCACTTTCCTCATCTGTGAAATGAAGAGGTCTAAGTAAGACTGGACTAGATGGTCTCTAAGGCCACTCCCAGCACTAAAGTCTACAACCCTGGGCTTCCCAGTGTCCTTTCTGTTTCCAAAGTGCTGTACTTTTCTTCTCCATTGGGTCTCAACTCCACCATGTTGAGCATCACTACGAATTTTAGATGTTATTGGAAGTTATATTGTTACTCTAGATGAGTTTTACTTCGAGGGAGGCACATATCAGAGGACTACTAAAGCCATCCCTTGCTCATGTTTCCTCTCTCTCTCTCTCTCTCTCTCTCTCTCTCTCTCTCTCTCTCTCTCATTTTCTGCTATCTTCCCAGCCTGCGACCTGATGACACAGGGTATCCTGGCCTTAGTTACGTCCACAGGCTGTGCATCTGCCAATGCCCTGCAGTCGCTCACGGATGCCATGCACATCCCGCACCTCTTCGTCCAACGTAACCCAGGGGGCTCCCCCCGAACAGCATGCCACCTGAACCCCAGCCCAGAAGGGGAGGAGTACACACTGGCTTCACGTCCACCCGTTCGCCTGAATGATGTCATGCTCAAGCTGGTCACGGAGCTACGGTGGCAGAAATTCATTGTGTTCTATGACAGCGATTATGGTGAGTGTATGGGCTATCTTTCCTCTCCTTTCATGTGCTGGTTGGACAAGCATTCAAGAGATCCACCAGTGATGCTCCTTTTCTCCACCCCAAGGATTTTACCTTCATTGCCAACCCTGCTCTACATCATAGCAAACATATTGACTTTGAACCTCTTCTTTTTCAGTCCATTCACCCTTTGGGATCAAGTAGGAAGAAAGAAAGCCAGGAAGCTAGATAATAAGTAAACTGTTACTTTATTCCTTAGGTAATGAAGAACTCATTTTCTCTATTTGTTAAGGGAATATAGCTGAGAAATTAAAACTTAAAGTAACCTCTCCAGATAGGCAGCAAAATTACTAGAGAAAAAAAATCACCTGCTGAGAGCTCACATTTGGCTTATCTTTGCATTTTTAAAAACAAAACGTTAATTAGCTGCTTTTGTGGAATGGCATGGATTTGTGTCAGTAGGCAGTGGAGGAAAGCATAGACCCTGTAGTCATCAGCTTATCAAGGCATCCTCATGATGAAACATTTGTTTTTCAAATTTTTTTTGCTTTTGATTTTTTCCCATGGCCTTGTTTCTTGCTTTTGCCCAACATTTTTTTTAAACTAGTCTAGATACATAGGAAAAATAGTATTATGTAGTAGAAAGCTGACCTTGGAGCAAGGAGGACCTCAGTTCACATATGGCCACTGATACGTACTGGATGTGGAACTCTGGGCAGGTCTCAGTGCTCAGGACAACCTGTCAGTTCTTTAGACAACTCTTTTCTTTTTTAATGAATAGAAATCTATTTTCTCTCCCTCTCTCTCCCAACACAAAACAAATTACATCATTGACTATGTGTGTATACACATATATACACATACCTATATTCACATATATATTAATGTATATATGTATGAATGTGTTTATACACACACACACACATGTTGTAGAGATTATACTGGACTGCATTTGTAGACGGAGTTTCTTTACCTGATAGCTCCCAGTTCCAATGAAATCAGAAGTACAGATCTATCCATTTCCCAGTCCCTCCCCTTTCTCCATGGACCTCTATCCAGGTTCATAGGCCTGGAGTGATTTTTCTGGGGTGGGAAGTATGTGGCTTGGGACTTGATGTGTTGAGCCCCTGAGTATAATCAAGGGCTCTATTCCAGTGACTGAGATGTCAGGCCCACCCCAAGTCCCCTGAGTGTGTGTCAGTCTTGCTGTAAGCAAGGTTCTAACCATTGATTGTCAGAAAGCTGCCTTAGAGTAAAGTCACCATTGGCTTTTTGTTCAGTGACAAGAATATCATTTTTAACAACAGAGCTTTAGCCCTTGAGGTGAAAGCAGACAAGCGTTTGCTAACAGAGCTGAAGAGGTACCAGTGTCATATGCCACAGGAGTGTCCTTTGCAAAGATAAAGGACCTCTTTGTAAATGACATGTTTCTACATCAAAATTCATCCTAGGCTGTTGAGCCTTACCAAATGCTATTCATCTCAGATATGGAATGGGAAATGCTATAGGTCAGTATGGATGTATCACCAGGGACTGACCCTTGTCAGTGAGGGCATTGGGAAGAGACCAGAAATTGGTGTGGACACAAGAGGCAAATTAATGTTTATTAGTATAATTGTGGAACAGGCATTTGTATTAGTGTGGATGTGGAAAAGTGATTGCTGCTCTTTGGTGTTTACGTGGGACATGGGTTGGCATGGTAACCATACCTTAATTCGACTAAATCAGAAATTGATTCTGCTTTATAGATTTACTCCACCTTTAAATGTTGGGGTGTAGATGATTGTTGTTGTCAGTATAGTGTACACCAGGCTCCAAGTACCTGGAGACAGCCAGAGGGCAAAGAAAATCTGTAGAGATACTTTTATTTGGTTGATGCTGAAAGGCAGCTTAGACAGGAAATTGGCTTCATCTATCCTGGCAGCAGGAGCTTGACCCTAAGAACCAGCAGATAAGTCCTGTACATAGCTAGCTATCACTTGCAAACTAGATGCTAGTTTTCCCATACACCATCTCCCTCCATTATCCTAGTGTCTTCCCTGTGTGGATTATCTCCAACTTAACATGTATGTGTTTGTACATAATTTTTTGCATGTCTTCTCCCCCATTAGATTGTGAGCTCCTTGAGAGTAGAGACTGGTGTGTTGCTTTTTTTTTTAAACTTTCTTTTTATCCTCAGCCCTTAGCACAGTACCTGGCACATAGATGCTTAATGAATGCTGCTTGATCAATTATTTATTGTTCAGAAGACTTCTTCAGAGTGCCATAGCTCTGTATGTTTTGGCTAAAAGTATTTACAGATCTGGTGTGCTTTAGAACTCTATCCCTGTGATGTTTGATGGTTTAGCACCTCATTCCCCATATTAGACTGTATGTTTCTACTGAATGAATAGGAGTAGCTAACTGGTTCATTGTTTTTTCTGCATGTCCTCGACAGTACGGTTCTTTTGTGGGCCCTCACTAGTATACATATATTATTGGGAACTGAAAGGAAATCAGATACAGCCCTGGGACAGTTGAGATACCAGCAGGTATCTTGCCTGTGATGAAGGCTGTATCACAAGTAAGTCTATTCCTAGGCTCTTCTCTGAGAACTGGCACACTAGTAGAGTTAGTAGACCAGAACTATAGGAGAAATACCCGCCATCATTGTTGTCTTGAAAGATAGTTATCTAGAGCCTGCACTGTACTCTTTAAATTCCTTTAGTCATTTTTAGCTATTATAGTTTGCTTCCTCGAAGTATAATTTATTCTCTGATGTATTTAACTAAGAAAAGAAATAAGCATGTGTTTGCATATGCCTAAATGCTCTGCTTTCCTAAGACCCATAATGTTGTCCTAATCTCTTGAGCAAATATTCCATTTCAAGCCTTCCAGGAAGGATTGCAAGAGCAAACAGTCACTGTGCTGAAATAAAGACGAACTGGTGACAAAGGAAAGGAAGGGAACCATGACCAATCTGGAATAATCCTTTTCCCAGATCCATTTCCTTTCCTTCTCCTTGGGGTCCTTAGCTCACAGGTGCGGGAGGCCAAGTAATAGCCAAAAGACCCTTGATGCGTTTCTCTTTGTACGCTGGCCTTCCTCTGAGAATCCTTCAGGCATGATGCCTACCCAGAGTAAACTTGGGGCTGCAAGCATAGGCTTTCACAAAGGCATGCTGAGGTTAGGGCTGTCTGGGCTCACAGCCAAGCTTGATACAGTTGAGTGAGTTGAGGGGTGAAGGTAGGGGGCATAGCTAGTATACAAAAGACTGCTGTCCTAGGTGGAGTCTTGGTAGAAAATCAACTGTCATTCATTGATGCCTGATGCTGCTGCTATAGAATGTCAGGGATTTGTGTCAATGGGTAATAGAGGATAGCGTAGACCCTCTAGCCACCTGCTCACAGGGGCAATCCTGTAATGCTGCCTCTTTTTAAAAAATATTTATTGCCTTTGACTCTTTCCCTTCTGGACAATATGCTTACCCCTTTCATTCCACTACTTTGGACCACTATTCTCATTTCTAATTCATAGCTTTGTGCAGCTCTGTGGATATAAGCATGTCTTTAACTCAACTTGCTTGGGCCATGACCTCCTCTTCCCCTTCCTTCCCTCCCCCTCCATTCTTCCGCTCTCTTTTGGCCTGTTAATCATTAGCATGTGTTAGACTATCTCTGTGAGGGACAAGGGCATGACAAGAGGCAAGAGTTGGACCACAGTATGCTTCCTCATCTTTTTTCCCCTTCTCTCCCTTTATCTCTCTCTCCCCCATTAGGTGACTTTCATAGTCAGCAAGTCATGGGATTGTAGAAACATTGACTTGTAGTCAACTCTTATAGTCCACTTATGGTCTTATAAGTCCACTCTTCCCATTTCATAGATGAAGAAACTGAGGAACAGAGAGCTTGTGATTCGCCTAACGTTACATAGGTAGTAAGCAACAGGACCAGAATTCAAACTCCAATTCTAGCATGCTGTCCACCAATTTGTGTTATAGATCACAGTGGCTCTTTGGTGTTAAGAAACAGATGAAGGGTCAAACTAGACAAGGAATGTGGTTATAACTTATCACATGAAGGCTGCATGGGTTCATGGAAGTTATTTATGTTGGGCCATATTCTGCTTGACCCTGCCCTCTGAACTGGTCCAAATCTCCAGCAACTCAGGAACGTCCTGTGCCAGTGCAGACCTTTTAGCCTTCATGGAAAGTATCATCTGATGGGTTTCATTTATATAGCTTTTTCAAGCTTGCGATGCACTTTACATATATTATCTCATTTGATCCTCATAACAACCCTGCATGGTAGGCACTGTTATTATCTCCATTTTGCTGAAGCTGAGGTTAAATGACTATTTGCCCATGATCACAGCTAGTAAATGTTGGAGGCAAGATTTGAATCTGGGTCTTTTTGACTCCAAGAACGAGACTCCATTAGGCTACCTTGCTGCCTAATTATACAGATTAGCAATCTAAAAATTAGATCCTCTTATTTTACCTATTAGAAAACTGAGGTCTAGGGAGGTCAAGGGACTTGTCCAGGGTTCTACAGACATGACAGACATTATTCCTCACTCTTGGGCTTCTCTTTAGTTGCTAAGGGTTGGGATTGGTTGAGGATCATTGGCAGATGGTCTCTATGAATTCAGGGACATGAAGATGTTGACCTGACTTCTAGTCTCTTTCCTCCTCCTCTCCCATATCCTTGGTATCTTTCTCTAAAAGTCCTTACCACAAGCAGGGGTTAATCAAAAAGTCTTTTGGTGCCCAAGCAGATCTATGAGTGAGTGTGGCCAGGACAGCAAAGAGCAGGATCAAATAATGATGGTGGCTGGCAAATTCTAGTGATTGGAAGTTCTTTATGGCCTTGGGTTGAGACAGAATTCCAACTCTGTACCATCTGTATGACCTTAGGAAAGTCATGTGACTTCTCTGGGCCTTGTTTTCCTATAATAGATGATCTTGAAGATCTCTGCCAGGTCTAAATCCTATGATTGTAAAGATATAACTCCTTCAAAAGACTTACATATAAGTGCTCACGAGGAAGCCTCTTGGCTTAGAAGGAACTAGGTTCTTCCTAATTAAGTCAAATCATTTTTTATCACCAAAGAGGTCTATCTACATAACAGGGCCAACTGAGTAGCTCTGTGAGGACAGAAGCCCATCTGAACTCAGACTTTGCTAGTTCTTTGTAGCTCTAAGGGAGCTATCAAGGGTTCTGGGTTCTCTTATGTGTATCTGATCTATTACCTTTGTCATCTTTTCTTCCTTCCTTTCTTCCCTTTTTCATATTTTTCATATTCATATTTCCTTTGTCAAAATTTAGCCTCAGACACTTACTAGCTGTGTGAGCCTGGACAAGTCACTTAACTCTCTTTGCCTCAGTTTCCTCATCTGTCTTATGAGCTAGATAAGGAAATGGCAAACCATTCCAGTATCTTTGCCAAAAAATCCCCAAATGGGGTCAGGAAGAGTCAGACACAACTGAAAACAGCCTGAGATCTTATCCAACTTCTTTAAACTGACTAGTGTCTGAAGTGGAAACCAAGGCAGAAAGAGGTTAAACTAATTGTCCAAGGACCCTGAATTAGGGCTGGAATTCAAAGCCCTGTCTCCTGGCCCGAAATCAAAAGTTCTTTCTACTAGACCACAAAAATCTATTCAATTGTATCAAGTCAAATGCTTAATCCTAGACTGGCTTCCTCTTGACCTCTGGAATTTGTAGGTCCCCTTCCACTGGTTAGTAAGACTGGAGAATGAGGAATCATTACAGCTTCAGTGGAACACCAAGAGGAATATAAAGCTGGTATGTGGTCATGCACACACATCATCAACATTATCATCACCAGATGTATTTATAACTAAGTTAAAAGAGAAAGGACCTTCAGATTATCTTGTATTTTTTAGTTATCTGTGTTTGCCCCTATTTTCTCTCTTTAACAGAAATATGCTATCATTGATTATGAACAGGAAGACAGGGCTGGACTTGACCTTTCCTCAGTGATCTCTCAGTATCCTAATAGCTATCAAACATTAAGGCACTGGATAACCCTTCAATCTTGGTTAATCATGAATGAGCTTGACATAGTATGGGCCACAGAACATAGGGTGTAGAACTGGAAGTCATATTATAGATCTAGAGCAATGGTCTCATTTTAAAGCTGGGGAAACTGAGTCCCAGAGAACTCAAATGCTTGCTCAGGGTTACAGAAGATGGAAGTGGTAGATACAAAATCACCTCTCAGATTCTCTCATTCAAATTCATTGTTTTTGTCTCGTACCATGATGCCTTTTCTCTATCCTTCCCCACCCCCAACCTCTTCCTTACATTGCATATTATTATAGCCTCGCACACTTTAGTACAAAGAGCATCTGATGTAGAGTTTGAATTTAATCTGCCTCTTACAAGTTGTGTGACCTTAGGCAATTTACTCCATATCCCGGGAATGTTGTTCCTCATTTGCAACATGAGGGGATTCAATTAAATCATGAGACCATAGGATCATTGATTTTGAACTTGAATCAAACTCAACAATCATTTTGTCCCACCCCCTTATTTTATAGAAGAGGAAAATGAGAGAGTTCAGGCTCAGTTAATTGGTAAGAGGCATAGGAAGTTAGGTGGTACAGTGGCTAGAGAGCCGGGCTTGGAATCAGGAAAAAACTATCTTCCTGAGTTAAAATTTAGCCTCAGACACTTACTAGCTGTGTGAGCCTGGGCAAGTCACTTAACTCTCTTTGCTTCGGTTTCCTCATTTGTCTTATGAGCTAGACAAGGAAATGGCAAACCATTCCAGTATTTTTGCCAAAAAAACCCCAAATGGGGTCAGGAAGAGTCAGACACAACTGATAACAGCCTGCAATCTTATCCAGCTTCTTTAAATGATGTCAAAGGCTCAGGCATGAAAGGCATGGCCTAGGACTGGGGGAATGAGAGTCAGATGTTACATTGTAGCAGTATGAGCAGCACATAGTTCTGTGCAGAGAGAGACAGAGACAGAGACACAGGAAGAGAGAGAAAAAAAGAAAGAGAGGAAAGAAGGAAGAAAGAAAGAAAGAGAAAGAAGGAAGGAAAGAAGAAAGGAAAGAAAGAAAGACGATCGCATATGTGTATAGTTTGCGAGATGCAAGATGTCCCTTTTGGGAACATGCCATGCAACACATTTTTCCACTTGTTGTGACAGTAAAGGGAGAAATAGAAGAGAAGCTGACATATTGGGGAGAAAACCTGCAAAGTAAAAATAGTAAAAGTTTGGGTAAAACTGAGAAACTATTCAACTTGCCACTTTGGTGTATGTGTGTAAAGGTGGTAACTACAGCTTTGCTGTAATTTTTAAAATAAGAGAAAAATCTTCGAAAGCCTTGGCCACCATCCCAGGAGATGGCAATGTCACTGGAGAGTTCTAAGAAACAAACTCAGGCTGGAGGTCATTGCGTGGCAGGTAGAGTGGAACCTTGCGCTGGGAGTCTAGATACCAGAATTCCATTAGGTGCAAAGCCCAGATTTGCTGAGGCTGATGGTGGTGCCCCCTTGGAAATAAAATTTCCAAGTTCAAAGGGACCTCAAACAATATCTAGTCCAACCCAGACCTGAAAAAAGGTTCGAGAAAATTACAATATCGAGAAAGGCAGAACATTGTAATAGACCAGAGAGCTGAAGCTCAAGTCCAGAAGGCCTGCGACTGAAATCTACTCTAAACATTCCTTAGATCAGGCAACTCACTTTTCCTCTCTAGGCGTCAGTTTCCCCATCTCCTAAGTTAGGGGGCTGGATCTGATGACCTCTAAGGTCTCTTCCAGTTTGAAATAGAAATCTATGACCACATTAATTCCCGGCCTGGACAGCTCCCTTTTCTTTCATATACATCCAGGACATCTACAGGATGTCCATTCCACTTTTGGAGAGCTCTACTTCTTGGGAAATTTTTTGTTACAAAGAACAGTTTAATTCTATCACTTTGCAGCTTCTACCTGTGGTTACTTGTTTTGCTCTCTGCGGTCAAAGCAAAACAAGTCTCATCCTTTTGTATGATAGGACTCAAAAACAAAAGAGTGAAAGAAAACAAACAGCAAACAATAGCCACAACCACCAAAACAGAACCTTAAGACTTTAGCTTTTCTCTGGGACCTGAATTCTTTCATCTCTGTTGGTCTAAGCAAAGGACAAGCCTTTCATTTTTCATGCCATCTGAGAAATGGTACTGGATCCTTAGTTCAAGCCTGTGCGGGAGAATAAAAAAGAACACAGAGGCTGGCTTGACGCCCAGGATGTTTGCTTTGCCTTGCTCTCTGGGGATGTTTCCCTGTGGCTTTGATAGCAGATCAATCCTTGACTTTAATGAGATCAGAACTTCTAAGTCTTAGCATTAACCAAGGCCCCACTTCTTTTTTCCTCCTCTATCGATCAACAGATGGAAAGACCACTAGGCTTGAAGTCAGAAGACCAGGGCTCTGGTTCCATCTTCAATACTAATTAGCTGTGTGATTGTACAGATGTCATGGAACCTCTCTGGGCTTCAAATTCTTCATCTGTAAAATGAGGAGTTAGATGGTGGCTCAGCATAAGGCAGGGGTACTTAATCTTTCTTGTGTTATGGACCCCTTCGACAATTTTGTGAAGTCTATTAACTCTTTCTTAAAATACTATTTATAAATGCTTAAGTAAAATCCACAGGGTTACGAAGAAAACTAATTATATTGAAATAAAGATGTAATTTTCTTCCTATCCAAATTTACAGACCCTCTGAAATCTAGCTATGGAGTCTTTGGGGCTCTATGGAACCAAGTTAAGGATTCCTGGCATAGAGAAAAGAACACAGAAAATTGTGCCTGGGTTCTTGACTGCCTTCAATGTCCAATCCTGCCACCGCAACATAGACATTCAGTTTCTGGTTTTACTACTACAACATATATATGTATTTATATATGTGTATATACACACACATATATACCTCTGTGTATATGAATATGTATATATACATACACACTTCAGTATGTGTGTGTATATGTATACACACATAAACACATATATAGACACACATATACATACCTCTCAGTACATACACACATACAGACATGTATATATGTATACATGCTTAACCTCTCAGTATATGCACACAGACATACATACACACATATAGATATATGCAGTATATATATACAACACACATGTATACACACATACATCTATATATACAATATACCCATGTGCATATACATACCAACCTATATAGGTTTACACATGTGCATATGTACACATACATTTGCAAATGTGCACATATGTGCAGACACATACATATATACATACGTGTGTGACACACACATACCTCTGTGCTTTGGGCAAGTAACTTCACCTAATTAGGTCTATTTCTTCATCTGTAAAATGGGTAGGTTATACTAAAACATATGTGAAGTCCCTTCCAGTTCAGTTCAATCCAATGAGCATTTATTAAGCAACAGCTATGATCCAGGTGTTCTTCTGAGCATACAGAGGCAAAAATCAAACACTCTTTGCTTTTGAGGTGCTAATATTCTCTGGAGTGCTCCAAATTCTATGACCTTTAATATTCTCTTCCCTCTGGTTCTGAAATTCTGTGGTTTATCAGGTAGATAGAGGTAAGAACAAGCAATTTGGGGACTGTTGGGTTGAATTCCTCATACTAATCTTGAAGAATTTGACTGTGGCTTTCATGCCTCAGTTCTTGGCTTTCCTCTCTGTAAAATGGGAGGCAGCATTGGAGAGGGGGTGGAATGCCCAGCTTAGACTCAGGGAGACCTCAGTTAAGCCTGGAACCTAAAACACTTGAGAAATGTGATTATTTGCTGGTCACTTAGCCTCTCAGTACTCCTGAGGCTAAGGCTAAATTACGAATGCCTTTATGAGAATGTAAACTCCTTGGGAATAGGAGTTATTTCACTCTTCACGTTGGAATCCACAGTGCCTAACACAACACTTGACACATAGCTGGTGCTAAGTAAATACTTGGTGGTTGATTGACTAATTCACATTGTCATAGGTGATTTCTATACTGGGAGTTCTTCATGGTGATGCTGTTATAGGTCCCATTATAGGCCCCTTTAATAAAAAAAATGGGGAGAATCATAAAGATATTATCTGTCTTTTTTGATATCCATCTGAAAGAAATGCTCCTGAGAAAATGTTATTCCATCAAGGCATGATTTTCTGTGTTGGTTTCTTGGAGTGCTCAATACATCGGTGTAAAGCAAATAGCACCATTAAATGTCAAATGAGTTGAAGTCACTTGAGTTTTTCCCTCAGTTTTCCTTTCCCTCCAGACCTTGAGGAAACCTCAAATACCTTAAAAACTTGGAGAGAAATGGGGAAGTATCTAAGAATGAAGGCTCTGCTAGCCCTCTCCAACAGAATCACAGAACAATAGAACTGGAAGGTGGGCTTAGAGACCATTTTGTCCAACCTCTTAATTTGGCATATGGAGAAACTGAGTCTCAGAAAAGGGAATAAGATCACACAGTGAGTTAGTGACAGAACCAGGTCCAGACCTATGTCTACTCTCACCTCATCCTGCATTCCCCTATACGTGCCATATTGTCTTATTCCAAGTTGCTTAGCACCACAGCGTGGATTCCTGGGCTAGGAAACCCCTAGATGATGATGACGACGATGATGATGATGATGTGCGTGTATAGGAAAGATGAAAGAAAACTTCTTGCCTTCAAGAGACATGACAATATTTCAATGGGAATACGCACAAATCTGGAAGTTGAAGGGATCTTAGAAGCCATCTAATCCTATCTTTTCATTTAACAGAAGAAGAAACTGAGACTCCGTAAGATTGTGTGGTCTGCCAATGTCACAACGCCAGGCACTAGACATTTATTAGATGCCTGCTATGAGTTAAGCACTGTGCTAAGTTCTGGGGTTACAAAAAAAGGCAAAAGACTTAAGTGATATTGTAAATGATTGAGGTGAGATTTGAACTCAGTTCTTCCGATCACAGATTCATTGTTCTTATCCATTGTGATACACTGTAACACACATAAATGAATGCAGAAGGGAGATGGCATGAATGTAATCATCATTTCTGGATCCTGCATGAGACCAGTTATGAAAGACAGCATGAAAGAGACGAATAAATGACCAATCTAGAGTTAAGGGATGACAATTTTTTTTATTAGAGCTTATTCTTTTCTTTCTGTCAACATCATTTCTTGAAAGAAAACCAGTGGAAACCATTTCCCCATTTCATACTGAATTCTTCCCTCATGACAAAGAAAAAAACATGTTTAAGTAAAAACAGCAAATAAAGCAACTTCGTCTGACAAGATAAACAACATTCTGTGATAGCAGCCCCCCACCTCTTTGCTCTGAGGATGGTAGTATATTTCATTCTCCATCCTCTGGAACCTTCATTAGTTTTTCAATTACTCAAAGTTCAGCTTTTAAAAACAATGAGCATTTTAATTATTGTGTATATCGTTTTCTTGGTTCTTCTTATTTTACTCTATCAGCTCATTCAAATTTTGCCATGTTTCTTTAAATTCCTCATAATGATAATTTCTTACTGCATAATAACATTCCCTTACATTTATATAAGGAGGCAGCTAGGCGGCTCAGTGGTTAGAGCTCTGGGCCTGGTGTTACAAAAACCTGAATCCAAATGTGACCTCCTACACTTATTAGCTGTGTGACCTTTGGCCAGTCATTTAACCTCTATTTGCCTTAATCCACTGAAGAAGAAAATGGCAAAACACTCCAGTATCTTTGCCATGAAAACTCCGTGGACGTGAGGTCGTGAAGAGTCAGCTGTGACTGAATTACTGAATGACAATATATTTATATACCATAGATTTTTAGAGTACATTTTATATATATTTTAGAGTAGGGAGGTTATATCAAAGGGTAGTGACAGTTGTTTTCTTGAAAGAAGTGACTTGATGAAATAGTTAAATTTTCAGTAAGTGGAGTCCTTGCCTGAAGTATTCTTGAGAGGAAATATATTAAGTGGGTGGGGAATCTGTCAGATCTCAGAATCTTACTAAATAACCTTCTGAACACAGACACCATTTGGAAAAAAAAGCCTTTCTTTGCTTGGAAAATGAAAATATTAAGAGTGAGGCACTGGGCCAGTAATCTAAACTCTTTGGCCAGTTTTCTCATATGTAAAATAAGGGAGTTGGAGTTCACGATCTCTGAGGTGCCTTGCAACTCTAGGGCTATGATACAACACTGAATGCAACACAATATCCCCATCTCTACGCTAAAAGGAGGAAAATTTGTTTCTTATTTGACCAGGATTGGCTATTACAATTACTTAGAGGTTGGCTTCCTTCTAATGCTCTCTTCATTTAAAGTGTTGCAGTCATTGTCTATATCATTCTTCTGGTTCTCCTTATTTTCCCTGCATCAGTTCAAATCCATCTTCCAATGTTTCTCCGAATTCCTCATATTTATCATTTCCTATTTCAGTTCCAGCATATTCATTTTAGCAATTTCCCCAAAGGTGGACATGTACCATGTGGTTGCTCGTTCTTTGCTACTACAAAAAGTAAAATAAATATGTTGCCATCTAGGTTGCTATATAAATATATTGTTATTAGACATTTCTTTTTGGCTTTGACTTCTTTGGGTAAGTGCCTGGTAGTGAGATTGTTGGGTCAAAGACTATGCATTGTTGAGTCACTTTTTTACATGCTTATAAATAGTTTTCCAGAATATGTATACCAATTTGTGCCTCTTAAGATTATAGATCTAGAACACAAGGGGCTTGGTGTACTTGTATTTCCATAGCACCTTTGATGTTGCCTGTTTACTTTTTTATTTTTTGTCAATTTGTTGCGTTTGAGGTAGAACCTCAGAGTTATTTTGATTTGAATTTGTCTTAGTATCTGTGATTTGGAGCATATTTTATGTGGTTATAGATAGTTGGCAATTTTTTGGGGGTCAAAAATGCTCATATTCCTCACCTATTTATCTACCGTAGAATGGCTCTTGGCCTCAAATATCTGTGTCAATTCCTTATATACTATGACTGTCAGACTTTTATCTGTGATATTTGATGGGAATATCTTTTTCAACTCAAAACTTTTTCTTCCTCTGTTGACATTGATTTTCTTCATGGAAGAACATAAAATTGTTCCTTTTGTCTTTTATGATCACCTTTATTGTTTGGTTCAGGTTTCTCCCCCAGCTATAGTTGTGAAAGATACCTCTTTCTGTTCCCTATTTTTTTTTAAGATTTTTTTTTTAATATTCTGGCTATGTATCTATGTGTGCCTTTCGGATATGGTACATGGTGTAAAGTGCTGATATTGACCTAATTTCAGCCAAATTGCTTTTTAGTTTTCCCAGCAGTATATGTCCAATAAGGAGTCTTGCATTTAATAATTGATGTTCTTTGTTCAAACACTGGGCTACTATTTTTGATTGCTATTGGGTCTTTATTACCTAGTCTACTACTAGGTTTTTAAACAAAAGGTTTATTTTTCTATTTTTTAACTAGTGCCAAATACTTTTTTCATGATCAGTGCTTTATAATATTGTTTGATATTTTGTAACACCACACCCCCTTCAATGATATATTTTTTTTATTATTTCCCTTGAGATTCTAGATCTTTTTTTTCTCTAAATGAATTTTGCTATTATTTTATCTAGTTCTATAAAGTATCCCCTTGGTAGTTTGATTGTTATGGCACTAAATTCATAAATGAATTTAGGTAGTGTCATTATTTTTCATTATATCTACCACTACTTTAATTTCATCAGCCCCATTTTATCTGAGAGAAATTGCTTGAATGGCATGAGAATGCTGCAGGATTCTGCTCATCCTTGCCTGGTCTAATATGGGCTGAGGAAAATGGGTGCCAATGGAAGAAATCATTTAGGCAGTACTTACATAGGGGCTTCTCACTGCTCCTTCATGGGCCATGCCTGATCATTGGGAGCAGAGAGTAGAAAAGAACAATTCTGCTTTGGGAGCTAATGATCACCAAAGTCAGCTTGGGCAGTAGGGCAGAGAGCAGACACAGTGGTATTCAAGGAGTAGTGGAATTAAGGCTAGACTCATTGACAGGAAACATGGGTTTAATTCCTACTTCTTCACTTGCCAACTGTGTGACCCTAAGCATGTTACTTCACCTCCCTATCTTTCAGTTTCCTCATATGTACAATGGGGCTAATACTACTCTACTTCTTACTTTACAAGGTGATGGTCTCTAGATATGAGCTAATGTGTGTGTGTGTGTGTGTGTGTGTGTGTGTGTGTGTGTGTGTGTATAGAGGAGGAGGGTGGGCTTTGAGATTGGAAGGTGGCTTGGGTAATAGAACAACCTTGCTTCTGATTTGAGCGGAACTTGCCATGCTGGTGGCTGAGCAGATGTTGGGGAGGGGTCATGAGTCAGGGTAACCTTCTGCAAAGGGCCTTCCTGGTTCCTTCCAATTATTAGTGCCTCCCCTTCAAGATTACCTTTATTTACACTGTCTATATCTAATAAGTACATAGTTGTTATCATATCTTCCCCATTAGAACTGTAGCTCCTTAAAAGAAAAAACAATGCTTTGCACCCCCAGAATTTAGCACAGTGCCTGGCACACAGTAGGTGTTTAATAAATGCTTGTTGACCGTGTGACTGCACCCACTCTCCCCATTGCTGCTCTGAGCAGAATGCCCTTTAATAACTGAACTCCTTAGCAGGAGGGTGGTTTCCGTTCACCCAGATAAACACACTGGTTCCTACAGGTTTGTCACACGTTCGGTAATTGTTGCACTGATGGTTACCTAGTGAGAGCATTACAATGTGAGAGCATTTCTAGTGTCAAGAAAACATCCTCCCCCACTGTAGGCAGGTGTTGGGGTAAGCGAATGGGACCTTAAAATAGCTCCAACCACAACTGAGTCAGTCAGAGGGAAGCTGTGAGAAAGCGAAAGCAACGAGACTGGCATCTGGCATCTGGCATCACTGAACCTTGATGGTTGCATTAATGCTGCCTGATAAGCCTGCATCAGCACTGGGGCTTAGATCGCCCTTCTAACAAATAGTGGAGGTCTCAGTTTCCCCTTTGCTCAATTCTGTCTTTTAGTAGCCTTCTCTTCCTTCTGGTGCCATCTTTGCCATGTAGCCTTCCTTGATCCTCCTAGCCGAAAATAATTTCTTCTCCAATTTTCCTTCAGCAAATTGCTTGGATCTGTCCTTTCCCCTATTACTCCCTACCTTTTATTATCTTTATGTATGTGTGAGGTACGTTACATGAAGCCTTTCTTGATAAATCTTAATGTTAATGCCTTCCCTCTAAGATTTTCTCCAAGTTATCCTGAATGTGTCTTTTTTTGGTTGCATAATAATTTGCATGTTGTCCCTTCATTAGATTGGGAGCTACTTGAGGGTAGGCACTGTATTTGCCTTTCTTTGCCTCCCTGGAAACCAGCATAGTCCCTGGCACATAGTAGGCACATAATACTTATTGATTTAACTTGTTCCCTCCCCGTTGCCCACCAATATCTGAAGGATAGATAGCAGTTCCAAGCTGTGGAAAAGATTGAATAAGATAAGAGAAAACTTGGGGAGGATACACTAATGGTCTTCAAATATTTGATGGACTGTGATATGGAAGAGGGATTAGGCTTTTTCTGCTCGCTCCCAGAGGATAGAACTAGGAGCCAAAGGTAAAAGCTACAGAGAGGAATATTTTGGTTTTATGTTCAGAAAAATTTCCCTACTTAGACTGGTTCCAAAGTGAGCTGGGATGCCTCTGAAGCTAAAGACTTCACCATCATTTGCAATCTTTAAATACAGGTCGAATACCCACTTGACAGGGATGGTGTAGAAAGGATTCCAGTTTAGGTAGGAGTGGCCAGTCTTTGAGGTCCCTTTCAAATCTTCGATTCACTGATTCCAGGAGACAGAAGTGGAGGCAGGGAAGTTGGCAGGGCATCTCGGCCTACTGTACTCGAACAGGATGGAAGTGTGAAAGCCTCCCCAGTAGTCCATGGACAACATGCCAGAATTCTCAGGGATTAAAGATGGCCTAGGGCATGCAGGGCCAGAGTCCAATTCCAGCTGGTGAGTGGCTCAGCTAGTTCTCAGTGGGGCTTTGAAGAGAAGGGAAAGGCAAAACAAGGAGAAACAGGTAAAAATGAGAGGCAGATTTCAACCCAGTGTGAAAAACAATAACAGCTCCCTGAATAGCAACACCAGCTTTCAACAGAGCTATCAGCTTCATTCAGAAGTCTGAGTCCCCACTTACCAAAGGCTTCCAAGAAGAATTTGAATGGCTACTCAGCAGATATATTCTCAAGGGGATTCATGTCCGTCTACAGGTTGGAAAACATGACTTCAGAAGTCCTTTCCAATGCTGAAATTCCATAATTATATGACTGAGACTTTGCAAAGGGTGGGGCGTTATGGCTTTGGCTTTGTGGACTCCCCTTCACCTACTGGAGGTCCATGTAGCTCTAAGTCAGTTAGAGTTCATAGGCATAGTCATAGAATGAGAAAGTCAGGATTCAGCTAGTCTAACCCCATTATTTTACAGATTGAATGTAAGCCCTTTGAGGGCAGGGACAGCAATTTCATTTTTGTCTTTTTATTCACAGTGCCTAGTGGTGTCTGGCACCTAGTAGAAGTGTAATAAGTGATTTATTGTTGATGAATTGATAAGAGTTAAGAGCCAGAAAGGCTGTCCAGTGACTTTTCCAAAGTCATACACCTAATAAATGGCAAAACTGGGGTGGAAACCAGACTTTTGAGTCTAAATTCAATTTCTCTTTCCCCATATTCATCATCTATGACTGGGACAGCTGTGAGGAATATGGGATCTGAGATGTGCATGCATGGGGCCTGGAGTTCTTAATATATTTGATATTATGGAGCATCCTCCAAAGTGGAATCAGTGGAAACTAGTAGCAAGCTTTTCTTTTCCTGGTAACTGTCAATGCATCACCAGAGGCATGATTTGCAGGTGTGGGTCTGTTAATAGACTATTGATCTGGGGCTGAGACAAAGGGACTTTGATCTGGATGCTGGAGAGATTTTATAAGAAATGGGACCCCTTCCTTCCTCCCTCCCTCCCTCCCTTCCTTCCTTCCTTCCTTCCTTCCTTCCTTCCTTCCTTCCTTCCTTCCTT
>NW_020954907.1:4277986-4285509 GCF_900497805.2 Vombatus ursinus | reverse complement strand
CTTTCTTTCTTTCTTTCTTTCTTTCTTTCTTTCTTTCTTTCTTTCTTCATGTGCTCATTGACTACCTGTCAGAGATGGATCTTGTCTCAGAGTCTTAGATGCTGTGTTATTCCGGATGAATCACTTAACCTTTTTGAGATTTCATTTCCTCATATATAAAAATGAGGAAAATATAGCACCTAACTCATAGAGTTATTGTGAGAATGAAATGGCATGACGTATGTATGGTGCCTTGCAAACCTTAAAGCACTATGTATATGTGAATTGTAGAGGGTATTTTTATTTAGAGTCTCAGGTTGGGGTGGTTGGTCCTTAAAGGCCTTTTCAACAGCAAGTTTGAGCAGAGGATCCCCCTTCCCTCTTCTTGCCTGACATAATTCTCCTGGAATTCTGGCAGAGATGGAACCATTCCATATGAATCACTGGACCAGAAAATCAAAGAATCTCTGCATCCGAGCAAGCTTCAAGGGCTTTCTGGTCCAATATAAGTGGACAGGAATTCTCTCCACAGCAAAATCAACCCTTGGCTTAGAAAGGAGTGGCCATTTCAAGAAGATGGCTAAGAGATGCAAGGAGTTCAGGATAATGAGGAAGCTTCAAAGCCAGAGAGGTTTGGATAAGTCACTTAATTGAGGCTCCACAGCTCATCAGTAGCAAGTTCACTGGGCTTGAACTCAGTCTTTTTGATCCCAAGTATTGTGCTTTCCCTACCCTGCAACCCTATAACCATCAACTGCGTCTGGGATGGTGATCAAATCTATAATGACGAGAGTAGGCCCACTGTTTTGGGGAGCAATAGCCACGGAAGAAAACCTGAAGGCTTGGACATTCTCCAACTTCTTCCCCACCTACACTCCACAAATCTCCAGAAATCCTGGGTCAGGCACTAGAGTTTTTTTTTAATTAATTTTTTTCATTTATTTTCTCTTTCTCTCAATCCATGCATGAGGGGAAAAGAAAAAAAGAAAAAAATATTCTGCAACAAATATGCATGGTCAAGCAAAACAAATTTTCATATCTGCCATATCCATATGTGTGTGTATGTGTGTATATATGTAGATGTATGTGTATATACATATAATTGCTATGGCCAGAGTCAGGTATAGAATCTGGTTTTGGGCGGTCCTGGTAGGTAACAGCCTTATTCCTGGGGTATATGAGTAGAAGGCCATGGTCTGGGCTCAGGCATATGGATCCTGTTAGAGGTTTCAGATAAGGTTGAGCCCTTTCCCCGATCTCAAAAGATCAATGCTTCAGGGCTCTGATGTCTTTGATCCTTAGGGCAAATGAAACTACATCAGAGCTAAGATGTCCTCACTATGGATAAAGGTAGGCCATTGCCAGGGCATGGGTTCTCCCTAAAGTCTAAGGATAAACAGAGCCCACCATCTCCTCAGATCGCCATGGGACAGAGCACTCTGCTAGGGCTCTAGTATTCCGAAATTCCTTAGAATAGGTGTGTGTATGTGTGTGTGTGTGTGTGTGTGTGGGTGGGTGCGAGCGCATGTGAAGGGCCCTTTTGGGCTTCTACCATCTCTGCTGTGCATTTTCAGTTTCCAAGACCCTAAGAACAGCTCTGGATTCTGGCTCCATGCTTTGCCACTGGGGAACCTGAAAGACTTTGCAGTGTGTCCATCCACATCTATCCTCATGACTTTCCTTGGCTTAGAGCTTGTCTGAAACACAGGGGGCTTAAGATGCCCAGAGATGCTGGGAACTAACCTTCCCTCTCAGAGTTCCTGGGTCTAGGGATAATCTGGACTACTATGTGGTCTGGGGCCTCTGAGGATAGGGTTGATTGAACTAGACCTAGCCTATAAAAACTCAGGGACAAGGGCCCTTTGTGTATGACTGCCAGAACTCTAATTTCCCTTCCCCTTCATGACAGATTTCAACATCTAGCCTTAAGACTCCTTGGACATCAGCATCTGGTTCTTAGGTTTCCAAGGACAAGTTATCCAGTTCTCTGTCTTCATCCCTACCTCCACTCTACCTTGGGGATTTGTAGTTTGTCCCTCTGTAAAGAAACTCCCCTCAAATGCTTAGAGCATGGCATATGATGCTGAACTCCAGTCAGCCTTACTTGGGGTTTTCTCCAGGGAATAGACTCTCAGTACCCCGGATCTGGAAGACAAAGGTCTTCAACATTATGCCATATGTGGGTCATCTGGAAAAAAGGGAATGTTTACCATGGAGAAGATGAGAACTGGGGTAGAGGGGGTGGGGAAGGAAACGCATGATAGGGGTCTTCAAGTAAATGGAGAGTTGACATATGGAAGAGAAAGGTTTGTATTGTACTGCTGGAATTTAGAAAGCTGAATTAGGAGAAAAGAAGGGAAATTGCTGGGAGTCAAAATGTCTGAGTTCAAAGATTCCCCCCTCTACCTGCAAACTGGACACCATGTTCAAACCACACATTTATAAGAATCCCTTCAACAAACTCAACAAGAAGAAATTCAGCCTTCGTTGAAGAGATCATCTGTTCTCGCCCTCCCTCTCAAAGTCCCCTTGCATTTGACTCCTTCTGAAATTTATTATTTTTATATTTATTCTGCATAAACTTATATAGGGTGTCCCAAAAGTCTTAGTGCAGTTTTTAAGCTACTAAAGCAGAACAGAAAAATATAGCTACTAAAAAAAAAATCTAAACCACTAAAGCTTAAAGCTGCACTAAGACTTTTGGGACACCTTGTATATGTCCTTCTCTCCCCTGGTAAAATGTAATCTCCTTGGTGTAGGAATTGTTTACTTCCGTATGTTTATGTCCCCAGCACCTAGCACAGTGCCTAGCTGAGAGTAAGCATTGACAAATACTTACTGACTAATGGATTGGTTGATTGGAGATCCCTAGTGATGCAGAGCTCATTACCTTTTACCCTAGTCCCTTCTGTTTTGGGCTTTCTTTTCATGTTAGGAAGTTTTCAATTACATCAAGCCTAACCTTGTCTCATGGCATCTTCAACCTTTGTCTCTAATTCTGCCCTTTAAGATCAATCAGAGCAAATTTAATTATTTTTCTTCTGGTCATTCCTTAAAGAGCTTGAAGGTAGCTATCAATGGTCCCCTGAGTTTTCCCTTCCCCAGTCTACGTGTCTCTAATTCCTTTCACCATTCTACCCATGGTAGTCTCCATTCCTTTTATGGTTCTAGTTACCTGCCTTCTGAATGCACTACAGGTTGCCTATATCCCCGCTCATCCTTTAAGATCTGCCACAAGAATTCAGCTGATGCCCCGTCCTCAGTAAACAACAGATCAGGAGATCATCGATTTCACTGGGTGGGACCTTAGGGGTTGTGTAGTCCTTCCTTTGTTGGAAGAACTCAACTGCCCTCAGCTGCTAATGCCTTCCCATCAACTTTACACAGAACTATTTGTATTTATTCTTTTTATATTTATTCTGTTTGTGTTTGTAAATGTCCTTGTTGGCTCCCTTGTTAGAGTGTGAGGAGGGATAGGTCCATTTGTTATATCCCCGGTACTTAGCACAGTGTTGGCACATAGGTGCTTAATAAATGCTGATTGATTGATTGATTGGTGTGTGTGTGTGTGTGTGTGTGTGTGTGTGTGTGTGTGAGAGAGAGAGAGAGAGAGAGAGAGAGAGAGAGAGAGTATACCAGAGGTATTTTTCCTAGGCAGGACTCATGCTTGGCCTAATGCAGTAGCTCCTACCCTATACACATCAAGTGATGATGAGAGCTCTGAGAACCAAGCTGGTGAGGCACTGCTTCTTTGACTGGTGTTGATCCAAGCTTACCTCTGTTTGCCATCCTGGGACTTCAGAAAAATCAGGCATTTGTGATTCAGGCTATTTAACAATCTGAAACAGGCTTTGGTGTCTGATCTTCTGACCCCTGAACTTTGGCATCCCACCCTCTGACATTCCAGATCTTTACATCTAGTCGTTTGACTCTCAGTTGCTGGCATTACCGCCCATCTCTTGCACTCTTCTGGAACTCTGCTTTACTCTCTGATTGCCCTCACTTCAGTGCCTGACCCTATGATCCCCTAGGCTTTAGTTTCTGGCTCAGTGACTCTTCTATGTAGAGTCCCAGCTATTTCTGGGACCTTGTGGGCTTCAGTATCTATCTCTGGGATCACACAGACCTTGGTTTTAACCTTTGGACCCCTGAGCGCCTGAATAAAGCCCTATAATACTCCAGGCTTTGACATCTGGCCTTATGGTGCCTTGAATCATAGTGTCTTGCTATCTGAGCACATGAACATTAAATTATTTCTCTGAGAAAGAATATTCTTTCACTATGAAGTCATCAGGCCTCAATGTTTAGCCCTGTAACCTCTTTATTCCTCAGCTCAGAGCAATGGGTTATTAATCTGGGGTCTACAGGAAATCCATGAATTTTTTAAAAAAATATAACTGTATTCCAATAGAATTGATTTCCTTTGTAACAACATATATTTTATTTTATTCATTTAAAAGCATTATTCTGAGAAAGACTCCACAGGCTTCACCATATATCCAATGAGATCCATTACACACACACACACACACACACACACACACACACACACACATTAAGAACTTTTATCTTAGGGCATCAGCATCACAGTGATGGAATGGGGACAGAGAAAGGCCCGGAATCTTTACTTTTCTGAAGTTACATGTAACTTCACAGTCCTATTATTCAGATTTTTGTACTACCAAATCCACCAAATTTATTAAAGGAAAAGAAATGCGAGCACAGAAAAATACAGCAACTTGTCCAAAGTCATACAGCAGAATCAGAGGTATCAGAGATATCAGAATTCATTGCCATAAGGTTCACTGTAGGTATAAAGCCTTTGGTCTGGTCAGGATCTGTATAAACCTATGGAAAGATATCTGAGACCTCCAAATTCTGATGGGAGCAAGGTGTCCCTTTCCCCACAGTCTAACACTAACATAAGCCCTTATAGGGAGTTATGAATTGGCTCAGCAATGGCCATGGGCAGAAGGAAGCTTTCCCTATCCTGCAGCCCTTGCCTCATTGTTCCCACCTAGATCCTTGTTCTCTGTGGTGGGAACGGACGCCATGAAGTACATCAGCTTCCTTTCCCCCCTGTAGCTGGATCAAAGAACAAAGACTGATTAGGAAATTTCTCAGGTATTGGGACATTATGTCTCCCCCAAGCTCATTCAGAGATAGCTAGAGATTTTAATTAGCTGAGAGATTCCTGGATTTTTCTTTGGAAAATTCACAGGAAGCTGATAAAAGCTGTCGCTCCAGACTCTCATGGAAGATAGGCTGTTTATAGCTTAGAATGTTCCACAGAAGCTGATCTTGCTGCCCCTAGAGCCTTCCTGAAGTAAGGCTTGCTTTATGAGAGAGAGTTATTAGGGCTGAAGCTGTTTTAATCAATGCTCCACTCTGAGGATGTTTCCCATTTACAACCCCTGGTACACCCGTCTGTTTGGTCGAGCTTCAGGGGAGAGTGATCTAATTAATAAGGTACATTGTATTACTATGGCATTAGTGTAAATTCAACTAATAAATACTTTTTTTTCAGATGAAATGAGTGAGTTTAATTGCTAGGAATCCTATGGAGAACTTAGACAATAACTTTTTTCCTGACTACTGTTTGGGGTTTTGTTCCTTCATTTAATTACAAAGCAAATGCACGTTGGAGTGTGTTAATTGTAGTGTTTGCCAGAAGATTAAAGTTCATTAAACTCTGACGTTCACTTAACCCTCCATCATCTTCTAGATCTCTCCTTTGTGAAACGTTACTTGATTCAGGATCTTGTAAAGAAATAAATAAAACCCCCATAATAATACAACAACAAAGCAAACCAAAATAATGGAGGTGTTGGTCCTTCCCACACATGCACTATTGTTTCATGGGTTTCGTAGCTTAGATTTCCAGAATGGAGAAATAGGCCAAACCCACAGAATTTTCTTTTTCCTATAACATGCCACAATATCCCACTGGAAGATGAAATATGTGGTACAATGGGTAGAATGCCAGACTCAGAGTCGAGAAAACCCGAGTTCAAATCCAGCCTCAGACACTTACTCTAACTCTGTGATCCTGAGCAAGCTCCTTAACCTGTTATTGCTCAGTTTTCTCACCTGTAAAATAGGGATGACAATAGCATTTCCCTCACAGGGTTGTTGTGAGTATCAGATGAGATACTTAGTACTTAGCACAGCGCCTTAGCATATGGGAAGCATATATAACTGTTAGATATTATCATTATCATTATTATTATTATTCATTGCCTCTTTTCACCATGCAAAGGGTCCTGCTGAAGCCACGTAACTTTTGATGTCCACAATGTTCCACAACATCAGCAAGCAGGTCATGGATGTGGGGGAATAGATAAAACACGGCAGGGACTTCACCATAGAGGAGGTTTTGGGAGGAGCTGGATTTGGACTTAGGAGATCTGATTTTATAGAAACATTTCTTAGAAGAGCATGGGCAAGTTGCTTCATTTCTCTGAGGGTTAGTTTCCTAATCTTTTAAATGGGAATAATGACATTGGTATTACCTTCCCTTAAGGGATAGCATGAAGAAAAGACTTTGCAAACCTTGTATTGTCTTCTAGATGCGAGTATTTATTACATATGAAAGTCTCAGGGTACATTTTTTCCAAACTAAGGGAAAGTTTCATTTGTATGGTATGTAGGAGTTGGAATACCAAACATTTAGGTTTGAATTTCACCCAGTAGGGTGTACTTACTAGCTATATGACTCCAGGCAAACTAATTCATCTCTCTGTGTCTCAGTTCCCTTGACTTTAAAATGGGGATAACCTTTAAAGGTTGTTTTCAGGATTAAATGAGATAATGTACTTAAAGTACTTTACAAATCCTAAAGTCCCATATAAACACCAGCTATTACTTTCATGTTAAATTGAAATAAAAATATTTTCTTATTCTTGAATGAATTGTACTCCTGTCTTTTCTTTATTTGGAGAGGATAAGATAGGGATGGGTTTTGAACATGTTTATATCTGAAAATATTCAGCAAATACTTCATTTTCCATGAATGAGAGAGAAAAAAAAACTTTTTATAGGGCTTAAGTACTCAGTAGCTGGCAGGGCTTAGAACCATGGAATGGTAGAATTAGAAGGACCCAGATTATGTCAAAGTAGAAACACCATTGCATTTGAAATTAGAGTACTTGAGTTTGAATCCTCTCTATGCTTTTTAATGCCTGTGTGGCTTTGGACATGCTGTTTAACCTCTCTGACCCTCAGTTTCCTCATTTGTCAAATGAACTTTAAGACCTTTTTGAGCTTTGAGTCCTATAAACCCTCATTTTATATAAGGAGGAAAACGTGGCCTAGGAAAGTGCAGTGATTTGTCTAAGTGGCCTATGTGAGACTCAAATCCAGGTCTTCAGAGTAGGAGTTTAAAAAAGATCACTTCGGTGAATATCTATCTAACTATGTATCCATCCATCCATCCATTTATCTATCTATCTACCTGCCTACCTACCTATCTATCTATCTATCTACCTATCTATCTACCTATCTATCTATCTATCTATCTATCTATCTATCTATCTATCTATCTA
>NW_020954907.1:4245237-4277976 GCF_900497805.2 Vombatus ursinus | reverse complement strand
ATCTATCTATCTATCTATCTATCTATCTATCTATCTATCTATCTATCCATCTATCTATCTATCTACCTATCTATCTATCTACCTATCTATCTATCTATCTGTCTGTCTGTCTGTCTGTCTGTCTGTCTGTCTGTCTGTCTGTCTGTCTGTCTATCTATCTATCTATCTCTCTCTGCTTCTTAAATACAAGATGGGTGGGTAGTGTGAGGTTAATTTGTTTGCACAAGACCCGTCACATTTTAGTAGTCTTCAGTCCAGGTTAATTGTGATTCAGTAATAGGTAGTGGAAGCCAAAATCTTTGGTTTGTTGAGAGTCTGAACAGCCAGGAGAAAGGAAATCAAAGTCATTCTGTACTCTGCCCTGGTTAGACTATATATGCTGCAGTGTGTTCAGTTCTAGATACCACATTTTACTTTAATGCACCTTCAAGAGCTCAGCCAGAAGAATTGGACATAAAGTCTGGAGATATCATCGTGAAACATTCCTCCAGCAGCCCCCTCGCCAACCTTAATCCTCATAGCTTCAAGGGGATTTAAGACTTTAGCTCAGGGCAAACCATACAGAATGCCTTTGGCCTTGCTTTTAGGAGAGGGGACAGGGAGGTGGAAGGCAAGAAAGCTTCCATGGAGGAGTGGAGACTTTGACCTTAGATGCTGAATGGTAGAAGATACTGGAGGTCACAGCCAAAACAGGTTCCTTGTTGGAGGCTCTATGCTGAATTCTAGCATGATAGTTTGAACTGAGTACCACCATGTGTGGCTGTTCCCTAGTGAAAGGGGCAAGGAGCCAGAAACACAATTCCAGAGCTAGGTAATGACCATCCAATGTACAGAAATGAAGCTGCTGGGGAAGTTGCCTTGCAGAATTCCCCCTTTGCTTCCCTGGGGAGTTGAGAAGCACTCCTCTGGTTTTTTTTTCTTTTTTTTGTGTGTGAGGCAATCTGGGTTAAGTGACTTGCCCAGGGTCACATAGCTAGTAAGTTTCAAGTGTCTGAGGCTGGATTTGAACTCAGGTCCTCCTGATTCCAAGGCTGGAGCTTTATTCACTGCACCACCTAGCTGGCCCTGAAGCCCTCCTCTGTTAACTGTCTTGTGTGTTCCCTTGGTTTACCTGTAGAGAACTGGACGCTGGGGAAACTAGCCCTACTATCCCTTGCCTGTCTTCTCTGTTTTAGGGACAGAAAATTTTATGGATCTCTTAAAAGCTATTATCTTTGTAAAATTAATCAACACACATTTATAAAGTCTTTACTACGGGCCAGGCAATGTGCTAAGCATTGATACCACCAAGAAAAGAAACAATCATCCCTGCCCTCAAAGAAATTACATTCTAAGTGTTTAAGTGTATGTGATCAAATATTAAAATTGGGATGACCATTGGAATTTGTGTCAATTCTGCTTTTCTTAAATGCTTGTGGTGAGATTGGGAATCGAGATAGAACACCCACATTAGCAGCAGATTTCAACAAAATTTGGATTTGTCACTGCAAATTAGTTAGGTGTCCAACCCACATATTTTACTGGGAATACAGTGCATTAGATGGAGAAAGAGACTATTATTTGGGGCCATATCTCCTCCTGAGATGTGACTTAGTAAGCAAGCACCCAGGCAAAGTGTAAGCATTGTTCACTATAAAATTGTTCTCCTGGATTTGCTCATGTCACTCTACATTAGTTCATCAAAGTTTTTGAAAGGATACCAATGAGATGGGGCTATGAACTGGACCTATGAGGTCATCAGTCAAGGGATCATCAGGTGAGTTCTTCCATTGCTAGTTAGCACCTTCTCTGTAACACCTAGTATTCAAGCGTTGCCTAGAACACCGAGAGGTGAAGTAACTTGGCCCAGGTCACATAGCCAGAATGTGTTAGAAGTAGGCCTTGAGCCCAAGTGTTCCTGGCTCCAATAGTGGTCCTCCGGTAATTCTGTCATACTGTCTCTCAACAGTAAGAGTTATCCAGAAATGGAAGAGGCTGTCTGGAGATGTAGTGGGTTCCGCCTCACCTGAGTTCTTGCCAGGTAGATCATAGAGGGGATCCTTGTTCAGGCACAAGTCGGACTGTGTCCTCTGGGTCCCCCTCCAACTTAGAGATTTGTTTGGAGGCCAGCACAAGCCCAGGAGCCACGGGACATCCACGTTGCATCTGTGGAGCAGGAGACACCAAGCCAGAGTGAAATCTCCGTGACTTCATGTCACTTCAGTGGGGTCAGTTAGCCTGAGCACGTTGTCTCAAGTCCAAAAAAGCAGATTTTTTTCAGTGCTAGAAAAGGGAACCAAAGGGCAAGAATGATGGGAGCAGGGTGGAAAGGCAGAGGATGGAAGAATGCACGAGAGAATCTTTTTATAGCGTTACTGAATTGTTAGACCATTCCCAGCTCTCTGACTTCGGTGAACCCAGCCAAGGTGTCGGAATTAGATGCCTGGGCTCGCTGGTCGTTGAAGTTTCCCTTGCTGCTTGTCTAACAAGTGGCTAGGTTTTCAAACTAAATGTCTTCAATTTTAATCAGGTCGCCTGAACTTTCTCAAAGGAAGCTGGGCCGACAACCACAAGTGTTTAAGGTGCAACATTTCTGTCTCTGTGTCTTTGATGTTTAGTATAGTTGCCTGCCACATAGTTGACACCTAACAAATACTTGTTGAACGACTAATCGATTGATTGTCTCAGCTCTGCTGCTTTACTACCTATGGGGTCTTTGGTAAGCCCCTTGTTCTTTCTGGGCTTGAGAGTCCTAATCTGTTAATTGAAACTGGAAGCTCTGCAGCATTCTGCTCTGCTCAGACCACCTCTGGAATATTGGGGTCAGGTTGGGATGTCAGAGTTCTGAAGGGCATTGACAATGTGGAATAAGGTGATTTGAGAGGTAGTGAGTTCTGCTTCACTGGGGGTCTTCAGGCAGAGAGAGATGGGATGATCACTTGTAATGGCTGTTCTAGAAAGAGTCTTTTCTTCAGGTATTAGTTGTATTAGATGTCCTCTGATCCCTCTTTCTACCCAAGAACCTGAGATTCTGTCATGCTTCTGGTGATTCTTTTTGAGCCCCAGATTTTTTCTTGTTTTTTTTTTTTTTTGTATATTAAGTCATACCTTAGCGGATGTTTGCCTATAATATCCTTACCACCCATACCATCCTGGATTTTGGGGGACTGAAACATCTCATTTTTTCTCATCTCTTTTCCCCATTACTTGTTCAGGTGCTTTTCAATGTGGACATTTTTTCCCTGCCTTCCACCCATGCCAGCTTTAGAGTGGTCAAAGCTCTCTTGTTTCCCTTCATTTAGGGAATTTTAGCACATGGCAATCTCAGTTTGAGACAATGATGTGATATAACAGCCAAGGTGCTCAAGCAATCTTCATCTGCACTTGAAGAAATACCAGGTGTCCAAGAATAGGGATACAAGAGTCCTACTGTACTCTGCTCTCCACAGACCACACTGGGAATATTGGATTGAGTTCTGGACAGCACGTTTTGGGGAAGGCATTGGTCAGCTGAATAATGGCCAGTTGAAGCCAACCAAGATGATGAAAGGGGATGTGTTGAAGGAATCAATGTTTAACATAGAAAAGAGAAGACTTGGGTGGCAGGTGGGAGGTAGGGCAGAAACCATTCTCAGTTGTTTTAACAAAGGGGAAACTGAGGCCTAGAAAAGAGGAAGCCTATGGCTGCAGAGCTGTTGGCAGAGATGGTAATAGAGCCCAGTTTTCACAGAATCATAGGATCTCAATTTTGGAAAGGATCTCATAGGCCTTCTAGTTTAACCAGCTCTTGAATAAGACTCCCTTCTGTAATTTGCCCAAAACATGGTTATCAGACCTTTTCTTGAAGACCTCCAGTGAGGCAGAACCCATTATCTCTAGAGGCAGATCACTCCACTTGGAATGTTAAAATGTTTTTAATGTTAAAAAAAAGTTTTTTCCTTACATAAAATAAATTTGTTTCTTTAAAACTCCCACAAATTATACATAAGTTTGTTCTCTGGGGCCTAGCAAATTCCAGATTTTATATTGTAGATTATCAAATACTTGAGGACAACTATCAACCCTACACCCACTTACCCCCAAATCTTCTCTTCTCCAGGTTAAATATCTATAAGTTCTGTTTTTCCAACCAATTTTCATGTGGCATGATAGAGAGTACTTTCACCATCCTGGCTTCTCACTTCTGAATGCTCTCCAGTTTGTTAATGACCTTCCTAATTCACTAGATGCGATGTAACCAGGGTAGAGTGCAGTGGGATTCTCATATCTCTAGTCTTGGGCAATATGCCTTTATTATCACATTAGGTTTTTTTTTTTTTTTTGGCTGATATGGCATACTTATATTGAGCTCGTTATTTAGGAGTTCAGTTGTATCTGATTCTTTGTGACTCCATGGACCAACTGTCCATGGGGTTTTCTTGGTAATGATAGTAGAATGGTTTGCTATTTCCTTCTGCAGTGGATTAAGGCAAACAGAGGTTGTGACTTGCCCAGGGTCACATAGCTAGTAAGCACTGAGACTGGATTTGAACCTGGGTCTTTCTGAATCTAGTCTAAGTGCTGTATTGACTGAGCCACCTGGCTGCCCCTCTATTGGTCTTACAGTCTTCTCAAACCCCTAAATTGTTTTCAGATGAATTGACATCTAGCTACATATTCCCTATTTTTACCTGCTTTTCAAATTTTTTTGTTGCTATATTTTGGCTTCACGTTACCTACATTTCTCCTACTGTTTCCCCCACCCTCCCACCCCCCTGACCCTTCATCAGAAGGACATTCCATATAACAAAAAATCAGAGGAAAAAGAAAAAAATCAACAAAAGCTGATCAATACATCAAAAAGTCTAAAAATACATGCAGGGTTCTATAGCTATAGAGGTCTCACCTTTCTGAAGGGGTAGGGGTGGGGAGGCATCTTCTCATACCTCTTCTTTGTGGCCAAGCTTGTTCTCGGTGATTCTGCAACATTCAGTTTTGCTTGTTTCGTGACCATTGTTCTTTCCAGACATATTACACTTATGAAGTTAATTTTCTTTTTGTACCTAAGTATAAGACTTAGTCTTCTTGGGTCAGTAGGGTAATAGAATTGGAAACAGTTTCAGAGGTCACCTAGTTCCATCTTCCCATTTTACAGATGAGGACACTGAGAGCCCAGGGAGATTGTGACTTGCCCCTAGTAAATTCCACCTAAATAAGTTAGGTCCAATTTTCTGGTCAAATAAGATCTTTTTGGAAACTGGCTCCATTAGTCAAGGTGTTATTAATCCTTCCATACTTTGTATTATCTGCAAATTTCATTAGCATCCCATCTAGTTTTCATCTTAGTCACTGAGAAAATATTATGAAACATAGAACCAAGCACAGATTTTTCAGGCATCCCTCTGGAGACTTTGTTTCAAGTTATTAATAATAAATAGTGAGAATTTGTGTGGTACTTTAAGATCTGGAAAGTGTTTTATAAATCTTTTGATTCTCATAGCATTCCAGGAAATTAGGTGATATTATTACCTCCCTTTTACAGATAAGGAAATAGAGACAGACAGAAGTTAAGTCTCTTCCAGTGTTACACAACTAGTTAAGTACCAGAGGGTAGATTAGAACTTAGATCTTTCTGATCCTGGGTTCATTGCTCTATCCACTTCACTACCTAGTTGCCTCTATTGGACAATGATACCAAACCACTGATGACTACTCCTTGGATCTAAGAAATCAACTTTAAGTCCAACCGATTATACTATCATTTTGTTCATATCACTTCATTTTTTTCCACGTGATTACCAAGGAAAGATCTTGTAAAACACTTTTTTAAAATCTGAGAAAGCTATACCTACAAACTTTCCCCAAACTGTCAGCCTAATTACATTGTAAAATATATAGACTAAGTTTCGTCTGTCTCATTGGCTTGTTCCTGATACCATGTTGACTCTTTATGATCACCGTTTCTTTTTGTTAGTATTCACTAACCGTTCATTGAAAAAGTTGTTGTAGATTCTAGAAAAGGGGTACTTAAACTTTTTGTGTTTCAGGGGAACATTTTAGTAGTCTGCTGAAGTCTGTGGACACCTCAGAATAATGTTTTTAAATGGGTAGCATAAAATATGTAACATTACCAAGGAGATTAATTATATCCAAATATAGTTATCAATATAAAAATAGTTCACAGACCTCAGATTATGAACTACTGCCCTAGAATTTGGACATTTGTTCTCCTCCTCTGCCCCAGGAATTGAAGTCAGGTTACTGACTTATAGGTTTACTGACTTTTATATCCTGTTTTTGAAAATTGAAACACCACTTGACCTTCTTCTCCATTGACAAGGCACATTACCCTTTCACCACGATCTTTCAGATATCACTGGCAGTGATTCAGAAATCATATTTGAGGGGCAGCTAGGTGGTACAGGGGATAAAGCACTAGCCCTGGAGTCAGGAGAATCTGAGTTCAAATTCGACCTCAGACCTTGCTAGCTGTGTGACCCTGGGCAAGTGGGACTTGGAGTCAGGAAGTCCTGGCTTCAAATCCTTCACTTAATGTATGACTGTGGGCTAGTCATGCACAATTACTTTCTTCAGCTATAAAATAAAGACTTTTTTTCCTTTTGAGGCAATTGCAGTTAAGTTACTTGCCAAGCATCACAGAGCTGGTAAGTGTCTGAGGTCAAATTTGGACTCAGGTCCTCCTGACTCCAGGCCCAGTCCTCTGTGTGTTGCACCACCTAGCTGCCCCTAAAGGTTAGATTAACAGCAACTACTTTACAAGGCTGTTGTGAGGCTCAAATGAGGCAAATGTTGATATTAGCTATGATCATTGTTAATAATAGCCAGCATCAATAAAATGCTTTAAATTTTGCCAAATACTTTACATATATTATCTCATTTGATTCTCACAACACTCCTATGAGGTAGATACTATTGTTATCCCCTTTTTACAGGTTAGGAAACTGAGGCTGACAGAGGTTAAGTGACTTGTCCAGGGTCACAGAGCTAAGTAGATGTAGAAAGTGACATTCGAATTCAGGTCTTCTTGACTCTAAGTCCAGCACGCTAACCATTGTGGCACTGATTTGCTTGTTTCATTAGGCAGTGGTCCCTTTGTTCTCTCTTTATCCCAACATAACTAACATCCTGCCATCTTTCTCCACCAATTTTTGTTTCTCCTTAGCTTTTCTTGTCAAATTCAGACTATTATGAG
Organism: Vombatus ursinus; assembly: GCF_900497805.2. Classification (NCBI taxonomy): domain Eukaryota; kingdom Metazoa; phylum Chordata; class Mammalia; order Diprotodontia; family Vombatidae; genus Vombatus; species Vombatus ursinus. The sequence continues at coordinate 4,270,805 of NW_020954907.1, read as the reverse complement.
ATTAATCACTCCCAATACTATTCTTAAGAGACCATAGAACATTAAAAACCTATTCTCCATTATGTATCCTTTTTCCAACTTATCTACATTAGAAAAAAATAAATTGATTGATGAATTCCCTGTATCCACATTAATCTGTTTAGGTAACCTTCCCTTTTTTCCTCATTTAGATTGTTTTTCTTTCTGTCCTCAGAATTTCATTCTTGAGTATTTCTTGCAGTGGAAAGAAGGAAGGGCTTGAAGTTAAACATCCTGTATTTAAATACCAATTTTGTTACTTATTACCTGTGTGATCTTGGACAGGCTATTTAGTCTACCTGGGTCTCAGGACCTCAACCATAAAATGAGGAGGTTGCACAAGATAGGCTCTAAGGTTCCCATTCCATCTCTACATCTACAATCTTATACAACTCTAAACTGCCTCTTTCTCCACATTCCATTTGGCTATTAAAGATATAGCAAAGATATCTGTAGTCTCCATGGGATTCTTTTGAACAAGGTGTTACACCTATAATATATTTAGCCTATTGAGATCTCAAATAGACATGTATGCACTTTTTTTTAAATTCCCTCTCCTAAAATCTAAGAAGCATGTCAGTATATTTGTTTCTTCTTTTTCTGTCATATATATTTACACAGAATGGTCATTTTACCTGAAGATTCTCATTCTAGCAACCAGTTATTACCTTTTGATAAGAACCTTTCAATTGTTTTTCCCCACCTTATGATGGATGATAATATTATTAAGGCAAATCAAAAATTACTAGCTCTTTTACTTATGTGAGAGAGGGGGTAAAGGCAGGGAGAAATGGAAACACAGACGTAGACAGAGACAGAGACACAGCGAGAGGTGTCCAGACTACTAGATTGGGGGACATTGAAGTAGCAATGGGCCAGGTTTATGGTCTGTTTCCCACATTCCTCATGTATTTCACCTTTTTGTCTCAGAGTGTACTTCAATGACAACATAATTTCTATTTCTGTCTCCATCATCTCCACCCAAATGCTTTTACCCAGGATTTCATCCTTTGATTCCTGAATTTTCTCATATGTATGGAGATACTTAATATAAAAGCTATTCATTCTTTATCTTCTTTATATTTTCTCTTCCTTTGGAATAAGGTACACTCATCCAGAGCCATTTTGCAATCTTGAGTCTCATCTCATTCAAACTCGGTCATACCTGGGATTCTAATTTGCCTCTTGGTGTTGGGATCTCTAGTTCACCTTGCTTGCTACTGATACTTTGTGCATTTGTATATGGATCTCTGTGGTTATGACTTTTATCTATGATTTCTGGTCTAGGGCTTGTGACCAAATGTCCCACTATTTTGAGAAATCTTCTGTGTATCTGAGACAGTGTCTCGTGTCTCATTTGCAAACACAGCAATATGAACCAGCAGTTGCCCTGTGACATAGATTTCTGGTATGTGGGAGGAGGAGAAATTTGTCTGCCCCTAAAGAGGGACAGTGGAGGTGGTTTGGAGAAATGGATTGAAGGCTGAAAACAAAGCATTCAGCCTTTCATGGCCTGTCATGCAAATCACAGTAGCTCCCCTGCTCATGGCGAATTGGATGCATAATATTCCTGGAGCTCTGCCTATGCTTAGACCTGATCAATGCTGCTGAGGCTATGCTTAGGAAGTCTCTCTGACACTGAAGGTTTTCATAAGTAAACTCAGCCTTGGCAAAGCTGCCATACTCCTCTGGGCCTAGTGTTCCATCTTCAATTAATGTTTGTTTGCCAAGTTGGAAGCAAACATTTAAATGTCTGAATAGCGGCCTGCTTTCCTTTGGGAGATTACATTGTTCTTAAAAAAAAAGCATTATCTTTGGATTCAGAGGGCCCTGGATTCCAATTCTACCTCTGACACTCATTAGTTGTGTGACCTCAGACTAGTTACTTAATCTCTAAAGGCCTTGGTCTCCTAATCTGTGATGAATTGAACCAGTGGCTTCTAAATTCTCTTCCAATTCAAAATCTATGATCCTATAATCTCAAAAAGCTCAAATTTTTACTACTAATATTATGGTGACTTCTTTTGGCTTCAAGTGATGGAATGGAAAAAACTATGAAGAATTAAATCAGATCAATCAAAGGGCAATGTGGAGGTGCATGATGGGCATGACCAAGCTATAATGCATTACAAATACACTTTACCAGAGGAGGTAATGTAAAGGGAATGTTTGAGTGAAAAAGAAGATGGGCCAGTCACATGTAGTGAGGGAGAACTAATGGGTAGCCTGTGTGCTCCACTGGTATCCATGCAATGTCAAGAGAACTCAAGGAAGACCCTCAGCCTATGTAAAGGATCCCCTCTAGTGAATTTATGGAAGGAAACGGATGAGAGTCCCATAGGTTGGACAGGCACGGATGGATTTTGAACTATCTTACTAAAAAAAAAGTACCATATTGCTGAGGTTACATCCTTTGGGATTATCAGAATTCACTTACCTGAAGCCAGATCATTGTTGAGGTCACAGATCATTTGGGGTTTTTTGAAGTAATAGAATTCACTTAATTACAGGCAGATCTTTGCTTTTCAGGCTAGGCTATCTGTCCATTGTTCCTAGAAGGCTAGCTCTTACCATGGTGAAAATGGAATTCTGTAGATAATTCCGTAACCTAGATAGTGCGAACTACTGCTTCCAGTGGAGAGAAAAGGAGGATGGTGGGCTGAGGTAGAGGAAGAAGAACCAAAGAAAATAAGACAATACTTAGGCAGGGTGAGAGGGAAGAGAAAGGAGAAGAGAAAATAGAGAGGGGAGAGAAAAGAGGAGAAGGAAGGAGAAGAGGAGAAGGAAAAGAAGGAAGAGGAGGAGAAAGGGGTAGAAGGAAGAGGAGGGGAGAAGGGAAAAGGAGGAGGAAGAGAAGGAGAAAGAAGAAGAGAAGATGAAGGGAGAGGATGGGAAGAAAGAAAACCGTGTGTTTCTGGTTATTCAACCAATCCCATACTCACTTCACTCTAGTATCATTTCATTCACATTTCTCTATCTTATTCAGAATGATAACCTCAGAGATTTTGTCAAATGCCCTGATGAAAGTCAGATGTAAAATGTTTATTGCATACCCTTGATTTACCTAGCTGGTTACTCTGTCAAAGAAGAGAATAGATTATAGTGTTGTGACTAGTTCTTGCTAAAAACCATTCTGATTCTTGTTGACCGCTGCTTCTTCCGTTTAATGTTCAAAATCTTTAAGGATACTTCCTCACATTTTGCCAGAAATAAAAATCAAACTTGTTAGGTCAGAGTTTTAGTACTCTACTTTCTTCCTTTTTTTTTTTTTGAAAATTAGGACATTTGACTATTCCTGTCTATTTTTTTTTTGTATTCAATTCATACTTTACACAGTGACAAAAATGATTTTAAGAATCAGGTTTTATCTCCTTACTTCTCTGCTCCAACATCTTTAGTTGTTTCTTTTTGCTCCTTGGATAAAATAAAAAAAAATCCTTGATCTGACACTCAAAACCTTCCACAATCCAGACAGAACAAAATAGCAGCAACACACACACACCCGCACACACACACACACAAGTCTTTTAATAAGCAAATTACATTCATTTGGGATAACTACTCTTTCAGAAATATCCATCAAGCTGTCACAGGAAATAATGGGCATAGATCTATGTTTAAGGAAAACTAGCACCATCAGAAGTCAACTTAAATTCCAGGATTTTTATTTGAGGATTGGTTTTCTACTACTTTGCTGAACTTTGGAGGTGAATCATAAGTGATAGACTTTTCCTAAGCCAGGCATGATCATCTATCCCCTTACCATCCTGACCAAGGATACTCTCCTGCTTGCCAATGTCCTTCCTTCAATGTGATGCCCAGCATTGAACGTAATCCCCCAGATTTGGCAGGGGAAGAGTTCAGCAGGCCTCCTCTCTGCTTCTAACATCATGCCTCTCAATGCAGACAAAAATCACATTAGCTTTCCTTTTGTCTGCCATGTCACACTGTTGACACATATTGGGTTTGCAGTCCACTGAAACCCTCAGACATTTTTCAAAGGCTCTGCTCTCTTACCAGGCTGCCCAGACCTTCCATTTACAAAGTTGATTTTTGAAACCAAGTGCCAAACTTTGCATTTATCCCTATTAAACTTCATTTGACCACATTTGGTTCATTGTTCTAGTCTATTAAAATATTTTTTTTGGATACTGGTCCCATCACCCAAAATATTAAATATCCCTTCTGTCTTGGTGTGAAAACTTGATAACTACTTATCTATGATGCCATCCAATTCACTTATTAAAATGTGGAACAGAATAGAAGCAAGAACAGAGACTTATGGTGTTCCATTAGGACCTGATTTCCTTATGGACATTCATTCATTAATTACCATTTTTCGGGTCTGGTCATCCACCCAGATACCAACCTCCTTATTTGTAATATATTCCAGTCAAACTTCAGTTTTCTCAACAAGGCTATTGTGAGGGACTTGGGGAGTACCTGGAGGAGCCTTTGCCATTTCTTTAATCTACCAGTTCTAGTTACTTTGTCAAAAAAAATGAAATGAGATTAGTTTGGCATGACCTGTTCTTAATGAGCCCATGCTGACTTATAGTCATCTTTATTTTTCTTTATAAGAGCTCACAAGCTATCTCTTTGATGATGCATTTTATATCTTTGCCAAGAATTCATGCCAAGCTGACATGGTTTGACAATTCTTTCTGAAATCTAGGATCCCACTTATCAATTTTCCATCCCTTGATATATCTCATGTTCCCTGTGATTTCTGGAAAATCACTGACAGTGGCTCAGCAATCATTTCTACAGAGTCTTTCAGTGCCCTAACACAAATAGTTGATTAATAAATACTTAATGATTGATTGGTTGATTTCTTTGGAGTTGCAGGTCATTCAGGCCAGGTGACTTGAACTCACTGAGGACCCTGAGGTGATTTATTATCATTTAATTTTAAGGAATAATTTCTCTAAACTGCTTTGCAAATCCTCAAATATTTTATAAGCATCAGCTATCATCATTATCATCATCATCATGGAGTTAGATTCTCTGTCAATCATTTTTGTTCCATGTTTCCCAGTGTGCAGTTTGTTCTCAATGGAGGATCCGGAAGGAAAATAGAATTGAGTATTATACTTTCTTCAATAATTTGTTGTCATTCCTTGCTTTCTACTCTTATTGTACCCAATGTAGCGACAGAGCCATAGAAATGTTTTTTTTCGCCTTGTCCTCAGCATTCCTTCTAAGCTGAAGCTTGCTCTGAGTTTCAGTATCTCCAGCACAATTCTTGCAGGAACATAGCATTCTTTTGCATTCTACTCAGTTACCTGATCCCGTTTTCATCTTCTATACACATGCTACAAAAAAATTGAGTTATTCAATCAAGTCCCCGTGCAGCTACATTAGTCTCTTTAGACAGCTCCCCCTTTCTTTTCTTATAGAAAATATTTGCATTTACATCCTCAGAACTTTATTTTTGAAAGTCTATTGAGTGGACTGTTAAGAATCTCAGGCAATAAGATCCTATCCATCCTTTCACTGAATACTTAGAAATCTGCCCCCTCCTTCTACTCCCACTCCCCACACACTTCAGATTATACCTAGCTTTCTCCAGATTATTATGCATATCCTCCCATGATTCCTGTCATTTCCACTTCACCAATGAGATCAGTATTATTCAGAATCAGGCCCAGAACAGAGGTCCTCAGTATTCTTAAATTGGCACTCTCTCCCATTCTATCCTTCCTACCTGCACATCCCAGACAATGTGTGCTGGACAGAACTTTTGACTTGGAGTTAGGAGTGACCTGTGAGGCAGGAACTTTTGTTACTCAATTTCACGGATAAGGAATTTGAGGCTCAGAGTGGAGATGGAGGTCCTAGGAACTGTGGGGCCTAAGAGACCCAGAAGCCAGAACGCAAGAAGGTTCATCAAGGAAGTTAGTAGGGATGATGTCTGGGAACAAGAGAGAGAAATAAATCAATTAATCATGTACTTATTAGACGCCTGCTGTGTGCTAGGCACTGTGCAAAGTGATAGTGTTGTAGATGAAGAGGAAACAGTCTCTGTCCTTAAGGAGCTCACAGTCTATGTACAGTGAAAAGGTATATAGGTATATACAGGTGTATATATACATATATATTTGTGTGAGTGTGAATACATATGTATGTGTGTGTGTGTATTTACATATGGGCAACAAGGTGGTACAGTGGATAGAGCATGCCTACAGTTAGGAAGACCCGAGTTCAAATCCAACTTCAGATATTTACTATCTGTGTAACCCTGAACAAGTCACATCACACTGTTTGCTTCAGTTTCCTCACCTATAAAATGAACTAGAGAAGGAAATAATGGACCACTCCAGTATCTTTGCCACGAAAACCCCAAATGGGATCAGAAACAGTTGGACTGAAATGACTGAACAAACCAAAAAAGTTTATATGTGTGTGTGTGTGTGTGTGTGTGTGTGTGTGTGTGTCTATACATACATATATATATATATATATATGTATATATATATAATCACAAAATAAATGTAAAGTCATTTCACTACTGGGGGAGACCATAATAATGGGGAGGTCAGTAAATTTTTCATGGAGGAGATGGTATTTGACGTGGGCTTCAAAGGAAATGAAGGATTTTAAGGGGTAGAGATGAGGAGGAAGTGCTTTCCTGGCACAAGACACAATGTGTATGAAGACACAGATGCTGGAGATGGAATGTTATGTATGAGGAGCAGGAAGAAGGCCAGTCTGATTGGAAGGCTCCAAGTTAAGTGGCATATTCACCAAGAAAGGAAGGAGAGTGGCCTAGATGTCGGCAGCTGGTGGTGCTAAGAACCAGGACAGAATGGGATAATCTAATCTAATCCCATGATCTTCAGAAGAGAAGAGTTTACTGAGTGATGGGGTCAGAGCAAAGTGTTGTGAATGTAGGAATGGAGAAAAAAAAGCAGATTCTTCCTCTTAATGGTGTGTGTCAAGGGACTTGAGAGGGCAGCCAACATTGGAAAAGGTTGTAAGAGATGGAGGATCTTCATGGGAAAATGGGGTTTGGGTCACTGGTAGTTGTTGGGTATGGGGACTAAGTAGGAACAGGGGGTCATGGTCAGGATGGAGAATTTCAGTTTCCCATGCTAGAGGCTGAGCAGTTTTACATGATGATGGGGGTAAAGGCTAGAGTAGAGCCAGCCTGATAGAGAGCAGAAGTAGAGTAGAGATAGAGTCTAGGAGTTGAGAAGGTTAAAGAGTTGAGATGTCGGGATATTAGAAGGGGGCGTAGATGTGACTATTGAAGTCAATAAATACATCAATCAGCAGTTATTATGATGAACCTCTGTGGTGCCAGGCACTGTGCTAAGTTCTGGGGCTACACATGCCAAGAATACAATAATATCTATTCTTTAGGAGTTTGTTTTCTGATGGGGGAGATGCCAATGTTAGATATGTTTTAGTAAGCTTGATCTGGTTCTGGTGTGTGGGATGGTCTGGAGGAGTTAGAGCCTGCAATCAGGGACACTGCTAAGGAGTATGGCCACGTACGAGGTAACCAGATTTTGGTTAAGGTGGTTGCATTGGAATTGGTAAATAAAAAAAAATATGAGAGAAGTTTTGAAAATTTAGATGACTAGAACTGGTGATAGATTAGACATGGATGGAAAAGCAGAATCAAAGATGGTTCCTGGGTTTCTACCGAGGACACATGAGAAATGGTGGTGCCATTACCATTGAAAAATGGAAATATTGGCAAGGAGCTTGAGTCTGGCAAAAATATGTGAGGAGGTCCATTTCAGACAGAGACTTATGGGATGAGAGAGCCAGAAAGGACCTTAGTGATCAGCTAGTCTTGCTCTCTTACATTACAGATGAGAGAAATGAAGCCTTAGTCTATCCAAGGTCATACAGCAACCTAGAATATATTGAGCTTGAAGGCAAGTTGGGATATTAAATAGGAGAAAGACTATATGTAGGCAACTGGGATGAATATGCACTACCCCAAGACATGTCAGGGATCCCCACTCTCTTCTTTGAGTCCATTACTCTCCATTCCATTAAACACTGGTTCTCTTTGCCTCAGCCCTAATGGCATCTCCTCACTGGAGAGTAACTCAGAAAATCATAGGTCTAGACACAAAAAGATGTATCTGTAACTGCATGTATGTTTATATACATACATACATATACACATATAACATATGCACACATTTGTCTGTGGACATCTATCTACCTATCTATCTATCATTAGCCTGTGTATATATGTGTGTATATATATGTACATATATATGCATGCATGCATGCATACATACACATGTGCATAAATATTCACAAACACATTTGGTTAGACCTGTGTGCTAGCATTTATATAGTATCTACTATGTACTAGGTGCTATGCTAATCACTCTACAAATACTATCTCATTTGATCCTCAGAATAACTCTGAGTATATGGTATTATTATTATTTTTTTTTGGTGAGGCAATTGGGGTTAAGTGACTTGCCCAGGGTCATAGAGCTAGTGAGTATCAAGTGTCTGAGGCAGGATTTGAACTCAGGTCCTCCTGACTCCAGGGCCGGTGCTCTATCCACTGTGCCACCTAGCTGCCCCAAGTGTATGATATTGTGACCCTCATTTTATCGTTGAGGCAACTGAGGCATACAGAGGTTAAATGACTTGCTGAATGCCACACAGCTAGTAAATTTGAGTCCAGATTTGAACTCAGACCTTTCTGACTGCAGACCCAGTGTTCTATCTACTGTGCTACTGAGCTGTCTCGAAACTTATTCTATTAATCTCACTTTCTTAATGTAGATCAGTACCTGCTCCACAATGTAGAGGCTTAGAGAACAGCCTGGGCCATTGAGAAGTTAAATGACTTCCCTCAGCAGGCCTCAGAGTTAAGACTTGAGCTCTGTTCTTCCTGGTTCTGAAGCCTGTCCTCAGTGCATGCCACCACACATGATGATGAAATCACTATGTTTGCTGTCTAAATAAAAACTGTACAGAATGTCTGTTAGGAAAGAAGTGTCAGGGGAATCATCCTGCTCACAGCCCCTACCCTGCTGTTGGCCTGCAGGGGCCTGGATTTTAGGGCAGGTGGCTGTATTGACTTATAGATCTGTCCCCAGGGAAGCCCTCTAGCCTTGCCGAGCCCAGAGCCCAGAGCCCAGAGCCCAGAGTGAGGATTTCATCTTTGCCAGGGCTGCTGTCTGTGAGCGGGGCCTGGGGAACCCAGGCTTTAATTTTCCAAGGAAGTAGGTCACGGTAACAGAGACTGTCACAGGCACTTAGAGCCAGACCAAGATGACATGACAGCTGCAAGGATGCCTGTGGGCTCCCATGACTCCAAATCCTTTTTCCTTGTCCTGCCAGTTTCTTTTTTTTTTTTTGAGGGGTTGGGAGTGGGAGAAACATCTTTCCCTAAAGGGAGCAGACATGGGAGAGACCCAGTACACTCAGATTCTAGAGTAGAGGGGCCAGGCCTGGTTACCACAGGTCATTGTTTGGGTTTGTAATGTTTTTTGTAAAAGCCTGAGATGAGATCTCATATACCTACAATTTACATCAGGGTTAAAAAAAAAAGCCTAAAGTCTTTAAATTCAAGTAGTAATTCAACACTTATTTATTAAACATCTGAAATCATGTTTTATTTGATCCAGGAGGAGGTATAACATGGTGTGGGGTACTTCCAGTGTGACCTTGGACATGTCACAACCTCTCTGGGCCTCCAACTCTTCATCTATGAGGAATTTATTGCTTTGTGGATTGCGTTGGGAGAGGGGGCAGGGTTGCATGGCCAGCAACGATTCAGTTCAGTTCAGTGGGAATGGGTTTAACAAGTTTGTTTCCTTCCTGGCCCCTAGCTGAGATTTGTTAAGCAGAGAGAATATATATTGAGGCAAAGGGAGAAGGGTTGAAATCAATGACCTCTGAAGTCCTTTTCAGGTTTATATCTGTCTTCCTTATATATGGTCCTCCTAGGTTTAGAGGCAAGACGTCAATCTCTGCTACTTCCTAGCTTTGTGACCCTGGGTAAGTCACTCAAACACTCTGAGCCTTGGAGTAAATGAATGAATAAATGAACGAATGAATGAATGAGTACCTTTACGAAATTACAGATGGATTTCAACTTGTCTTAGTATTGTTCTGTGTATCAGACAACAGCCCAGGCACTCAAGATACAAAGCTGATGGTGTCCTAGAATCTGCTCTCAGGGAGTTTGGAATTTAAATAAGGGCATGTGAACTACTATACCAATAGTCATGATGGAGGCAGAATGAGATGAAAACAACAGAATGGAATTTCTGGGCAAAATGCTACAGCGTATTTGAGGAGAGAAGTCTCTGGGAAGGTCAAGAAAGGCTTTATGGAAGAGGTGGCTTCTTTGTGTGACCTTGAAAGAAGGGAGGGACTTCCACAGACAGGAATGAGGCTGGAGCTCTTTCTTGGCCTGGAGCATGTCACCCCCATGTCTTGGTGGGCTGGCTGACGTTCTTTTTTTCATCTCCTACCCCCCCACCCTGCCAATTGCCTTTATACTTCTTTCTGGTTGTCCAAAGCCCCCATGAAGACCTGCTGCTTTCTTAGCCCACAAATTGCTTCTCTCTTCTCCTCTCCTTTAACCTAAACATATTATCTCTGCTCAATGGATCTTAGCTAGCTGTTAGAGGAAAGTAAACTGGTTAAGCCAATTCCCACTGAACAGAATTGAATGACTGATTGCCATGTAACCTGTCTTGACCTGCCCCTTTCATTTCATCTGGCAAGCATTAAGTGCCCATAATACACAAGGCATCATACTAGGCTCTGGCCATATGTGCTGACCTTGGAGAGCTTATAGGCCCCTTGAACAAGAGAACATTGTACACAGATAAGTACATCTATTTGAAGAGAGAGAGGACTCTGACAACTAGGGAGACAGGGAAAAGTTTCCTATAATAGAGTGGGATTTTGGATGGGCTTTGGAGGAAGTTAGGAATTAGTTAGACAGTGCAGGTCAGACATGAAGGATGCCTATTCAAAAGCACAGAGGTGGGATATTGAACAAATCCAGGGAACAAGCCTCAGCCAGTTTGGGCTGAAACAGAGAGTGTGTGAAAGAGAGTCTGTACATTAAGTTTGGAAAGAAAGGCTGATGCAAGATTGTGGAAGGGCTTTAAACTCCAACTTAGAGTCAAGGGGCAACTCATGAGGGGTCTTGAGAAGGAATGACATGGTCAGACCTATGTTTGAGGAGGATTAGTTCAAAGACTGTGCAGGGTGAATTGGAGAAAGAAGAGAATGGAAGCAGGGAACCCAATTAGAAGATTCTTGGAATATCCCTGATGAGAGGTAGTGAAAGCCTGAACCAGGATGGTAATCAGATGAGTAAAGAAAAGAGAGGTGCTGGGGACAGAGAGTCCTAGGAATATTTGCATGTATTTTAAAAAATGAATTTTTATTGATATCTTTGGTTTTTACATTACCTACATTTCCCAATGTATTCCTCCTTCCCTCCCCTTGAAAATTTGCATTTTAAAAGAGGTCAAGTGAATCTATTAAGTGGTAGGATTTCAGGCAGCCTGACAAAGTGAAATAAAGAATATGTACCACATTTTAGGGAGAGAAAGAGGCTTCATGTAAATGACCGTCTAGTTAGTTATCTTAGGAAAACTCTCTCTCTCTCTAACCCTCTCTTACTGTGTATCAAGAGCAAGACTGCCTAGCTCGCTGAGTGGGATAGGGTTAGAGGAGGAAGGGGAAAGTGGCTATCTCTAGGCACATGGTAAGGAGTGAGCCTCATCTATGGAGTCATAGCCTCACAGACCCTCAGAGTTGGAGGAAACCTCAGAAGTCATCTAATGCAACCCACGTCTGAATTCCCCTCTCCCAGGAAGGGTTCTTCATCCATTGCTTGGCAACCTCTTGCAAGAAGGACTCACTTTCCCCCATATTGACTGAGAGCTAGATACATGTTTTCTGCTTATAAAATGGGCTTGAGATTCCTTCACAGAGTGATCTTTTAGGATGATGGGCCTATATTGGGAAAGTTCTCCCGAGGACTTGTCCTCCCTATCAATACTGATTCCCTACATATATTCTTTTTTTCCAACCAAATTATGGGCTCCTTCCAACTCTGTTCTTCCTCATCCTTAAAAGCAAGCTCATGAAAACCACAAAATTCCAGAGCTAGAAGGGAACTTAGAAATAATATAGTCCAGTCCCACATTTATTTCATTTCATTTTTGCTTCACTATCCCTGATTTTATTTTTTCCCTATTAAACATATTTTCACATTAGTCATGTTGTAAAGAAGAATTAGAACCAATAGGAGTAACCACAAGAAAGAAGAAACAAAACAGAAGAAAAAAAAAGAGCAAATAGTATGCTCTGATCTGTATTCAGACTCCATAGTTGTTTCTCTGGATGTGGATAGCATTTTCCATCATGAGTCTTTTGGAGATGTCTTAGATCCTTGCATTGCTGAGAAGAGCTAAGTCTGCATACAGTGTGACTGTTACTGCTTACAATGTTCTGGTTCTGCTCATTTCACTCAGCATCAGTCAGACAAATCTCCAGTCCCTCATTTTAGAAATAATGCAAACAAGGTCCCCAGAGGTTACTCGACTTACCTAAAGATCAGATGCATAAATGCATGTTGATTGATTGATATTCTATATTCTCTGTTCTAAGAACCTTTCAACTCTGGCATTTATTTGTCTATGTTTTAACATTTATTATCTCTGTGACTCTGAGCAAATCACTTAACCTCTCTCTGCCTCAATTTCCTTATCTTTAAAATAGGTACAATGTAGCACCTACTCCATAGGATTATTGTGAGGATTAAGCAAGATAATACTTGTAAGGCTTTACACAAACCTAAAATTGCTATATAAAGATTGACTATTATTATTAAAAACCTCTCAGTTCTCATATTCTATTTCTGTACTGCATTCTAAGATTGTTCCCAGCTCTGATATTATACATGATAATATTAGCATGTTATATGGCATGGATGGCAACTGCAAATTTGCCTTCAGCAATGGGTAGGTTTTGTTATTGTTGTTGTTGATTTTGGCAAGGAGATCTGTTGTGGAAATGAGACTGTAATAACCAAATGCTTGTGAAAATCAGCCCAGACTTCTCCATCAGATTTAATTGGCAGAACATACCAGGTGCTATAAACATCAGTCCTCTGAATAGGACAGGTAGGCACTCTGCCCCTAATGCCTGGTGGGTGCATTTATAGCTTAATTTTTTTCTGCCTTGGGTGGCATATAGCCATCAGTCCTGCCATCCAGAGAGAGAGACCATCCAGGGGCACTACTGAATTTGACAGGGTAGCAATAAATCATGTCACAACATGAAGGAGACTTCTTCCTTTTCCTCCTCCTCTTCCTCCTCCTCCTCTTGGGGTGGGAGGGCAGAGTGATTCAAAAGTAAAGCTCTGGAGGAGTCCAGAGTTTTCTTAATGACTTGGACACTGATCTGCTATGCAAATTGGGGGTGGGGGGAGAACAGCTTGCCTTCCTCACTTTTCCTTGGTCTGTTTGTGAAATGAGTAAACAAATTCCTGCCTTACAGGAAATGGGGCTATTTAGCTTGGTGGAGAAGAGATAGGTGAATTCTTAAGTATCTGAAGGGCTGTCAGGTACAAGGGAGTTCAGGGGTTCATCTTGGCCCCAGAGAGCAATGCTAGGAATAGGAGGTGAGATAGAGAAACAGATTTAGGCTGGATATTGGTGAAAGACTTCTTCATAACTGGTCATCCCAAAGTAGAGCAGGATACCCCAGGTAAGCAAGGGTTCTTCCTTCCTAGGAACCTTCAGAGTGTGTGTGTACTTTCGGGGGAAGTAGTTAAGAGATTCCTTTTAGGTAGGGATTGGATCAGTTGCTTCTGAGCCCCATCCATTTTCAAAGTTCTATGGTTCTGTGAAAGCCTTTAAAAGATGCTTATACAACCACTTAATGACAGGGATTGATTTTGGAAATAGACAGGATAAGGCAGAATGTTATTATAAGGGACTGTGGTTCTAAAGGAGCAATGGTAGAAATGGGTGATCATGGGTTGAATGATATTGCAGTGGGTTTGGTAAAAGTTGTACTAATAATATTATTGGAAAGGATAAGGAGAACCCTATGTGGGGCATGCCTGTATACAGTAATAACCTCTAATAAGGAATGAGATGTGTTTTAACTCTGCTGTAAGAAGTGAGATGGGAAGTATTCCTGGATATGGATTCCAGCATATGTAGTCTTTCCCTTTAAGTCCTCCACAGGGCTCTTCCCTTTTATTTCCTTTCATCTTCTCTCCCTTCTTCTTCTTCTTCTTCTTCTTCCTGTTTTTTTTCTCCTTCCTGTCTCTCTTTTTTTCTTCTTTTTCCCCTTCTCTTCTCCCTCCCAACTTTCTCTTCCTCCTTTCCTTCCTATAACTCCCTCCCTGCTCTCCTCCCTTACTCCTTCTCTTTCTCTCATCTGCTTTCTTCTCTCCATTTCTTTCATCCCTTTTCAGTGGCTCAGAGGCTAACCATATATATCTCCACTATTTTCATGTGATCAATCCCAGAGGAATGTAGTTGGCCCTCATCTTAGCTGGGGCTTGGTTCATCTGTGGAAGTCAACAAGTGAATTTATCTTGCTCTCTCCTCCTGCTGTGTCTTGGTGGCTGAAATCACCACTTAACTAGGATAAAGGAACCTGAAACTTTTTCTACCTTCCTCCATACTCAGGTTGATTTGGCACAAGGAATATTTGTTGCTAGAGATTGTGTTAATTAGGGAGTATTTGTGATGAGACAAACAAAGAGCTTTTAGGAAAAAGTCTGTAATGATAATTTTAATCATCTGCCTCTTCCCTCTCCCAACCTATGCCAAGCCACCACTTAATTCTATGGTGGCAAACCAGTTAAAATACTTAACATTCTTTGCTTCTTGACCACAAATTAGAGTCATAGATGCTAATTATGCAGTAGTTCAACACTTATTTTACACATTAACAATGTCAAGCATTCAAAATTTGGGTTAAACTTAAATATGAGATGGGGGAGATGTAGCTAGGTTTTAGTGGGCTACAAGTAATGTGTCAACACCATGGTATTGCAGCTAAGAAACCTAAGAAAATCTTAGTGTGAATTAAGAAAAGTAGAGCCATAGGATCATTCCAGGATTAAGGAGACAATAGTTTCATTATACTCAACCTTGGTCAGATGATATATGGAAAATAGTCTTCAGTTCTCGGCAGTATATCTTAGGACAAATGTTGATGAGATGGAAAATATTCAGGAGAGAGTAGTCAGGATGTCAAATGAAGATCAGCTGAAAAAAAACTGGGGTTGTTTAGCCTGGAGAAGACTTGAAGTGTGGCATAGTAGTGCCTTTCTAGCATTTGAAGGCTTATCTAGGAATGGAGAGGAAAGATTACTTTTATTCTGCTTGACCCTGGAGAACCAAACTGTATACAATGTGTGAAAGAGAAAAGAATTAGATTTGACATTGAGAAAAATTCCTAATAATGAGAACCACCCAAAAGTGGAATGGGCTATGTTGGGAGGTAGTGAGTTCCTTCTCACTGGGTATCATCAAACAAGGGCTGGATGAGCACTTCTTGGTTTTGTGGTAGAAGGGCTCCTTTTTCAGGTAGGGGTTGGAGAAGATGGCTACTGGAGATCTTTTCCAAGTCTGAATTTCTGTGATTCTTTTGATCTAATTGCTCCTACCCTTGGAGACCTTCTATTTGAGGGCAATGGATGCAGTGGGTTCCAGGCAACAAGCTTTGTTTGCACAAACCAAGAAACTCATGGTGTTGAATTGGGGTAAATAGCTGGTTAGTCACCTATTACTACCTGGAGACTTAAGTACAATAGACATTTATGCAATTGGCTTTGTTGACAAACTGGCTTGTATATGCCAAGCACATGTGCTGATCCTTTTTTAAAATCACTGTTACGTGTAGGATTAAAAGGGTTGTGGAGAGAGGTATAATATAATATCAAAGAACCTTAATAAAAAGAGTGATTTCAACTAATAGGCCTACATAAATCAGAACCACACTACAAAAAGAGTTAAGTGAATTGCAGTCTTCTAGAGGCTGACATCACACTTTTTAATCTAAACATTATCGTTTTTTCCCTTATCGACTTTCTGCATTAAAGTTTATTAGCGAAATTTCTGGGCCATTCTGAACAAGTCAGGTCAGTGCTGATTAGGATTTCCATTGGGAAGAAGTCATACCAAATGGGCAATCAGATGAAGTGGGACAGCACATTAATTAGCATGCCTGCCACATTCAGATCCTGAAGTTGGGAAGGCAGCAAAGGTTTTTCCTGCAAATGGATTGTTTCTTTCCCTTGAAAAATTAATTAACAAAGATTGATGGGCAGAAATTCTCAAACTTCCAGCTATTGCCTTTTTAGGAGGTAACAGTTTCTCTGCTCTATGTCTGGCTTGTCATTAACTGAACCAAGTTAATGAATAAGACTGTGCCTCTACTGTTCTATCTTCCAAGGAATCTTGTATAATTTTGACACATCCATGGGAAATACTTTGTTAGAGGAAGGCCTTCAAGATGGTGTTTTGTTCTACTCGATAAAGTGGCAGGACCTTAGTCAGTTTCCTTCATGGGTGATCTTGGTGTTTGAGGCACAGAAGTTGAATAGGTCAAACCAGGTTCACAGGGCCAATTACTGATAGTTCAATTGAATTGATAGTTTAATTCACTGTGCTCCCATTCAACAAACATTGATGAAGTGGGAGCAGTGGGCTCCCAATGATACGCTATTTTGATGAGAACCATCTGTGAATGCATTATGGGTGTCACATAGGAGGATATTCAAAGGGAGTGTGCAGGGTTTTAGAAGGGATATTCTGCAGTGGACTGCAATTTACTACCATGCAATTGAAAGAAAGATATAGGGAATACAAAGTCCTACTGTGCTTATATATTATTTCCTCTGTCTGTATAGGCCCATAGATTTAGTGCAGGAGTCTTTTTTTTTTTTTTTACATCCTGGGCCCCTTGCCTATGAACCCCTTCTCAGAATAATGTTTAGAGTACATAAAATAAAACATGTAGGATTATAAAGGGAAGAAATTATATTGAAATAGTTATCAGATTATTTAAAAAAGTTTACAGAACTCAGTTTAAGAACCTCAGTTTAGAGCCAAAAAAGATCTTCAAAATCATTGAATTTCATTCTCTTATTTTACTCATAAAGACACTGAGGCCTAGAGAGGTTAATTAGCTTGTCCATAGTCACATAGCTATTGGGTATATGAGGTAGGACTGTAAGCAAAGTCTTTCTGACTCTAGACTTAGTGTCATAACTAGTATTCTATATAAAGCACTTTATTGAGTAGAACAAAACACCATCCTGAAGGCCTTCCTCTAACAAAGTATTTCCCATGGATGTGTCAAAATTATACAAGATTCCTTAGAAGATAGAACAATAGAGGCACAGTCTTATTCATTAACTTGGTTCAGTTAATGACAAGCCAGACATAGAATTGAGAAACTGTTAACTCCTAAAATGTTTGCAACTCTCATGGAGGAGATACAGTAGAGAGCCCTTGTTGACAAGAGATCCCCTGTAGATCTTGAGGTTCTCTAGAATGCTTCTGCTTGAAGATAACATTGTGCTGAAACTCTCAGAATGTTGCAGAGTCTCTTAACTGAGATTCATCATCAATGAGTTTAGCCTAAACATTCACAGAGAAAAACATCAATAACAAAAGAAAACAAACAAACAACTAAAACAAATGAATAAAGAATGTCTGTTCTTGGGGCTGTGATATGCAGTTGTCATCTCTCTCTCTCTTTATATATATATATATTGTATATATATAGTATATACATACATATGTGCATACTTACATAGATATATGTATATAAAAGATCAATGCTGTGGTTGGACAATAAGCATGCCATAGAGTTGAACAGAAGGAGGAGATGAATAAGCAGGTCATTTGTTAGAAACAATGAATTCTATAAGGGAAGTGGTTTAAAGAATGATATCAAAGGAATGAAGATGGACTGGTCACATAGCAAGATGGACAGCTTGTGTATTTGACAGTTATACTTTTTCTTTTTTCCCTTTTGTTTTATTCTCAACCTAACTAACACCAAATAAAACAAGCATTTCCCATGTAAGATGTAGAACAGAAAAAGAGATTTGCACATGAAACTGCAAATCTGTTTTTCTCATCAAGTAATTAAGGATAACATAAACTTTACTTGTAACAATTAAAGCTGTCCTGATTCTATTTCCTTCTAATCTTTGCTTATCTTTATAATTTTAAGAGAATATGAGGGAGCCCTCTCCTCCTGCCGTGTTGGATGTGTCTCCTATGGTGTATTTATGGGGGGAGAACCTAGATGAATGTTTCACAGTTGGGCAGGAGTTGCAATCTTCATTGTTGAAGGAAATGCCCACACTGAAGAGATTATAGATCTCTTGTCATGTTGAAGTGTACTATGGAATGAATGAATGAATGAAAAAACACTTACTAAGCACTTGTAATCTAAGTGTCAGGGCTAAAAAAGCAAAGTCCTTGCCCTCAAGAAGCTTCCATTCTAATCTGGGGAGACAATATACGTATTGGAGTTATGGGAAGTGTGACCATAAGGGAATAGACTGATGTGCACTTCCCAGTGGAATGGTAGAATTGATTTGATTATGGTTCCTGAACTAAAAGGTAGCTAGGCAGGGAGTAGATGGTTTAGAGATAGGAAATAAAGTGAAGTTAGGGTTTCATGGCTTGTAGGCCAAGTGAAACACTCATTGACCAGTAAAAGGGAGCAGCATAGGAATTCCAAAGATGAAAGCATTAACACCTCCAGAGAATATTCTCTGGTTCTAGCAGCAAGCTGGCTGCTGGATAGATGACTGGGGAATCTCCTTTGCTGACCACTGAGACAAGATCATTGACTGCAAATCCCTTCCACTGAGATATCTAGGAAGAGCAGAAATAATTTAGGGAGGCAAGATGACAGCCAATAGCAGTTCTTCTCTAGGGGGCACCAATAGCAGAGAAGTGACATCAAAGACAAAGTGGAAAACAAGAGTCTAGGTTGTGGTATTGGATCCAGAATAGGGATAAGCAGGGGTAATGTTAAAAAGATGGACTGGGTGAAGCCTCTGGTCTGTCAAACCGCAACAGGAGAGCTGAGTGGGTAGGTTACAGAAATGGGGACAGAACACCCTGGACAGGAGTAATAATACTTTCAGAAAGGAAATTAGTTGGCACAGGCGATAGAGTGCTGGATTGAAAAGACCTGAGTTCAAATCCTCCCTCAGATACATGTTGGTTGTGTGACCACAGGCAAGTCACTTAACTTTTATGGGCCTCTGCTTTCTCATGTGTAAAATGGGGATAATGATAGTTCTTATCTCACAGGGTTGTTGAGAAGATCAAGTAAGATAATCTATGTAAAGTACTTTATAAGCATTAAAGTGATATGCAAATGCTAGCTGTAATTATTACTTGTGTGGCCTTGGGTAAATCTATTCCCTAATTTGTTTCATTTTCTTCATCTAAAACATGAGGAGCATAATTACATTATATGTATCCAGTTCTGAATCTATGATCCTATGATCAGATTTACAAATTCTAAATGTTTGGGTGTGGGCTTTAACCATGAGGCAATGAAGCCTAGAAAAAACCAGTATGCATGGTCTTGTCGCCAAACCCCAGGGCTCTGGTCTCCCCTGGTGAATAAGGGGTTCAGAGACCAGGATTCTCCACCACCCCTGTTTCTATAGCACGTGTGGAAATGATGGATGAGAGTGGAGAATTGAGCCAACAGTTCCTTAGCAGCACAGCCAAGAGAAGAGAAATATGACTTTCCTGCATGCATGGATAGTTATCCTGGTGGTGGTTCATTACCGTAGCTGAGATGATATATGGGGTGGGTGGGTTTTGAGATGTATGTAACAAAAAGCTAATGTAATAGCCACAGGCAGAATGTTTTCTAATTAAATGCAAAACAGTACAAATGTTCTACACACTATCTGTATGTGTCTACCTTTCTCAATCACTCTCATGGGTAACAAGGGAGAAATTGTAAGAGGATCCTTCCAAAAAAGTGAATCATTTGAAACCCAACTCTGGGCATGGATTTCATATTGCTTTCTGTGACTAGTGGTGTGACTTTATTTTACCATCAAGAATGATGTGACTGGTGCCTTCCGTGACCTTCCCCACCTCCCAGACACAGTCAGGTATTGTCTTTCCATCTTTGAGCTGCTTGGGGGTAAGAACTGTTACATATGTATGGATTTAATCAAATCTGAGCAGCCGTCAGACCAGAGAAACAAAGATTTTTTAGTGCCATGGAAACAAGTGTCTTTGGCAGGCACGGGGGCATCAGAGTTTTTCATTTGGTTTGGCATCTAGATTATTCTTGGAGACTGGGATATTAGACCTTGTCTCTTCTCCACGAGGGGTCTGATTGAGATCATTGTCTGAGGGCTGGTTGTCCAGCTACCCCTAACTCCCAAAAGCCAAGAAGAAATCCAGCTGCTTCCCATAGACACTGTGGAAAGCCTGACATTGCTCCTGTCCTTGACAGTGACAGGGGAGCTGGGGAATCCCTGCTGGGGTCCTTACTATCTAATGGCATTTTCTTTAGAATAACAAAATGTGCAGGAGAATTGATGGATGACCAAGGGTTTTTTTTTTTTTTTTACTTTTTCCTTCTTTCCTTTTTTTTTTTTTTTTTGCATAGTAATATGCTCAACATTGGTGGTTAGAGCTCATGCATGCACACATGTATGAGTGTGTGGTTGATAACAACAGCAACAATAAAATAATTTTATGTAGCATTTTGAGGTTTGCAAAGTACTTTACCTATATTATCTTAGTTGACCTCACAACAATCCTATGGTTCAGGGACTACTATTACTCCCATTTTAAAGATGAGGAAATGAGCTCATTGAGACTGTGTTTTGACTAAATTAAGCATCTGATTGAATTTCAAAGTGATTGACTAAACATAAATTTGTAAAGGGCCTATAAGAGTCTCAGGGCACAAAGTAAAAAAAAAAATGAAAGTCTTACTTTGATGGACCTTACTACTGGGGATTTAGGGTGGGGTAATAGATATGCACATAGAGATACATACAAGGTGATTTGAGAAGGGAAGATGATAATAAGCAGGTGATCAGAGAAACCTCCATGGGGTAGGTGACTTCTAAGTTAAGCCTTGAAGGAAGATAAGGATTCTGAAATAGGAGAGCATATTCTAGGCAGACAACCCATGTATGCCAATGTTGACAAGAATTCATCCACCCTTTTTTGAAGACCTCAAGCAATAGGGAGCTCATTACCTCTTGAGACAACCCATTCTACATTGGTCCAGCTATCATCACTAGTCAAATGTCCTTATTTTGAGGATAAATCTGCCTTTTTACAATTTTCACCCAAAATTCTTATATCTGGGCCCAAGCAGAATAAAACTATTCACTCATCTAGTAGAATGTAAGGTCATTGAAAGCAGATGCTGTCTCACTTTTGTGTTTTATTCCAGTGTCTAGCACAGTGCTCGGTGCATAGTCGGTGTTTTATAAATGGTTATGAATTGATTGATTCCATTATCTTCAAATATGAGAGGGCAGCCATTGTGCCCTGTCCTAAGTTTTCTCTTATCATAGCTAAACCTTAGCAGTTACTTTCATTGATCTCTAGATTATATTTCCAACCTTCCCTAAGATTTAGTGGGAAACCTGAGTTCAGTTCCAGCCTCAGACACTTATTACTTGTGTTATCTTGGTCAAGACACTTTATCTCTGTCTGCCTCAGTTTCTTCAACAATAAAATGAGGACAATAATAACACCTACCTCCCAGGGTTGTTGTGAGGATCAAATGAGATGGTATTTCTAAAGCACTTAGTACAGTGCCTGATACACCATAGGCTTTAAATAAATGCTAGTTATTATTGTTGTTGTTGTTATTATTATCACTATTACTCTGAGATTCCTTGTCCTCTCTCTCATCTATAAAATAGATACCTTATTGGGTTCCCAGGGTGAGAGATATAGCCTTTGGAGATACCTGATCGAAGCTATTGTGGAAAACTAAGAAATGTCTTTCTGGGTCAGCCCTCTGGTCTCTTCAGCTTACGATTCTGTCTCTGATGTAAAATGAAGAAAAGAAGGAATTCATCTTTCATGAAGCCACCTTGAAGAGTTTCAGAATATCACCAATTTCCTTTGTCATATTCTTGACCCATGTGGACCTGCCATCTATAACTCTCTTTGTACTCTTTTTAATTATGTTACTGAGGTTCTTTCTTCCTTCTGTTATTTTTACTTTTCATTCCACCAGTCCCTAGGAGGATTCTTTCTGATAAGAAGTGTCATTTGAGGGACCTTGTGGTGAATCCACATTTGTTTATTCAACGAGTCCCAGTAGCAGTAAAGAAGAATGATTTTGTATTCTGAATCTAAGGGTTCTTCCTCATCAAGCAGGGAAGAGCTTAACCTCAGTAAGATGGTCAGACCATTGGGATGTTTTCTGAGGTGTCACACCTTCCACTGGCTTCCTCTGTTCTTCTGATGGAAGTCCTGATTCCCCATGGCTCTCTGTTGTGATTGAGCACTATGGTACCTGGTAATACCACTTGAGCATGGATAGGTCAATCATATCTTGGTTTTGAATGAAAATCTTGGCAATAAGTGTGTAGGTCACTCTAAGGATATCCTCTTTCTCATATCCCTCCCACCCCTTCCCACTTAGTTCTTTCCCTTAAATTTTCAGTTGGAGGAAGCCCAAGCTGTACCTTGGGCTCTCTAGCTGAGATAAGCTACTTTGGGCAGAGCTGACACATCAAACAGGTTTGTCTCAATGGGTCTTTAATTTTTATCATTCTTTTCTTTTATTAGCCAGCTCCTTTCTTCAGTTATCTTATTGCAAGATAAGCTAGGACAGATAGTCCCTATTGCTATTAGCACTACTCATGCATGGGTAGAGTTATGCAGGATGCCAGTCTGGCTAGGACTGGAGGTCTTTGTTGTTGCCATTCTTGGTCTATGTAGACCTTTAAATGAATAATTTACATGATTATATGTCAGGCTGAAAGAGGAAGAGGAAGTTGGTGGATGAGAGAAGTATGGTATACAGAGAGAGAAACACACAGGTGGGGTCAGGTCCTTCCCTTGATAAAGGCAGTGTGTTTCTGGACAAATCTTTTAAACTTTCACTGTTTCAGACAACTCTTTAAGACTTTATATTGCAGAACAATTATCCAACTATTTTGTTAGAGGGACTTTCTTCACAAGGATCTCCCTGTACAGATGGAGAAAAGGAGGGAGGGAAGGAAAGAGAAGGAGAGAGAGAGAGAGAGAGAGAGAGAGAGAGAGAGAGAGAGAGAGAGATGAGGAAGAGGATGAAAGGGAGAGAAGGAAGGAAGAAGTTGGTATTATTAACCATAGTATACTGCTTGTTAGCAGCTGCCTCATAGTCCACAGATTAAAAAATACTTCAGGGAAGATGAAGTTAGAAGTTCAGCTAAAAAATCCACATCTCTTTACTGCTTCAATATTCATTGGATCATAGATTCATAGATTTAGAGGTAGAAAAGGACTTTAGAGGCCACGAATCCAACTTCTTCATTTTATATATGAGGAAGTGGAGGCACAGAGAGATTAGGTGACTTACCCCGGACCACATGGCTAGTAGGGGTCAGAGGAGGGATTTGAACCTAGGTCTTCCTGACCTCAAGTCCAGCACTCTAACTTGTGCTCAGAACTGCCTTTATGGTCTTACGATCTCATGGGTATGAGTACTCCCTCTACCAAGAACAGATTTCAGTCTCACCATGTCATCTCACCTTAGGCAATGCCTGTCTAGTATTTTCTTTATTTACTGCATGGAAAATCTACTCAATGCACTGGAATTCCTTTTTATGATCCTCGAATATTTTTTAAATACTGGTGAATTACTCAGGCTTTCCATTGGTTACCTCTTATTTTTTTTTTCCTAAATAGTTGACCTACTTCTTTTTTTCCAGTTATGCTTGGTGCTGATGGTGTCTTCTGCAGAGCTTATTGCATATGAATCAGTCTTGGTAACACTGCATTCTAACTAAACCATCCTTGCACCTTTGCATTGCTCTTTAGAGCACCTGAAACTTTTATTCTTCTTAGGCTTTCACAGGGAGAATAATGGTACCAAAAAATAGCTTTGTGTCATCAAAAGTGCTATATGGCCTCTCCAATGTGATATAATTTGATCACTTTTTCTGAATTGATTCAAATCCTAACTTGGTATAACTGAAGTACATGTCAAAGATATGTGTGCTGAGAGCCTATCAGAGGTGGGAAACCTGTGGCCTTGAGGCCACATGTAGCTCTTTCAGTCCTCAAGTGTGGCCCTTTGACTGAATCCAAACTCCACAGAACAAATCCCCTTAATAAAAGGGTTTGTTCTGTAAAACTTGGACTCGTTCAAAAGGTTGCACCTAAGGACCTAGAAGGCCACAGAGGCTGCAGGTTCCCCACCTCTGAAATGAATGGGCTGCTCATTCAACTTCATGTAAACTGAATGATTCCATCATATGTCAAAAATCCATTAATCTATCTATCTGAATACCTGAAAATCTTGGCATACACTTTATGGTTACTTTAGCTATGGTGGCACACCATCTACAAAGTGTTACCATGCTTTGGACACTTTGGAGCTAAAACCATACTCTTGACTTGTAGAATCTGTCTTTCATCTATAGGGTTTCTTTTCTTGTACGTGAGGGGAGTGAAGGATGAGCCAGGACATTGGAGAGTACAACAACTCTTCTCTCATTCCACAAACATTTCCTTCTGGTTTGGCTGCTGTATATAATTTTTGATCCTGCCATCCTGCTCCTGAGACAACCGTGTTTATTTACTGTAGACCCTTAGTGCTCACAGCTTCCACAACACCCTAAGTGGAGAAAATTGGTGGCAGGTGGAATGAGAAACACAAAGCAAAGAGTAGTCTGACTGACCTCCCAGCATCTGAGCAGCACTATCACAGCTCTGTCTTCAATCCTAGTGCCCATGTCAGGCTTTAATCTCTCCCAAGCTGCAAAGTGCACTACTCTCATTAAACATCATTTCCTGTAGCTCATGTGTAGTGGGCTATGCAAAGATCTCTACTGGGAGCTACACAGGCATGTCCCTGTGCCCCAGGAGCTCACAGTATGAATCAGACTATTTTGATGTAGACAAACATTAGCTCAATCAGTCAACATGGAAAACATTCACTTACTGAAACATGCTCTGAGCTGTGAGACAGAAAAGTAAGACTCAGTTTATGCCTTCAAGGAATTTATAATCTAGTTTAGCAAGGATATGCAAACTACAGATAAATAATCCTTGGCCTCTACCCCTGGCCCTCTTCTCTTTTCTCTCTACAAACTCTCTGGGTGATCTCATGAGTCTCCATGGATTCAAATTATTGAAAGTCTTTCCTATCTTCCCAAACTACCTTGGGCGACTTTTATGCATATTTGGTATTTACTTGGTTGTGTTGTTTCCTCTGATAGAATATAAGCTTCTTGAGGGCAAGGATTGTTCTTTTTTTTGGCTTTTTTCTCTAAACACTAGTTCCATGCCTATCATATCATGGTTAATAAATGCTTATTG
>NW_020954907.1:4240690-4245227 GCF_900497805.2 Vombatus ursinus | reverse complement strand
ACATTTCACTGGGGCAATAGAACATACCAACGAAGAAGGTAATCTGAAAGAAAATATGTCTAATTGCTCTTCAACATGAATACACCCTTATATATGTGAAAAGTCATGTCCCCCATTAAGTCTTATTTTTTTCGGGCCAGCATGTTCTCAATTCTTTCTTTATTTTATGGAAATTCTAAGCATTTATTTCCAAGAGTAATTGATAAAACATCAACAACACCTTCCCAGTTGGGAAGGCCTGGCATGTCATGTGGTTCCCCTTCCTAAATTCTCCCAACCTGGATCCACTTGGGTAAGAGAAACAAGGAATTCTTTGAAATCATCCAAGGTGGCAGCTACTTTTTAGCTTTCCAGTGACACAGATGCTCTGCCATAGTCTGTTCAGTTCAGTCTTGGTTGTGGAATGTATGGCCTCGGAAATTACAAAGGCTGCTTGGGGAACTGAGAGGTTAAGTAACTTGACCAGCATCCCTCAGTCATTGTGATTCTGAGGTCCCAGGTCTTCCTGGCTCTTACATTTAACTTAAATCTAATTCACTTGCAAGTCATGATATCACCTTCCTGATGTCATGGTCTTCTTTGAGAACGAATGACAAACAACATATGTGAAAACTTAGATTGACTGAAGTGAAATGACTTGCCCAGGGATACACAGCTAGTAAGTGTTTGAAGCAGGATTCAAACTGAGATTCTCCTGACTCCAAGTCCAGTGCTCCATTATGCCAATTGTACACATGTGTGTATACTCTGGTCATCATGCAACATAGGTATAAAGATAAGGACTGACCCTATGATGTCATTAATATAGGGATCTCCCAGATGAGGAATTTCCCTTTGCTTCTGCAGGTATGCTCCTTCCTCCACAACTTAGAGTTAGCTGGAACACTTAGAGATTAAATGACACATTCATTTATAAATATTAATTGTGTATTTTTAAGAGAGCATCTTGTTTTTTTTTCTTGGAATTGTTCACTACAGTTTTCCTCTTGGGAGAGATTCAATATCTTATTATATATATATATATACATACATAATATATAAAATATAATGCTATAGTATCTTCTCTGCTGGTATGTTCTATTGCCCCAGTGAAATGTAAGCTCCTGGAGGGTAGGGATTGTTTCACTGTTGTCTTTATGCTCCCAGGGAGGAGCCCAGTGCCTTACATATGGAAAGATAATTTATAAATATCTTGTGTGTCCCACACAAACTATCTTGTTGGTTTTGATTTAGTGCCAACAGTAGACTGGTGCCAATTTGACATTGACTCAAATGTACCATCATTGGAATTCTCTGTTGACCCCTGCAGCCTAGAGTCTGAGGGAAAAACACATAGTAAATGAGGTTTGGATGGACCATCATGGATGTCATATTTAGTTCTGGGCAGGCTTTTTGGGAAGGATCCTGAAAGAATGGAGTGCATTCAGACAAGTAGGGTTGGGATGATGAGGGGACCAGCATTCCTTAAATTTTTTTTGAAAGAACTGAGAGCAGCACTATGGTGACAGTCACAGTGGTTGGTGGCCATGACCAAATGGAGAGGGAGGCACCAGAGGCCTATCAGGGCATGAAGGGCAGCCAAAGCCCCAGAGGTAGACCAGGATGGTGGCCTGGTGAGGAGATGTGTCCATAAAACCCTAGGGTAAGACAGCTGTACTCACATACCAGAATACAAAGTAATGCAGGGTTGGAAGGAAAGAGAAGAGCATTTATACTGGTAAGACCTGCTAATTTCCAGTTTCTGGCATTTGACAGAGGGAATCATGTAGAATTGTTTTTTACTAAATCTCTGAAATAATTACAGGGACCTACAGAGCCTTGAACACCTCCATCTCAAAACATCACAGCACCCAGTTGAAGCACCCAATTCCAACTTGAGAAAAGACTAATTGAAGAGGAAGAGCCATTTTAAGTGTGTTTGCTATGGAACTGGGGAGTTTGCTTCATGCGTAAGAGCCTGCAATCAACTAACATTTTTAGTTCTCTTTCTGGAAAAGCTACAGATTTTCAGAAATCACTACTATATAGTTGATTCTCTCTTTAATGAACTTGAAATTTCAGTTCTTAATTCTTGTTCTCAGTGAGAATGAGGAAGAAATATGGAGCATTAGTGGTGAACCTGCCATTTTTTATGTGATCCATTGTGAAATGGCTTTGTGTAACAATCTGTTATGGAGTAACTGATCAGTTGATTCCCTTTCCAAGGTGATGATTGTTGAAAATAGTTTCAAAAGAATTGAAGGAAAATTATTAACAAGGATTATGCAGAAAAGTTACCCCTATGAGGCAAAGATTTTAAAAGGAATAGAGAAAATTGAATTTTCTCAGATATTGCAATATAAGAACATATTTAATGATACCGCCATCCATAGGTTTCCTTTACAAAGGCTGAAAGAACTCCCCACTAAAATGTGATGTTGTAAGAAGAAGAAGATTATTCAGAAGGTGAGAAGTTGGAAATCATCAGGAACCAGAGGAAGTCGATTCAGCCCTTCCTTGGATGACATTAATTCTTTATTATGGCACAATGGGCAGAAGCACAGAGCCAGGAAGACCTGGGACCTCAGAATCACAATGACTGAGGGATGCTGGTCAAGTTACTTAACCTCTCAGTTCCCCAAGCAGCCTTTGTAATTTCCGAGGCCATACATTCCACAACCAAGACTGAACTGAACAGACTATGGCAGAGCATCTGTGTCACTGGAAAGCTAAAAAGTAGCTGCCACCTTGGATGATTTCAAAGAATTCCTTGTTTCTCTTACCCAAGTGGATCCAGGTTGGGAGAATTTAGGAAGGGGAACCACATGACATGCCAGGCCTTCCCAACTGGGAAGGTGTTGTTGATGTTTTATCAATTACTCTTGGAAATAAATGCTTAGAATTTCCATAAAATAAAGAAAGAATTGAGAACATGCTGGCCCGAAAAAAATAAGACTTAATGGGGGACATGACTTTTCACATATATAAGGGTGTATTCATGTTGAAGAGCAATTAGACATATTTTCTTTCATCTCAGAAGATAGAAGAAATGGGGCAAAGTTGTAGAGAGAAAAATTTTAGCTAAATGTAAAGGAAAGCTTTCTCACAGTTAAAGCTGTCCCAAAGTGCCTCAGGAGGTGATGAGTTTCCTATTATTATGTGGAGGATGGCTGACCTCTTGTTAGGAGAACTGTGGAGGGATTTTTGCTTGAGTAGTAGCTGGATTAGGAACATTCTGAGAGTTCTTTCAGCTCTGAGATTCCCCATTTGCATGAGTTGGTTCTTGTTTATTTCCATTTTTCTCTGAAAAAGTCATGTTCTGCCCACTTTATATTTCTACACTCTCAGGCTCTTTAGTCACATAATAACCTTCATTATTCAGCAAAGGGCCTCAATTGCTGAGCTCTGTTGCTAGATTTCCAAATACACACACACACACACACACACACACGTACACACACACACACCCACACGTGCACACACACACACACATTTAAATCTTCTCCCCTGATTCATTAACCTCCATGGGTTAATCACTGGATACTGAATTGATCTGTGAGTTGTGTGAATGACTTCTCAGGCAGTCTGTTCCAGAAAATAGTAAGATTATAGCAGTGAGTTGGGGATAGAGGGTGTATTGTAATTATTCCAAAGAGCTCTTCCATAGGAGTGTTAAAAGCCAATAAATTACATGGGAGTGAAAATAGAATTTTCTTCTTCCCTTCTGTTTTCTGTAATTCTTAAGCTTTTTTTCCCTAATGTAATGTGACTTTATGTTGAAATATAGTATCTTGAGTACTGAACTAGGAAAGCTCTGAGTTTGATTTCTACTTAACTACTTAAATTCTCTGAAGTCTCATTTCCTCATATGGGACAATGGACAGAAGTTTCAAAGAGATAGATTTAGGCTTCATGTGAGAGATGGTCTTCCCAACTGCTAGAACAGTCCAAAAATGGAATGAGCTATCTTAGGACATAGTGGCTTTCCTCTTACTCAAAATGTCTGAGCAAATGCCGAATGATCATTTGTTGGATATTTTGTAGAGTGGCTTCTTTTTCAAGTTGAACCAGATGACCCCTGAGATCCTTAACTCAGAAATTCTATGCATCCTGGGTGACCTTGGGCAAATTACTTAACCTCAGTTTCCTCACTTGTAAAGGGAGTGGATTGGACCAAGTGACTTCTGAGATCTCATCTTGCTTTAGGTTTATGACCCTATGATTCTGATCTATAAAATAAGGATACTAATAGCTGTAGAATCAATCTTTCAGGACTATTGTGAAGATCAAATGAAATAATAGGAGATAAATGCTTTGTGTTTTTAAACATAGTAAATAAATATCAGTTATTATTAATGCATATTCATTCATTCATCCATTTAACTCTCCCACCGCACCCCTATCCCCATGCATAGCAATCCTGATATGGAAGGAGACAATTCTTTCTACAGATTAAAATTGTTGACTCGTCTGTAAATTAGTCTTGGCAAATTACTAAGGACCCTGAAAGGTAAAGTGAATTGCTCAGCTGGGACCTGCATTTTAGAAAGTTTTAGGT
>NW_020954907.1:4233400-4240680 GCF_900497805.2 Vombatus ursinus | reverse complement strand
AAAAGTACTAAATAATGGGACAGTGGCAGTTTGGAAAGATACAGCTAGCAGAATGTCATGAAACTCTTTCTACCTTTTGGAATAATTCTGTTTCATGTTTTGTAACCAGTGAATTGAAAGAAGAAATAGATGGCCAATTTATTCGATTTGTGGATGATATGAAATTAGGAGGGAGAGCTAACACATTAGATAACAAAATCAAAATACAAAAAGACTTTTCTAGTCTAGAACTATGAAAAAGACATAATATTAGCACATTTAATGGGGATGAATGTAATTTCCTACACTTGAGTTTTGAGAAAAAATTATACTGATACAGGATGAGGAAAATGTAGTTACAAAACTGTTCATGTGAATAAGACATGGTTATTTTATTGGACTCTAAGCTCAATACAAATTATCTGTGTGCCATAGTGAATGAGAAGTTAGACTGTGACCTTATTAGAAGGAAAACTCCTTAAGGGGAGGTAGTATTTTTGGCTTGGTTTGGATTCCCATTGCTTAGGCTGACAGAGAGGAAGGGCTTAATAAATAATAGAAGCAATGTATTCAATTCAGGAAGGTCATATTCCTGTTGCTCTGGTCAGACCACATCCTGGAGGACTGTGGTTGGCTCTGGGTGCCAAGACATTGATAGGAAAGACATTGACGATCTTGAATGTATATATAGGAGGAAATCCAGGATGGTGAGGGGATTTAAAAACTTCTTGAGGGCAGGTGCCTTTTTTTTTCTTTGTGTTATGACCACCTAACACAGTGCTTGGTATACAGCAGGTGTTCGATAAGAGTTTGTTGAATTTATTTAATGTAAAATGTTTGTTTGAAGTTACTATAGATATCTGACAAGAATAGTAGAAGACTTGGGGTAACATGATAAGTCTCTTCAGATATTTTAAGAGTTACTGTATAGAAAGATTAGACTTGTTATGGTTGGCTCCAGAGAGTGGAACTAGGACCAATGAGAAGATGTGGGAAGGCAGACTAGTTTGATAGAAGATAAAAAATATAGTTATTCACAAGTGACCTGGGATAATGGGGTCCCCTTTCCTAGAAGTTTTCAAATAGAAGTTGGAAAACCACTTGTTAGAGATTTGGAGAGGAGATACTTGCTTAGTCCATTAGATTGTGAGTTCCTTGAGAGCAGGGATTATCTCTTACCTCTTTTTGTATTCCCAGTGCTTAGCATAGTATCTGGCACATAGTACACGATTAGCACTCTTTATTAACTGACTGCTCAGGTACAGATTGTGAAAAGTAACCTTTAAGAGTCCTTTCCTGCTCTGAGATTCTAGGTAGGAGCTCTTTTCTCCATTTCCCCACCCCCATGCCCGATTTACCCACCCATCCTCTATCTCTCTCAAACTCTTTCATTTTGATCACAAATGCATCAGCAGTGGTTGTTGCATTTGCTAAGTAAATGCTAGTTCCCAGCTGGACCTTGAAGGAAGCTAAGATGTGAGCCTTCTAAATGATTGACAATTCTTTGGACTTTTTCCTTTCCCAATTCACATTTTCTAACATAGTCACCACCATTCTCCACCATGCTCCCCTTTGCACTAAGGACTATAGATACTGAGAAAGGTGTTCTCTAACATCATAGATCATGGAACCTGAAGGACCCTAGAGGGCATGTTATCTAATTCTCCATTTTAGAGATGTGTAAAGTGAAATCCAGAAAAGTCAGATGTGATCTGCCTAAAGTCACAAAGCTAGCTAGAAATAGAGTCAGGGTTGGAATCCAGATCCTATGATGTTAGGTCCAGAGCTTTCACTTCTTTTTTTTTTCCGGTTTGCTCTTGTCCAGTTTTTTTGCGTTGTTTTGTTTGTTTTTGCAGAATCCTTCTTCATCTTTATTCTTTGTAGTAAGTATGAGTGTCTAAGATGTACTTATCTTCAAATCATTTTTTGTTTTCACATAAACACTGAAAGGTAGCATGACTCTTCCATGAAATAATGCCTCTTGTTTCTTTTGTGGACCTGAGAAAAGAAATGGCTTCCTTCTTTATTTGGCTCAGCAAGGAGAACCTGGGAGCCATCTCACTATTTAACTACTATTTCCTTATATCTTCTGATTTTGTTTATTTTAAATGATCTGTATATAATAAAATGTGCTATTTCATGGCACACTTACTTTTTTGTTTTGTTTATGCAACTTAATAGGATACACTAGAAAGACTAAATATTAAATCTTTGGCTCAAATAGGTCCCTTTTCTAATGTGTATATGTGGCTCAGTGCCCAAAGAGAGGACTCAGTAAACCTTCCACAGCCTTCTCCTATTAGCTCATTAGTACAACAAATTGCTCAGATGAGCTAATTGTCACCTTGGAAAGCAGATGTAGCCTGAATTAAATGGAATGAGGGATGGCCAAAAGGTAAGCTAGTCAAGGAGTAGAAAGGAACTGACCCCACAGCAAAGAGGAGAGGAACTTACCGAATAGACACAAGCACCATGGAGAGAGGCTTTGGGCAGTGTGTGTATTGGAAAAAGCATAAGAATTCTATACCGGTATTTCATTGTATGTGGTAGAATATTCTCACAATAATGACTTACATTTTTACAGCGCTTCAAGGTTTAAAAAAGAAAAAAAAACATTTTCCTTACAATTTGCCTGTAAGATAAATAGAGAATTACCAACTTGCATTTTAGCTGAATCTTTTCTATGATGAGTAGAAATTGCAAAACCCAGTTCATTTCTGCTGGTTTCAAGACTTTTTCTTTTTAAGTCAAATATAGTTTTTCCTCTGAAGTGCTCTACTCATATGCTTCATTGTGTCATGAAGGTGACTTTGAATTCTTAAAGACTATGCCAGCAGAATATAAGTTACGGAAGGTCCTACCAGGCTGGAGATGTTTTAAATGTGATTTTGGGGAACTATGTAATAGCAAACAGGAGAGAGTCATCACCTGGGGATTGGGCAGGGGATTGCTAGGTCTGACCACGTTGTGGTGTAGTCCAAACAGTGCTAGACCATGAAGATACCACAATTCCAGTTCACTGCTCTAAACTTCGAATGAGGTTGGAGGTGAATTGGAACCTGAGGGACCGGCATACCCCAACTAGGAAAGATGGGGGAAGAAGTAGAGGAATCAATGATGAATGTTTTTCTCCTTTCCCCAATCCAGGCCATGGCAAGCTTACAGCTGCACCAATAATTTAACCCTTTGTTGCCCTGTCAGAGAAAAAAAAAGATGTCCTATTTAGAAAAGGTATTCCTGCTAACAAGAGTTCCATTTCAACCCAGGGGAAAAGTGCTTAGGGAATGGGTTAGGAAGTGGTTCATGCAGGGAAAACTTTTTTTTTTTTTTACTTCTGCATGTTAAATATGTGTACAAGAAACACTTGTGAGTAAATAAGTTATTTTAAGCCCTTTGAGACTCTCCTAAAATAGATTTGAAATCTAGGTCTAATAATGCTCCATTCAGGTTTTCAAGCATCTACTAAAATATTCAAATTCTCTTCTGTTAAATCTTGACATCTAGTTATTTCTCCTTTGTTAGCTAAACACATTAGCAATTGTCTAGTGGTGTTAGGTGCACCTCTAACAAGGGACTAGCTCTACTCAACCAGGGGCTTCCTTTTGTATTTCTCCTTTTTAAATTCACATACACCACATGGAGAAGGTAAAGAACAAGTTCTCTTAGAAATTTAACAAGTTCCTTTGGTAGGGAAACAAGTAGATTGATCTATGAAGTTCATATGGTACACTCTCAAAGGAAGCCAACATGTCGTTGTCATCTTCCTCCTCTTCCTCCTCTTCCTCCTCCTCCTCCTCCTTCTTCTCTCTCTCCTCTCTCTCCTTCTGTTCCTCTCATCAATTCCATTCCATATGTTCACATTTTCTCAAAGGTCAGAGGTGTCAGGGTACTGGAAGAAAAGAAAATGACTTTTGAATCAGAGGACCTGAGTTTAAATCCCAGATCTGCTATTTGTCACTTGTGTGATCCTTGGCAGGTCATTGAATCTCTCTGGGACTCATTTTTCTCATCAATTAAGTGAAGGATGGTAATTGGGAGCTAGGGATGAGGTAAGGAGGGGAGGTTAGACTGGTTACTAAATGCTTTCTCCCTCTGTTGCAAATTATTGTGTATTTATTTAATTACATATGGAATTCCCCTCCCCCCTTAGAATGGAAGCTCCATGAAGTCAGGTATTTTTTCATTTTTATCTTGGTATGCTGAGTGCCTTGGATACAGTATACACTTAGTAAATTCATCTTGAGTTGTTTTGGATTGGATTGACAGAGTCTCAGCATAGTGTCTAGGAACTTGTTAAAATTTTTTTGATAACTATTCCAATACAAATTCCTTTGTAGTGCTATGAATTTTATTCTCTACATTTATAAACATTATGATGAGAAGAGGTCCAAAGGCTTCCTTAGACTGCTCAAAGGCTTAATGATGCAAAAAGTTAAGAGTTCCCAGAGTAAATGATCTCTAAAGTCCCTTCTAGACCTAAATCTATGATTCCATGAAAAATGTAGCTCAAAGTTTACCTCCTTCAGGAAGTTTTCACTGATTGAATTCATATATCTGATAACCCATTAGGACTAGGAGCATTTCAATGCTAGCTTCTATTTTAATTAGTTAAACGAACCTCTATTAAGTACTTACTGTGTGCAAAGAATGTCTCAATTTCCTGGGGTTACAAAGAAAATCAATCAATTAATAATTAATGATTTATTAAGTGATTACTATGTCTGAGGCATTTTGAATATAGAGAAATGCAAAAATGGTTCCTGCCTTCCAGAAGCTTACATTCTATTGTAGGAGATAACATATAAGATGCATACAAATAGAAGGAATTCAGAAGGGAAGCCTTCAAAGAACTTGGACTTTACATCTAAACATATGAGAAAACACCAAGCATTTTGAGGAGGAAGAGGACAATAATGTCTGTGTGCTAGCTTGGGATTAGGATAGATTTTGCAGAGAGAGTGGCACCTGGCCTGAGATTTTGAAGGCTAGACACATAGATAGACAGACAGATGGCTGATTGATAAAACCCCTGCCATCAAGGAGCTTACATTCTAATGTGAAATGAAAATACATACAGTGGAGCTAGAAAAGCTGAGGGATTGAGTTTCCTACAGCTTGGTGCACAGATAGCTGGGAAATGATATGGACATCTGTTTCTCAACAAGATATGACAAAGTCCTATCTCTCAGAGCCCAACTTCCCAGAGAGTAGAATCCAAGTTCCTATTGGGAAGGACATGAGAATCATTGTGATAGTGTAGTTCACAAAAGGATTTTGAGAAGGATTGGTAAGGAAGAAAGAAAAGAAAAGGAGAAGGAGGAGAAGGAAAAAGAACAGGAATAAAATATGAACTTTGAAACAACTTCCAGGAGGTTACATGAGGTGATGGGATCAAGGGCAAAAGTGGATGGGTTAGCTTTGGCAAGATGGAGCCTCTTTTTCATAGACTGGAATAAAAGTGTAAAAGATGTGTAAAAATAAGAGGGATTTTGAGGTACGGAATCACAGGAGCGAGGGAGCTCGTGGTGGATAACCTTAATTGTTTCTATAGAACGGGAGTCTTCGTTATTTGCTAAGAGGTAAAGATGACACTAAGGACTTGAGGAGAAAGGAGGTTTGGAACAGCCACTTTGGGGAAAGTGAGAGAGAGCTAACAAGGTTAAAGGATTATTGTGCACCAGTGTAGACTCCTGTGAGATTAGATTCCCTGAATTTGTAGTGGTCCCAGTAAGCTTGGTTGCTGGAAGTAAATCAATTTCAGAAGAAAAAGAGAGTTAGTATTTGACAGAGTAGAGCAATCGGAATGCTTAAATGCTGAGACAAGGCTGAGGAGGTATTGGGGATGGACAAAAGCAGGGGTTAGCAAATTATTGCCCAAGGACCAAATCCAGCCCACTCTTAACCTGGTAAGCTGAGAATGGTTTAAAAATTTTAAAATTTTATTTAAGAAAAAAAACATTCTTAGCTCACAGCTTAGTGAAGAAAAAAGGCAGTAAACTAGATTTGGCTCTTGGGATGTAGTTTGAGGACTCCTGGATTGAAAGAACTGTTGGAGAGGTCATAGTGTAGATGAAGAATAAAGTTAAGAGGAGAGAGATGAGCAAATGGAAGAACAGGAAATTATGATCCGAGAGGCGGACATCAGAATACAAGCTCATAAAGATGGCTTAGTTTGGGATCGCTGAGATGTTGTTTGTTGGGGGTGGTAATAGTGGTGGTGGTTGTCCACAGAGGTGGCTAAGTTGTGAACATTACTGTTGACAGCAGAGGTAGAGTAGTGAAAATGACAGTAATGGAGTGGAAGTGGTCAATGAGTTGGGACACCAGAATGTTTGATGGGACATCATCATTGTGAATACTGCAGTGTGGGGGAACAGAGTGGCAGGGGAGGAAGACTTTGAGTGAGGTCTGGGACTCTGAGAATGGGAGGAGAGTGACCTGAAGGCTGGTCTGTGACAGCAACAGGAATCTGGAAAACAAGAAATATGAATGGAATGAGATACTGGAGGGAATTATTGCTCAGGTACAAGTCAGATTAGGAGGCATGGGGGAATGGGGAATGGTTTTGGATTCAAAAGACCTGGGTTCAAATTCTGCTTCTTCTACTTACTACCTATATGACAATAGACATATTCCCTTTTCTTTACCTTAATTTCCCCATATGAGAAAAAAAAGCATTTAAAAAACAGAATCTCTAAGATCCCTTCCAGCTCTAAATATATGATACTGTGAGCTTTATCTTCATGTCCCTTCTCGTTCTGAGTGTTTATGTATGCTCCTTCTGACTGGAATGTCTCTCCCTGAAGGAGGAGCTTTCTATCTTTTAAAAACGTGTGTATTTATTTATTTTTGCATTGGTTCATAGTGCTTATGAACCAAGGGTCCCGAGCCCAAGGGGTCCCTTTAGTCATTGTTCTTGACTGAGTCCCTGAAGCTGGAGTTCCCTGTCTGAGCGCATTAGCATGTCATTAATAGATTTTTCATTGATCCCTACATCCTTTCTGAAGCAGGTGAGATATAAATCTTGGAACAAAAGTGCAGTGACAAGGACGGAAGTTGCTCAGAAAACATGAAGGCCATTGCTTCTCTGAATGACTCAGATTAACTTGTGGAGAGAGCATTCTGACTGGTAGGCAATGCTGTGAGCATGGAGGGCACTGACTGGCCAGCCTGAGATGACCCAAAGCTGGTCATTTCTTTAGTTGTCCTGTTCTCTGGGGCCCCAGGATTCTCTAGTGATTATCTGTGGAGAAACGATTTTGTATGTGTGTGTGTGTGTGTGTGTGTGTGTGTGTGTGTGT
>NW_020954907.1:4204031-4233390 GCF_900497805.2 Vombatus ursinus | reverse complement strand
TGTGTGTGTGTGTGTGTGTGATAAAGAAATGAGCAAAGCTTCTTTGCCCAAGCCAGTTGTTGCAAATGAACAAGCATGAGAGAAAAGGACAATGATACATTTTTAAAGGCCAGCAGACCTCCCTCCCATTCTAGGAAGAGTCAAAGTCATAAGAAGGGGGAGGCAACCAGGGCTTTGTTGTTTTAAAAGGGATACTGAAAGCAATTTCTATCCTTCAGAAGAACAGAAACAATTAAGCTTTAGCACCTTGCTGTGGTTTTGACTGGAAAGGTGAACTAATTATGGTATAGAGAGCTCCCAGGGAGCAATTTCCTCCACCAGAGCAGGTTGGCACCTCTCTGTGACTTAAAGTATTAGAGGCAGTGAGGGGGTGCAGTGGACAAAGCCCTGAGCCTGCAGTCTGGAAAACCTGACTTCAAGTCCAGACTCAGATCCTTAACCTCTATTTGCCAAAATTTTATCATCTGTAAAAAAAGGGGATAATAGTAATTTCTACCTTTTGGATTGCTGTGAGGATCAAATGAGGTGACATTTGTAAAGCACTTAGTACAGTGCCTGGTGCATAGTAAACACTATGTAAATACTGTTGTTGTTATTATTATGGAGTAGTGTGGTGATAGTGAAGGTTTAAGTGACTTGCCCAGATTCATTCAAGCATCCAAGGTGGCACTTGAACTCAGCTCCAAGGCAAGGTCTCTGTGACCCCTCTCTGATGCTTCTTAGCACTTAGCAAGAATAATTATAGTTTAAACTCTGAGCTTCTAGGTAACGTTTCTGTCCCCTGTTCAGAGGTCATACTTTACATGTGCTGTTCCTTGGCCTAACTCACTCTATTCTGCCCTGTAACCGCAGCCTTCACTGTGGTGACCTCCACCATTCTCCTTCAAGTGGACTGAGGGTGTTTTGTGCTACTTATTCTAGGGGTGAGTGTTCTTTTTGAGACCACCTTCTAAGCTAGACAGCATTGCTGGGAAATAAAGGACAATCATGCTAAATAAGAAAACCTAGGTTTTTTGGATATAAGTGGTTTGCTTCAAAAGTGTCAAACTGAGACCTGTGGTACAACCAGCAGGTCTCTGATAAAATGTCTGGAGTTAGGAGCATCTAAGGCCACAGTGGAGGAGGAAGGCCAGCTCTCACTTTCAGAACAGATGAGGACTCTTTGCCTGGCTCTATCTCATGGCAAGGCCTTGCTGTTTCCTCTGGTTGGAGCCTTTGGCCCCCCGCAGCAGCATCCCCTTCCACTGACATCCAGGGGCTCTAGAGGTCAGGGGCAGAAAGCTGGTAGCACCTATACTCCTTTGCCTAGATTATCATTGAGATTTTGGCCCCAATGAGAGCCTGGGGGAGAATCCTAGCTATTGCTTGGTCAGGCACCCAAGACTGCCCCACTGGGCTGCATTTGCAAACAGTCCTGAAGGAGATTTCTCTGGATTTCCTCTCTTCAGGAAGCCTCTTCCCTCACTGTGGCTGCATTGCCACCTGGGCCTCTTGCTTAGGTCTGTTCTTCCTGCCTGCTGGTGCCTACCACAAGCCTGGATATTCTCTAAGGGCTTGACAATTATTTGGTTTATGGATGGGGTTGTTTGGGCATCAACCCTCTGCCCGTCCCAGAATGGTATAGAGTTGACCTCGAAATGGTGGCATGATTTCTAAGAGTCGTAGTCCATTCTCTCTCATGTAGGCAGAGTAGACCTCATTCAACTTCTGATCCATGGGGACCTAGCCCTTCTTCAGTGTCTTTGGATGAAAGATTTTAATGTCTTTCAGTGAACCATTTACTGGCTTAAGTGTGTATGGGAGTGGGGATGGAGATGTGTAAATCTTTTCATCTTATTCCTTTCAGTTGAAAAATAAGCTGGTCCTTTTCTCCCACAATTAAAAAGAAAAAAACCACTTTATTCATGTATATATATATATATACATATATATATATACATACAAACATATATACATATATAAACACATATATTCCATAGTCATTTTCTGGTTTCCTACCTGACTCATTGATCTCTTCCTTTTAATAGAGAAAAATTAGTCATCAAAACCAGTCAATACCACAGTGTCATGTAGTGGAAAGTGTGATGGATTTTGAGTTTGAGAATACAAGTTCAAATGCTGGTTCTGGTATCTGTTACCTGTGTGACCTTGGGTAAGTCATTGAACATCTCTGAAGCTCAGAGTCCTCCTTGATAAAGTGAGAGGATTGAGCCATATGGTCTCTGAGGTCCTTTCATATATCGGGATAGATATAATCCTATAATCCTGTGAGGTTATTAATTCTGACGGTCCATTCAGCATTCCTCACACATAGACCCCCACTTGTCTACTGAAAGGGTGGGGTGGAATATGTTTATCATTATCTTGCTCTGTCTTTAGGAGCATCACAAATCAGCTGGTAACTCCACAGAGTAGCAGAAAATATTTATGGAGTCTTCTTTTGATTCCTCTGTCCATACATATTTACACACACATGTATATATTATATACATGTGTGTGCATATATATGTATATACATATTTACACACACATATACATTTATACACACATGTATATGTGCACGTGCACACACACACGTATATATATATATGTGTATATATATGTGTATATATATATATATATTTCTTTTTTTTTTCCTTCTTCACACTTAGAGGTAAAAGTCTCAGACTTCTTACCCAGGGGATCTGAGTAATAGTGAGTTGAGATATCTAGAAAGAGAACTGGATTTGGTCCCAGAAGACCTAGGTTCAAATTCCAGCTCTTGCTAAATGAGTAACCTGAGAAAGTCACCTTCTCTACCATGGTCTTGGTTCTTTCTTTTGTATAATATGAGACCTGGACTATAGTAATCCTTCTTCCAGATCTAAATCTGTGACCGTGGCATCTTCCTTCACTTGGCTCAGTCCCTCTGAGGTCATTGCAATGATTCTGGGCTCAGCCTCCCCTCTCCTTTCTCCCTAGCCCTTCCACTGCTGTCTTACATGGGGTGCCTCATACTGGTTGTTCTCCAGGGCTCAGCTGTCAGTACCCACACAGTCTGACTCATGTTCCCTCTCAGTTCCCAAGGAGCCTTCCAGAGTCGAGACTCCCCTTGTACTTCTATCCCAGTGATTCATGCCTTATTTTCTGTGGGTTGGTTGGAGGAGAGTTGCTTGAGGATTATCTTTTGGGAAGATGTTTCATGATGGATATAAATAGATGTATATTTCTACATAGATATACTCACATCCATGCCTGTACATATGTGTGTGCATGTGCATGTGTAAAAAATAACACAAATATGTACATAAGCAGAAGGAAAAAGAAAAACTTTCTCCTTCATGATTCACCTTCAGAATTCACTAAACATATTCATCATAGCATGGCTTGAGCACTTAGACAGAAGGAGGGGGGGGGGGATGGAACTCAAAATATTTATTTGGAGGGCAGGGCTGTGAATTGCTAATCTTCCGTGTAGACCCGACCTGCAACAGATGGCATTATGATAATAGAAGAAAGTCAAAGAAAATAAATCAGCCTTAATTTCATTGTGTATTGGATGTTTCCCCTGCTTCTCTTCACCCCTGCTTCCAAATGGAACAGTATCATGTCTGAGCAAGGCTGGGTGGGCCTGAGGATGTATGTCCTGGCCTTGTCTCTACCCCATGATCCTTTTTCTGCTCTATGGATACTGATACAGAGGCACCTGGCACAAAGTAAGTACTTGATAACTATTTGATGAGTGAATGAATGAATGAATGAATGATCCTATCTGAAGGGGTTGTACCTTTTGGCTTTAAATCCTAGAAAGTGTGGGGGGGCAGATAACCTGGAAAGATACTTTGGCTCGGTCATTTACGAATGACTGTGTGATCTTGGGAAGTCATCAACTTCTTTGGGTGTCAAGTTCTTATATTTATGTGATTCAATGACCTCTGGGTTCCTTTCCAGTTCTAAATCTACAATCCCATGATCTAGGAGACTGTAAGCTCTGTTCTGATCTTGGTAGCCTCAGTGTCCAGCACAGTGTAGAAATTTAATAATAAGTGTTTGTTGGGTTGAATGAAATTATGATCTTAGACACCCAAAGTCATCTTGTGTTTGCATCTTTATTAAGTTGGCCACTGAGTTACACTGGGTAACTTACTTATTCGCTTTCCTGGCAACAAACCCTTGTTTCCCCTTCCTAGGAGTCTTTTTTTTAAAAATTAGTTTATTTATTTTTAGTTTTCAACATTTACTTCCACAAGATTTTGAGTTTCAAATTTTCTCCCCATCTCGTCCCTCCCCCCCCCAAGATGGCATGTACTCTGAATACCCCTTTTCCTAATCTGCCCTCCCTTCTATCTCTCCCCCTCTTCTCTTATCTCCTTCCCCTTCAATTTTCCTGTAGGGCAGGATAGATTTCTATACCCCATTTCCTATACATCTTATTTTTGAGTTGTATGTGAAAACAATTTTTTTAACATATGTTTTTAAAACTTTGGGTTCCAAATTTTCTCCTTTTCTCCCTCCCCACCCACCCTCATTGAGAAGGCAAGCAACTCAATACAAGTTATACATGTGTAGTCATGCAAAACACTTCCATAGTAGTCATGTTGTGAAAAACTAAGTATATTTACTTTAATCCTATTCTTCCCCCCCCATTTATTTTATTCTCTCTTTTGACCCTGTCCCTCCTTAGAAGTGCTTGCTTCTGATTACTCCTTCCCCAATCTGCCCTCCCCTCTATCATCCTCCTGCTCTCTAAACCTCTTTCCCCCCTATTTTCCTGTAGGGTAAGATAGATTTCTATACCCAATTGAGTGTGTATGTTATTCTCTCCTTAAGCCAAATCCGATGAGGATAAGATTCACTCATTCCCTTTCACTTTCCCCTGCTTCCCCTCCACTGTAAAAGTCTTTTCTTGACTGTTTTATGTGAGATAATTTACCCTATTCTACCTCTCCCTTTGTCCTTCTCTCTGTATAATCCTCTCTCACCCCTTAATTTTATTCTCCAGATATCATCCCTTCATCTTCAACTCACCCTGTGCCCTCTATCTATCTATATCTCTATCTATATATACATATATTTTTTCCTTCTAACTACCCTAATACTGACAAAGGACTCATGAGTTACAAATGTCATCTTTCCATGCAGAATGTAAACAGTTCAACCTTAATAAGTCTCTTATGATTTCTCTTTCCTGTTTACCTCTTCATGTTTCTCTTGAGTCTTGGATCTGAAAGTCAAATTTTC
Source organism: Vombatus ursinus (assembly GCF_900497805.2). Lineage (NCBI taxonomy): Eukaryota > Metazoa > Chordata > Mammalia > Diprotodontia > Vombatidae > Vombatus > Vombatus ursinus. Next base: position 4,228,170 of record NW_020954907.1, on the reverse strand, counting down.
TATTCATCTCTGGCCTAGGACTCCTTTTAGTGGGGAGTCAGGATGAGGTATGGTGTTGAGGGGATTTCTGCCCATGTGTGGTTGGGTTTTGATTGCCTGTGAGGTCTCTTCCAAATAGAAGATACCATCATATTGTTCTCCCCACCTTATTTATTTCTTCTTGTGTAAAAGGAAGGGGGTGGGGCTAATCATATCTATGGTCCCTTCCAACCTCTAAAACTTGCTTGTTTTAGGAGCTGTCAATAAGTATTTAACCAGCATTTGCTCTACATACACTTAAATTAGGTTTAAGGATAAGTAAGGGTCAAAGTGGCTGGTCCAGACCGTCAGCACAATAGTTTAGAGAAAAAGAAAATTCCTGGGGCCTACAAAAGTCAGGGAGGCTTCACAGAGGAGGAGGGGCTTAAGTTGGGCCTCAAAGAATGGAGAGTCTTTGATCTATACCTAAGCACCATATGTACTGGAAAAATCTCTGAACTTGGCATTCAGAGGACCTGAACTGAATCCCACCTCTAACATTTGCTAACTCTGGGACCATGGACAGCGCCATTCTCATGCCTGAGCCTCAATTCTGGTGAGCTCAAATGAGGTAATGTGTGCGAAAGGCTTTGCCCATGTAAAGTGATGCTGAGGTGAGAGCTATTCTTATTTTTTTTTTTTTTCATCTTCCATCCCATAGCACTTATGGTCTGGGGTGGGGGTGGACGGAGGTGGCCTACTTTGGGTCGTTAATCATCTAATGTCCTGTGTTGCTATCTGCTTCTCATATTTGGGCTTCTTTTCCCAATTAGATTTAAATTTTTCAAAGGGTAAGGGATATATCTTCTCTTTTCTCCTGCTTACTCAGTGTCTCCTAACCCTTGTTATTGTTATCAATAACTATCATTTATGTAGTGCTTTAAGGTTTGCAAAAGATTATATGTGTCTATATGTGTACATATTTAAAATCTCATTTTATCTTCACAACAGCCCTGTGAGATATTATTATTATTATTATTATTATTATTTTCAAGATGAGGAAATTGGGTCTGAGAGAGGTTAAGGGACTTGCCTACAGTCATTTAGTCAACCAATACCCAAGGCAGGATTTGAACTCAGGTCTTCCTGCTTCCAGGTCTAATGTTCTCTCTACATTGCCACCTAGATGCCCCTAGATGACACCTTCTGAGGATGTTTCCTTTCTTTCATTCATCCAAAAATTTTACAGACTCTTACATGATAGTAATTATATCAGTAACATACAGAGATTAAGAAAACACTAGATTGTGAAATGCTATGATGAATTTTGTAGCTTTTTAAAATGGACCTGCATTTTATTCATCACATCAGTACCTATTTACATTTGAAAAATAGCGATCTGTGTATGTGAGAGATGTATAATTTATTCTGCATGCAGAAAGAAGATACACTTGCTTATATATTAGGCTGAGTCATTTAATGAGATAGCAAGTATGATTTTGCAGCTTTCTGAAACAGGAGGTCTGGCCCAAGTGAAGTTGCTAGGACTGAATGAAGTTCCAAAGTGATAATGCTTGGCAAGTGTGTGGACTGGGGGATATTTTGCAGTAACTCTGTGACCCAAAGGTTGGCAACTGGCCTGAGATCATTTTCCTTTTTAGGCTCATAGTTCATAAGATTATAGATTTTGACCCACAAGAACTCAGAGGTTCCCTCCTCCCTCTGTCCACACCCTCTCAAATCCCAATCTACACACAGCCTCTCATTTTATAAGGAACCTGAGGAAGCCCAGGGATAGGGATGGGGGTTAGAGATTTGCTAAAAGTCAGATCGGTAGGAAATGTGAGGGGCTAGATTTGAACTCAGGTTCTTTGACTCTAAATCTAATTTTATTCCCACTCTACCGTGCCTGAAAGTCATTGCTGCTGTCACTGTCATGGTCATTGTCATCCTCATATCTGTTATCTACCATGCCTGGAGTGGTCTCCCATCCTCACTTCAGCCTTTTAGAATCCTTGGTTCCTTTCAAAGCTCAGTTAAAGCATCATCTTCTATATTGTATCTGTTCTGATCCCCCGGTTCTAGGGCTTTCTTCCCAAATAACTTTGTATTTATTTTGCATATAAACATAGACATGTAGTATATATAGATATCTCTCCCTATAGAGAGTAGCTCTTTGAAAGCAGGGCTTATTTGATTTTTGTCTTTCTATTCCCAAAAGCTTACACAGTGCCTAGCACATTTTAAGTACTTAATAAATGCTTATTGACAGTTCATCAGTACCCCCACAACTACTTATTTCATAACTATAGTTCATACTTCTTTAATCAGTCAACAAACATTTGTTAATTGCTTACTATATTCCAGGAATTGTACTAAGCACTGAGGGTCTAAAGAAAGAACAACACATTGTCCCTGCCTTTAAGTAGGTCGTAATAGTTTTTATTTTCTATGTACTTGATGAGGGGTTTCTAGTAGACCATCTCAGGGATCTGAGGCTTGCCCCACCCTGTTTTAATCATTGATGAAAAGGTTAAATATAAGATGCCTAGTGTGCCAAATTCACAAGTGACAAAAATCTTGGGCAAGGGTAGGGATATCTGGCATACCAGATGATGGAGTCAGGATCCAAAAAGACTGACAGGCTAAAACATTGGACCAGCCCTAATAATGTGAAATTTAATGAAGATAAAGGTAAAGCCATGTGTGTGGGCTCAAAAAATTGACATCAGTAAGACAAGATGGGAGAGGATTGGCTGAACTTCAGATCAGCTGAAAAGGTCTGTGGGTTTGGGTGGATTATAAACTCAACATGAGTCAATGGCATGAGATAGCAGCCCCAAAATGGTAATGAAAATGTGTGCTGCAGCAAGAGAAGCTCAGTTTCTAGGAATAAGGAGATGATAGTTCTTCTGTAGCCTTTCTTGTTCAAGTTACACCTGGAGGATTGTGTTTGATTTTGGGCATCACATTTTAGAAAGGACACTGACCAGGTATGGTGACACATGGCTGTAACCCCAGCTTCCTGTAAGGCTGAGACTGGTGCTCAGGAATTCTGAGCTACAGTGGGTTATACCAATTGGATACCTATACTGTTTGGCACTAATTTAGCTAACCCCTAAGAGGGAAGAGCCACCAGATTGCCAAAAAAAGGGTGAAGCAGCCCAGGTGAGAAATAGAGCAGATCAAAGCTTCAGTGACAAGTAGAAGTAGAAGGATGTACATGAGTAGCTCCTACACTTCCAACCTGTTCAAGATAAGGACAATGAAAAAAGGGAAGGAAGTAAGGAAAGAAGGAGAGAAGGGAGAAATAGTTAAAGAGAGGCAGGAAGTATAGGGACATGTTGGAGAGCACTTGGAAAGGAGTGACCTAGATGGTCAAAGCCTAGAATTCAAACCAAATCAAGACTGGTCAAAGGAACTGGGGCAAGAGCTGAGGATTCAAAGGAGTTCTTGCTGTGGAGTTTATATTCTATCAAGGGAAACTAGATAGACAGATAGATAGGTAGATAGATAGATAGATAGATAGATAGATAGATAGATAGATAGGAATAGTTAATGCTCCAAATTATAGAGAATTCAAAATGCCCTTGATTTGTTAGAGCATTGAACTGAATCTTAAGATGAAATTCATTGGGATAAATGTAAAGCATTACAATTGGATTAAAAAAAATCATCTTCATGGACACAAGATGGGGGAAAGTATGGTTAGAAAGTAGTTTGTTTGAAAAAGATAAGGTGGCTTCAGCAGATTAAAATTTCAGTGTAAGTCACCAGTGTAATGTGAAAACAAAAAAAGGCTTTTTTTCCTTTGATCTTTGAGCTACTCAAACAAATGTTTGTCCATCACCATACTTTTTAAAGCAGTTTCCTGTTCATTATCCCCTTTGATCCTCCCAATAACCCTAGGAAGTAGGTTGGGCTGAAATTACTGGTTCCCATTTGGGTCATGAGAACACTAAGGTCTACGGAGGGCAAGTGACTTCCCCAAAGGCACCCAGCAAATAATTGATGGAATTAAGACTAGGACTCAGGTTTTCAGCTGTACTTTTCTACATCTTCTCCAAAGGCTTATTAATTTAATGTCATTGTGTAAGGCTTATCTGTAATAACTGAGAAAGGATCTAGATTTTGAGTTCAAAACTATTCAGAATAACTCTGAGCCCCCACCTATTGAATCTACTCTCTTTTAGTACAGTCAGGATTTAAGAAATGACCTCAAATCAGAGGAAGAATGAGAACACTATGCTTAAAATAGAAAGCATTGTGACAAGACAATACCTCAACAGCAGGCATTTCTGAAACCCCTCACCCCAAGTGAAGTACTTCAGAAAGCTCCAACACCCCTCCCTCTCTTCCCCCACTCAACCCTAGAGATAAAAGTCTGTGAGTTCAGCCTCTTCCCAACTCAAGCACCCAGCCATGATGGGGGGTCAATTTAGAGAAGCCATAGGCATTGAGATAACAACTCGATGCTCAGATGGCCCAGAAAGACTCTGCACCTTGATACCTGAAAGCCTGTGCTATTCTCCATACAGATCCATAAGGAATCAATAACCAGCCCTTGCTGCTCCAGATATGGATGAGGTTGCTCTGCCTAGGGTCCAGAAGGTGACAAGGCCCATGTGTGCATAGTGACAGCTATCACTATTATTGAAATGCTGTATCTAAAAAGAAATGGCACATCCTCCATTTCTGAAATGCTGTGGGGTGTGCTGAAACACAGCACGGCATGGAGAAAAAAAATCCCTTAGAATTAATTCTCATTCTTTCTCCGCTACCACTCCCATCTTCTTCCAAATGTTGTTTGGGAAACCTCCCTTAGAAAACATATTCCCAGACTGTGAGCATGGATGCCTCCTTGAAAAGGCTGAGACTCTCTGGTCACAACATTTTAAAGATCATGGAGGAATGAGTCTTTGAACAAGGTTCCTTAACAAAAGAATTATTGGAAGGGATCAGAAAGGGATCTCAGAGGTTACCTAGCCAAACCCCCTTACCTAACAGATGAGTAAACTGAGGCCAAAAGAGCTTAAGTGACTTGCTCAAAGTCACACTGTAAACATCAGAGGTAGGATAGATTTAAATTCAGGTCCTCTGACTCCAAAGTCAATTTTCTTTTTACTTTATCCTGCTGCTGGAAGTCAGTCTGTTAACAAGGATTATTAAGTACTTACTATGTACTAGGTACTGTCCTAAACATTAGGGATACATAGACAGATAAAAGACAGTCCCTGATCTCAAAGAGCTCACCATTTAAAGGAGGAAACATCATGAAAACAACTATGTACAAATAAAATATACACAGGACAAATTGGAGATTTTCTGAATTGGAAAGTATGGCAAAGGGAGTTTATTCCAACCCATACCACAGTGAGAATCTCTTCTCCACAACTCAGGGCAAATGCTAATTGAGTCCTTTGTTTGAAGACTTCTGTTGGGGAGAGAAAGAGAGGATGTGCTATTTTTTCTAAAGAATTCTATTTCACTTTTAGATGACTCTTGTTAGGAAGGTTTTTCTTATATTGGATCAAAATCTGGGAATTAGGTCTGGGACCCAGCCTCTATTATGACACAGACTGTTTTTGTTACCTTAAGCAAGTAACTCAGTGTCACTGGCCTCACTTTTTCCCTTTGTAAAATGAAAGGGTAGGATTAGATGATATTCAAGGTCCCTTTCAGTACCGACATTTTATAAAACAAACAACCAAGCGTTCTTTTCCTAGTTTATCATAGGGTGATTTTGTAGTTATTTTCCAGCAAATGTGTGTGTGTGTTTGTGTGTGTGTGTGTGTGTGTGTGTGTGTGATCAGAGGAGCTATCATCCCTTTATTCCTGGAAGCTGTACTTTCCTTAATGCAGCCCATATTTTCATTAGCATTTTGGGGCTGCCATCTCATGCGGTTGACTTATGTTGAGCTTGCAGCCCACCCCAAACCACATATCTTTTCAACTGAACTAAAGTTTAGCCAAGCCTGTCCCATTTTGTCCTGCTGATGTGTATGCATATGCATGCATATATGTATATATATAATTTTATGTAAATATATCTATACATACATATATTCATATACAAATACATATCTATATCTTTCCACATGCATATCTATCTATCTATCTATCTATCTACTGTTCTGTAACTTAGTCTAGATTTCTGATTTATCTGCATGCTCATCTGAGTTTTCCCTTTTGCAGAAACTGACTCCCCCAGAGCAGATAAATAGTTCATCTGAAACCTGTAGTCTTGGAGAGCATCCAGGTGTACTGAAAGGTGAAGGGAGTTACCTGTGGTCATATGGTTAGTATGTATTAGAGGGAGGTCTTGAACCTTGATCTCACTGACTCCGTGGCAGGTCCACTATACTCAGTATGCGCCCATCTATAGCTCGATCTCTGATGTTAACCCACCATTGTCTTGTGTTGGGTCTTGGGATACAAAGATCAAAATTAAAAAGTCTCTGTCTCCAAGGAGTTTATGGTTTACTAGGGAGATAGATTGGGGGTATAAAGGTACACACTGTGTATAAGTAAATATAAAATCCATGCCATTGATAATGAGGAATTAGGGCAGGCCTTGTGTAGTAAGTGGTCCCTGAGCTGAAACTTGGGGGAATATGGGGTTTCTAATCAATCAATAAGCATTCATTAAGCATCCAATATATGTCAGACACTATGTTAGGCATTGGGGATGCAAAAGCAAGTCCCTGCCCTCAGGAAGGTTATATCCTCCTCAGGGATACATCATATTCACAGATAAGTAATTAAGAGAAGTTCACAAAATAAATGCAAAATGACTTTGGTGGGTTAGGGAATCAGGAAATGTCTCTTGAAGGAAGTGGTACATCCACTGAGCCTTGACAGGAAGGAGATCAGGGTTCTGAGAGGAGGAAGAGAGGAAACAGAACATTCTACCAGCTACAGAAGAGGAAAGCAAGGGTGGGGCTTCAGTCTATGCAAAAAATGCAAAGTTTTGAAGTGGAATATTTTATATAAAGCACAGCAGGTAGGGCAGTTTGACTGGAATGGCAAATGCATGGAGGGGAGGTGTGTGAAATGAGATTGGAAAGGTATCCTGGAGTCAGGTTGTAAAGGTCTTTAATACCAAAGAACAGAAGTTCTTTTTTCTCCCTGGGGAGACAGGGAGCTCTTGAAGATTCCTGAACAAAGGATGAACATGGTCATATGTGTGCTTTAAGAAGATTATTTTGGCATCTGTGTGGAGAATGGATTCGTGAGAGGAGAAACTAGAAGCTGGGAATAAATTTAGAAGGCTGCTAGAACAGTCCAGGTGAGAGATGATGAGTGCTTGCATTAGGATGATGTCTGTCCAAGTGAGTCGAGAGAAAGGCACTCATGTCAGAAATAGAAAATTGTGGGGTAGAGAATCAAAAAGTTTTGATAACTGAATGTATATGGAGGGTGAGAGGAAAGGAAGCAAGGGAGGGAAGAGTCAAGGAAGACTGAGATTTCAAACTTGAGTGACCGCGATGTTGGTGATTCCACTGGAAAGAATAACGGTATTAGGAGGCAGGTTTGGGGAAGGGTGCATAATGTGTTCTGTTTTGGTCAAATTGTGCTTGCAATGCCTTTGGGGAATTCAGGTGGATTTCCAGCAAACAATTTGTGATTAGGGACCAGAGATCACGAGAGAGATGAAGATTGCATATGTAGATTTGGGAGAGATAATAGCAGTGATGGGAAGGGGATAAGATGTGAAGAAAGAGAAAGAGGAGAAGATGGTCCAGGACAGATCTCGAGGGATCCCCAGACTTAGGAGAAGGGACGTACATAAAGACCCTGCTAATGAGATCGAGACTCAGAAAGGTAAGAGGAGAGGAAAGAACGCTATCAGAAAAGGAAAAGAATATTCAAGGGGAGGAGATTTAGATTTTCGAAAGTTAAAACAGAGGAGATAAAAATGATGATGTCTGAGAAAAGGTAATTGCATTTGGTCAATGCTAAGTTAGTTAAGCTACTGATGGAAAACTTGAAGAGGGTAGTTTCAGTTGAGAGACAAGATTCTAAGTCAGATTGCAAAGGGCTGAGACATATGTCAGAATGGAGTGGAGGCAACTTGTATAAGCCATCTTTTTCTAGGAGATTGGTTATGAAAGAAGGTAGACATTAGGATGATAATTTGAGATGATGGTAGGACTGAGTGAGAGTATTTAATAGAGTGGGGATTTCTGACCATGTTTGTAGGCAATGGAGAAGGAGACGGTAGAGAAGATGGCAATGGAGAAGGAGACGGTAGAGAAGATGAAATCGAAGATTGGAGATGGAGATGGAATGATTGACAGGGGAAAAAAAGACTTCTGGAGGGGGTTGTCCAAGGAGATGGGCTACCTCATCATTAGAGACTAGAGAAAAGAAGAGAAGCAAGGATGCTGCTGCCTAGGGGCTGTGAAGTACACACTGGAGCAAAGATTGGCCTCACTTTTCTCTGTGAAATAGGTGAGGTCATTTGTCAAGAAATACTAGTTGGGGGGGTGCTTAAACAAAGAAGAGAAGGTTTGGGGTAAGATGAATAGCTTTTCTACAGCACTTGAAGGTTTGCAGTGCACTTTACATGCATTATCTCACTTGATCTTCTCAACAACACTGTCAGGTGTGTGCTATTATTATCCCCACACTGAGACTGAGAAAGGCTAAATGTCCAGACCAAAGGAATACTTTCACTAAATGTCTGTGGTATGATTTGAACTCAGGTCTTCCTGACTTCCAAGTTGATCACCTTTTCAGTCAGAGGAATAAAATTTCTTAGAGGGAGAAAAAGGGGCAGTTCCTATATTGCACGTATGGAGAAAGAATATCTCCCCTGGAAGGGCTCCCCCCCCACCCCATGGAGTCACAGGATTTTAGAAGTTAGAGCTAGAAGGGACATTAGAGATTGAGTCCAATTCTGGCTCCAAATCCAGTGACTTACAACCACTCTATACTTTCTTTTGCCTGATTTCAATTAACTTGATAACATGGAAAAGAGGTGAGAGACAGTAGGGGATAATCTCCATGTGTCTTGAATAGAAATTGTATTCTTACCAAGAAGAGGAGTAGTTCGGAAGGATGGCTCCATATGGTCAAATCCTCAAACCTGGCCATCTTTTCCCAATTGTCACCTGGATGGATGCTTCATTGAGGTCTAAAAACGCCTTCACAAAAGGACTGGGAAACACTCCCTTTGGACCCCAGCACCTGTTGCCATGGAAAAGGAAAACAGCCTCATTTGGGCATGGTTCCCCTGCCAAAACAAGGCTCTAGTTTCTCTCAGCCAGTAGCTGGCTTCATTCCTGGAGCTGGGCACAGGCCTTCTTTCTCAGACTATGGGTTGGGTAAGAGGTAAAAACAACATGGTTTCATTTGCTTCTGAGTCATTAAAAACCCTGGAGGGAAAAATCAATGTCTGACCAATGGAGGGGGCAGATTTGATAAGGAATGTGTTTTTTTCCCTAAGTTTGAGATGGCTGTAACAAATGCTCTCATAAAACGCCAAAGTTAAATGCTGTGTAAAATTACCTGATGCTGGTTTGTGACATTTGAGTCCTGCTGACAATGTGGCTTTGAGATTCTGGGGAAAGGTAGGAAGCAGGGAATTGTGAACTCTGGGCATGTGGGCCCTTACCCCTCCAGGGACACTAGCCTCCTCAAAACTTTCTGTGCTCCCCAACCTTGGCCATAAGCCACCTTTAGGGGAAGGATCATTGACTACACAATTGAATACTATGGCTGGTCAGGTCCTATTGGTCAGCCAATAGGACTTCAAAAATATTTTAAAGTTTTTAATTCACCCTGTTTGCCTCAGTTTCCTCATCTGTAAAATGAGCCGGAGAAGGAACTGACAAACCACTCCAGTATCTTTGCCAAGAAAACCCAAAAAGGGGTGATGAAGAGTTGGACAAAACTGAAATGACTGAATGACAAAATATGGAGTGGATCATGAGTAGATAAAGATCTTTAAAAACATGTGGTCTCAGGGGAAGTGTCCATCAAAGCTAGTGTAGCGGATAGAGTGATAGTGCTCCAGATTGTTCATTTCTTTCCCACAACATGACACCCAGAACTAATCACAGTACCCAGCTATGATCCAACCATGCCAGAACGCAGCTGGACTATGACCTTGGACTTGGAGACAGAAACCTTGGGTTTGCATGAGCCTTTATGGCTGATGGACACATTGTTGCCTCTGTAATTGCAGTCCACTAAAATAATTCCCCAATTTTTTTCACTTCTAATTTAAAAGTTGCTTTTTGGAACCTAAAGGTAGTTTTACATTAATTCGTGGTAGCATGGTATAGTGGATAGAGATTTGGTCTCAGAGTCTGAAAGACCTGAGATTAAATCCTGCTTATGATACATAATGGCTGGTAACTTCTCAGGGTTTTAAGTGACCTCTAAGATGGCAAGTTGCAGCAAGTATGCAAACCTATATTAGGAGAGGGACTTTCCTCCTCTGAGAATTCCCCACATCAGCAAAATTATAGAGTCACTGTCTATCCCTTAAATTTCGTTCTGTTAGAGTTGACTCATTATGCTAGAAAAGAAAATATTTTTGGATCCTGACAGCTTTGTGTCATCCACAAATTTGATAAGCCAGTTCCTATGCCTTCTCAAAGTCACTGATAAAAATACTGACTGGAATAAAGCCAAAATAAATGCCCTGGATATTCTACTTGAGACACCACTCTAGTTGACATAAATCAGTTGATCATCACTCTTTAGGTCTAGTCATTTAGGCAGTAAGAAGCCACTTAAGAGTACTAAGATTCAGGTCACACCCCTTCATCTTGTCCACAACCTTCACTTAAAGAAACCTTTCAAACAGTTGTATACAGATGGGACTGACCAGAGTAGCGTCCTAGTGATCTATGGTATAATCATAAACCCTAGGTTTGCCCTAGCCCTAGTGCCAAGATTTACCTGTGTCTCCTAAGGAGGGATTCCGAATTTACCTGGCTCTGAAAATCCAGTACATCTTTAGCAGAATGAGAAAGCTGGTTAACAAGCATGTATCAGGCACCTACCATGTTCCAGGTACTGTGCTAAGAGATGGAGATAAAAAGAATGGCAAAAAACAGACCATGCTCTCAACGTGCTTAGTCTAATGGGGAAGATAACCTGCAGACAAGTAGGTACAAATAAGATATCTCTAGGATGAGTTGGAGAGAATCAATAGAAGGAAGGACTAGCATTAAGGTGGTTCAGGAAAGTTTTCTTGTTAAAGGTGGGATTATAACTGGAACTTGAAGGAAGCCAGGGAAGCCAAAGGAAGAGAAAAGGAGGGAGAAAATTTCAGGCCCAAGGATGAGAAATGCATAGAAACATTCTCTCAGAGTAGGATGGGATCTCAGCGGTTATCTAATGCAAGGGGTACTTCCTAAGGAACTCTTCTCTACAACAATCTGTGATAAAGTAGCACAAGGTTTCTGATTGAGGAACTTCAGTGTCAGAGACCTTACCATGACTCAAAGTAGTCCATTCTACTTTCAGACAGCTTGAATTGTTAGGAAGTTTTTGTTTGCCTTTGTATTGAGCCATGTTCTGCTTTGGTGAAACTTCCAGCTGGTGCTCCCGTTTCTATCGTCTGGATCTAAAGAATATAAATCTAACCTTTCATATAACTGACTGTTAATTGTTTGGTTCTGTCTTACCTTTAGTCTAAATTTCCTCTCCCTAATTCTAGTGACTGCCTTCTGTGATTATCTCCAATTTATCTCAGAGATATCTCATTTATACCTAATTGTTTGTATGTTGTATCCCCTATTAGATGTTGAACTTGAGAGCGAAGATTGTTTTGACCTTTCTTTTTCTAATGCTTGGCACACAGTAGGTAATTAAAAAGTTCCTGTTGATTTGGTGACTCCCTCTTTCACATGACGGCTCTTTCAATATTTGACAAGTTATCTCATCCCCCCTAGTTCTTTTCTTGTTCCATTGAGATAGCTCTGCACCCTTCAAAGAAATCCTTGTATGATGTAGTCTCAAGCACTTCTCCCTGTCCTGGTTACCCTCCTTTGGATCATTTCCAGTTCATCAAATGTCCATTCTAAAATGTGATGCCAGATGGAAACAAACTTTTACATGAGGTGTGAAAAGGGCAGATTCCAGCATAACTATCACCTTCTTCATTCTGGGGGCTATGCTTCTGTTAATACAGCTCAAGATTGCATCAGCTTTTTGCCTGCCAAGTCGAGAGAGAGAGAGAGAGAGCTCTTATGGAGCTTTCAGTCCACTAAACATTATGTCCATTCATTTGTTTAATCAATCATCCATTCTTTCAATAAACATTCATTAAATGCCAATTGTGTGAAGAAACAGCTTGGTGCAGTGGGTGGACTTGAAGTCATGAGACCCCTCTCCACCATATGTATCAAAGCTTATGCTACACCTCACTTGTGACAAACCGATAGATGAGGGAGTAGTTTACATGTTGTAAGGTGAGAGCAATACCTCTTGGGAAAAAGTCCGCCAAACCCCTAAACCCCTATCTTCTACTTGATTTGTTATTTTATTCTTTTTCTCACATTGGGTTCAAAGGCAATGAAAAAAGGTATATTCTAATATTTCAACATGTATTATTAAAATGCAACATCACTCTCAATTAATTAATTAGCTCTGAGCTCCCGCCTTAATTTATAAAAGCAGACAAAACTTCTTTTCTCATAAACCCTCTCTCCCCTCTCAGTATTAATTCTTGGACTGATGGGCTTAGACAAAAACAGCAGTGTCCTGGCTATACAATTTTAACAGTAATAAATAATGCAAATATACACACTTATGAGTATAACATAGGTATATGCTATAATATACATTTCAACAATGTATTGGCTAAGAGAAAGTCACCTCTAACCATCAGTGGCAACTGCTGATTCCTCAGTCCAACAATTAAATTCTATCAGGATGGCAGTTTAAATCTCTCAGGAATTCTCTTCAGGATTTTTTCTTCCCAGAATAAGAAATAAACTCAATTCTCTCAAAATGTATCTCTATACTCTCTCAAAGATGACAGTTAACTCTCACAGTCTTTCATGATATATTTTTCCCTCCATGACAGGTAGCCCTTCAAGTTTCCTCAGGAAAGAGTTCATTCTCTCTCCCATTCTCTCTCTCTATCTCTCTCTCTCTGTCTCTCTCTCTCTGCCTCTCTCTCCTTCCATCTGCCTGTCTTTCTCCAGATAACAAACTCTCACTTCTTACAATTATATTTCCTCTCTCTTCAAGATGCAGTAACAATCTCCAACTCTTTGTGGGAGGTGATATTTAAGCAAAGATTATTTATCACATATTTAGAGCTGGAAAGGACATAAAGTCAGGAAAACTGGGGTTCAAATCTTTCCTGTGACACTAGCTGTGTGATGCTAAGCAAGTCATGTATCTTCTTATGTATCTCAGGAAACTCTCTAATGCATCTACTCAATCATTGATAGTTTCTGATTATATTGATGGAACGGCTTATCATACCAGGAGTCTCCTATGCTGATGAAATCAGAGATCATTCACATATTTGCCTACTGTCTATAGAACAGAGACTCAGACCCTGGAGGAGGTACACAATTTAAGTAAGACATATCCCTAGCACTAATGCACTTAATGTCTAGTATATGATTATAATAGAACCACAGATTCCTATACAACACAGCAGTACATGTTAGTTCATTAGAGAGTTCCAAAACAAAGTGCTATCTATTCTGTGAGGGAAAAGGTCATTGCTGGTGTGAGGCATTAGGGAAGGCTTCCTGGAAGAAGCGGAATTTGAGTTGGGTTTTTAACACTAGTTAGGAATTTAACAGTTTAAGAGGGGATGGAATGCATTAAAGGCATGACCCTGTAAGCAAATACATGGAGACAGAAGAGATTGTAGTTTGTTCTTGAGGTCAGAGGGTAGACGAGTTAACTTGGAGTATAGCATGTGGGTCATTGTTGTTGTTCAGTTGTTTTTCAGTCATGTCCAACTCTTCATGATCCCATTTGGGCTTTTCTTGGCAAAGATACTGGAATGGTTTGCCATTTCCTTCTCAAACTCATTTTACAGATGAGGAAACTCAAGCAAACAGGCTGAAATTAATTGTCCAGGGTCACACAGCTAGTAATTATTTGAGGTCAAATTTGAACTCAGGTCTTCCTGACTCTGAGCCTGGCACTCCATCTATTTCGCCACCTAGTTACCCCATAGCACATATACAGGGAATTTATAGGACACGCTATTGTAAAGACAGAGTGATACTAGTTACAGAGGCCTTGAATGTCAGCCAGAGGACTTTGAACATTACTCAAAAGGCAACAGGAAGCCACTGAAGATTTTTGAGTATAGAAACAGCATGAAAAAAATCTATTTTTAGGATGATTATTCTGATAGAAGTATGAAGGACACATTGGGAAAGAAAGGGAGACCTGTGGTGATACTTTTCTGATAATCCAGGTAATAATGAAGGTTTGAATTATTACTATTGTTGTTGTTATTGTTAATCATCACCATCATTACTAGCTAACTATGTAATGCTCTGTGATTTACAAAGGGCTTTAAAAATAATGTCTAATTTTATCCTCACCACAACCATGTGAGGTAGATGCTATTATTACCTCCATTTCATACCTGAAAAATCTGAGGTAAACAGAAGTTAAGTGACATGCCCAGGGTTATACAGGTAGTAAGTTTCTGAAACTAGACTTGAACTCAGGTCTTCTTGACTCCAGGTCCAATGCTCTATCCAATAGGCCACTTACTAGCAGTGGTAAAAAGAAAGGATGGTTGAGAGAGATGCCATAGAAAAGGGATCAATGGGACTTATGAGAGGTGATAGAGAAGGCACAGAGTCAACAATAACTCCAAGGTTATGAACTTGGAAGTCAGAATGAAAGGTATTGTCAAAGACAGAAATAATGATGTCAGAAAGATGAGAAATAATTAAGCTTGGTTTTGGAGATACTGTCTTTCAAGTGCTGGTAGGACATCCAGATGGAGATTTCTTGATGTTAATTGTATATCTAAATCTGCAGCTCAGGAGAGTGGCCATGACTGGTATAGTCAGTTAGTCACCAAACAGTTAGTTATTAAGTGCCTACCATGTGCCAAAAACTGTGCTGAGTGTTTGGATAGAATTGAGAGCCCTCTCTGAAGCAGTGGTCATTGAAGTCATAAAGCTGACTAATATTTCCCATGGAAAGATAGTAAAGAGAGCAAGAATTGGCCAGATGGACTCTTGAACAACACCCATATTAAGGGTTTGGGATGAGGGTGAGGAGTCAGTGATAGAGAGAAAGAAGGAACAGTTAGAGAAGTAAAAGCTAGAAGGAAGTCTAATATCTAGGAAGCCAAAGTAGAGATGATTCTTCAGTTGGGATTGTCAGTGATAGCTAAAGCTGTAGAGAGGCAAAGAAGCTTAAGGGCGGGATAAAGACCATTGGATTTGTAAGTTATAATATCACTGAGGACCTTTAGGAGAACAATTTCAGTAACACCAGTGAGTAAGATTTCAAAGGAATTAAGCAAGTATGAACCTGTTTGTAGGTAGATAGGAGACAACCCATGGAAAAAGAGAGATAAAAGATACATGAGAAAGAAGGATTGGAGCAAAGTCTTAGAGGGTGCATGGTGTGATGAGATCCAGGATGAAATTGAGAGATCATCTTTGAGTGGGAGGAGAGGATAAGATTACCTCATTTGCTCATGAATTGTTTTCTAGCCACGCCTCACCTATCTACTATTTATTACATGTGCTATTTTGGATGAGTTACATAATCTCTCTGAGTCATCTTAAAATGACAGGGTTGGCCTAGACGGCCATTCAGTTCTAGATCTGTGCTCTTATGATCTTATATTTCGGTAGCCAATTTTCTGAATTTTATTATGGGTTTTTACATGCGTCTTCATTGTATTTGGTTTTATCAGATTAATCCTCCTTTCCATCCTGTCAGACTCATCTCTGTTGTCCTATATATACATTAGCTCTTCTGTCCTGCCTCATGTCACCTGCAGATTCAATAAACATTCAGTCTGGGTCAGTCACATGCTTTGGGGAACGTTCATATCTAAATCTGTCCTCTCCAACCTTTATTAATCCAAGAAAGTCCTGATGGAACAAATCCAAAGGAACAATGAACAGGGCACCCCAAGCTTTGGCTGTTATCAACGTAACCAAGGGCATGGTTAGAGTGAGCCTTCCAGGTCAGCATGTTTGGAAGCATTTTTGTAGGCAGGGTGTGCTGCCATTCCATAAGTGGCACCCCATAGTTATTCTGCCCCTGTGTAAGATTGCATGTAGGAAAGTCACAGATGCCTGTTGTTTTTGATTCAACAATTTAATGAGAAGGCTAAGATCCCATAGGCTGAAAAAGATCTCAAGTAGAGATTTTTTCTTTTTTTAGTCCATGGACAAGTAAGTAATTTAACCCAGTTTCAGTTTTCCCATCTGTAGAATGGAGATAATAGCAGCACCTACCACACAGGGTTGTTACGAGGATCAAATGAGATAACGTATATAAAGTGCATTGCAAGCTTGAGAGAGCTATATAAATGCAAGATTATTTGTTGCTGTTGTTGTTATGGGCATTAGCAGACCCTCAGATGGTACTTTCCGTGAAGGCTAAAAGGTCTACACTGGCATAGGCAGCTCCTAAATTGCTTGAGGTTTGGACCAGTTAAGAATACACTCCGCTATGGTTTATGGGTTAGTCCCACGAAAGCACTTGCTAGTTAGTCACAGATGGGAAATTGAACTTGACCTTTCCTCTGTGTTGCTTCAAACCCCACTGTGAATCAAACTTGGCCCTGAAGTAATCCCAGAGAAAGAATTTTCTGTTTTTTCAATTTAATGATTTATAGTCTTACTACAATTACTCACTTCCCTTCTCTTCCCCTCTCCCCCACATAGACATGGTCCCAAGTGGAATTAAGGCCCACAAGGGAAGTAGGGGGCATGGCACACACCAAAGCATCTGTTCTAAGAAAGTTACATTGCTGTTGACATTTCACTGGTGATTTAGTGTGACATGTTATGAAATCATTGCTCCAGGTGGATTGTAACTGGATTCTTCTCCATATGTAGTTCTGAGGCAGAAAATTCTGTTATTACCTCTCACCCCTGCCTGGACTCATGGCCCCAGGGATACAGGGGAACCTGGACTTTTTATAATAAAAGTACTTAGTGCAGCTAGATTAATGCCCCTGTTCATGGTCCATAGAGGGTATGGGTGGCCAGCCTCTCCCTAAATTCTCCCTACTCTGCTTTGTTCATCCTTGTAAGGACCAAGATACCATGTAACATCTGGCTCACGGGTAGTGCTATCTGAGCAAACACCAGCCTCCCCCTTCCTCTTTCTCAGATTCACTGGTCTGTAGCTACCACCAACTTTTGTCCTTTAAAATCCATTGATTCTTTTTTGTGCTGACTTTTACAGTACAAATGCCATCATTAGATAAAATAATTGAAGCGCATAATCTATTCACCAGGCAAAGACTGTCACAGCCTAGGAAGACTCTAACGGAGCTTGGTGAGCGGGCCAAAGGCTGTACTCTATCTCCAAGTCTTTTGCAATAGTGGTGTATGCCAGGTATTCCGGACAATAGAAATTTTGCAGCAGCAATAGCAGCCTGCACCTGGATGGTACTTCACTTTCTACAAATCTGTGAAAAAGCAAGCCATGGATTAATTAAAGAATTAGCAAGAGAGGATAAGCAATCTATCAACCAATCAGCAAATATGTGTTAAGTGCCTACTGGGTGCCAAGCACTGTGCTAATGCTGAGGCTAGAGGTGCAAGGAATAAAACAATCCCTGCTTACAAAGAGCTTACATTAATAATAGAGGAGACTATAAACACACATAAAAATATAAGCAGCATAAATGTAAAAATTTCTGTAATAAAAATAACTAGGATTTGTATAGCTCTTCAAGGGTTGCAAAGCACTTTATAGATATCATCTCATTTTATTCTCACAACAACCCTGGGATGTAGGTGCTATTAGTATCACATTTTATAGATGAGGAAACTGAGGCAAACAGATGTTGTGACTGGGGTCACACAGCTAGTAACTGTCTGAGCTGTATTGAACTCAGGTCTTTCTGACTCTGAGTCCAGCATCCTATCTGCTGTGCTACCTATATGTGTATGTGCACATATATGGACTACATATCCACATGTACATATGCACATATATGTGCATATATATACATACTATGTATCTATACACAAAGTAGATAAAATAAGGGAGTTTGGGACAGAGGGGTTGAGAGGACTGTCATTGTTCAGTCGTGTCTAACTCTTTGTGACCCCATTTTTTTTTTCAAATATACTGGAATGGTTTGCCATTTTGTTCTCCAGACTATTTTTACAGGTGAGAAAATTGAGGCAAACAGGACTAAATGACTTGCCCAGGGTCACACAGCTAGGAAGGGTTTGAGGTCAGATTTGAACTCAGGTCCTCTCTACTCCAAGCCCTATATGCTATGCACTGAACCATCTAGTTGTGGGGATTTGGAAATGCTTAATTTGGAAATCTCTGAGCTTTATGTTAAAAAAGAGAGGCTCTCTGTAAGGGGTTACATATTAGGCAAGGAAGACAGACAGTGAAAATGCATGGGGACGGGGCTTGTTGTGAAGGAGGAACAGAGAGAAGGCCAGTCAGTTTGGCTAGATCACAGAGTGTGGGAGGGGATATGGTGTCCAGTGAGGTTGGAAAGATAGAGGACAGGTTGCAGAGGGCTTTAAAAGCTAAACATAGAAATGGGTAGTTTATCTTAGCGGCAATAGGAAACCACTGGAATTAGTTGAATAGGAGTCACATGGTCAGATCAGTGCTTAGGGAAACCGACTTTGGCAGCAGTGTTTATAATAGACTGGAAGGGAAAGAGATTTGAGGTAGGGAGAATTATTAGGAGGCTGTTGTAACAATATAGGTGAGCATTGTTGAATGTTTCCGTCAAAGTGGTGGGGTAGAGAGGGAAAAGGTTGGATTTGAGAGATATAGGATTTGGTAGACCACCAGGGAGCTCACACCTCCATTTACCTGCCAAGGTAGGGATGGGACAAGGTTTCTTCTTTGCTTTTGTATGGGATCTCATCTCAATTCTCTTCTCCTCCCCCAATCAAACAGCTGAATAGGTTTAATCATCAGATTTAAAATTCTCTCTGGGGAAAAGAAAATGGAATATTACTCTGAATGATGAAAATTATGGAATGTCTACGTGGCTCTACCCCTACCTCCATCTGGGAAATTTTCTTCAATACACATACTTTTTTTTTTTGTACAAAAAATAAACGTAAAACTTAAGTGCTACTTTTATTCTGTCCTCTCTTCTTCTCTGTCTCTTATCTTTTGCTTCTGTCTTCCCTCCGTCTCTGGGTTTCCTTCTCTCTGTCTTTTATCCCTCTGTTTCTGTCCCTATGTATGTTTTGGGATTGGCATGTCATCATACATTTCCTGATTTCTCTGGGGTCTCACTGATCTATTTCCCAATGTGGGGCTCCTGGTAGTTGGGGAATAAGCCTTGCCCCTGCTATGCTTTGGATGGGAGGCCTGAGCAGCATGATCATTTATAGTGGGGGGTGTATTCCTGAACCCATTGGGTTGGATCCCTTGAGCTGGCTAAAGCTGATTTTTGAGAGGGATGAGAGAAACAGAATGAGGGGATTAGACCAGAGGACCCCTAAAGTCCCGCTCAGCTTTAAATCTACCACTTATTAAATTGCAGTAATAATACCTACAGTAGCTACCTTATAAGGAAAATGTATTTTGTGAGCCTTAAAATACTGTAGGAATAGGGCCTGGAGTACTATAACAATAAGAGGCTACCAGGCCCTGTTAGAACAGTGGAGCACACAGCATTGGTCCTAACTATAAGCCTGACTTTGTGTCCACCATCCCCAGACTGCCCTTTCTGTACCCCTCTAGCCTCTCCTCAGGGACCTTTCTAAGGCATTCAGTGCTACTTAACTTTCTTGGGAGTCCTTAGAATCTGGTAGTAGTTCTAATAAATCCAGGCCATCTCCTGATATGTAGCAGCCAGCCTTAAGCTGATTTTGTGCTATTGGTATCTATGAATATACTATATCCCCTCCACCCAATTGCCAGATTATAATAATAACAATAACAATAACAATAGCTGGCATTTATTTAGTGCTTCACAATAACTCTGGGAAATAGGTGCTATTATTATCCTTATTTTTCAGATGAGAAAACTGAGGCTAAGAAAAGTTAAGTGACTTGCCCATAGTCATACAGCTAAGCAAAAACCTGAAGACAGATTTGAATTCACGTCTTCTTGACTCCAAGGTCAATACTCTATCCATTACACCATTTAGTATCTTCATTTGGTCAGCTTATAATAATAAATGAATAATTATAATTTATACAAATTGACATTTACAATATAATAATAACGAACATTACCCACCACTAATTAAATGCTTTACTGTCTAGAAAGGACTCTACATTAGCTATCTCATTTCATCCTCAAAATGGTCTTGTGATGTGTTAATTTTATTATCTCTCTTTCCTAGATGGGGCTAAGAGAGGTCATGACTTGCCCAAAGTCACACATGTAGTAGATAGCAGAGACAAGATTTAAATGCTTATCCTGAATTCAGCATTCTTCCCATTATTTCACATCAAAGCAGGCATTGTGCCATTTTAATGTATTCCTTTTCCAAGGCAGATGGGAGAAGGCTGTGACACATTACGTACAGAAATTTTAAAGAAATGGTGAAAAGGATGTCATAAAAGAAATGAATGCATGGAAATGAAAGCAGACTGATCACATGGTATAGCAAGGGATAGCCAATATATAGTGTGTGAGTTTCATTACTTTTGTTTGCTTGTTTGTTTTGGAGTCAGGAAAAACTGAGGTCAAATCCTGTTTCAGATACTTACCAGCTGTATATCTTGGACAAGTCACTTAACCTTTTCCTCTTTTTCCTCAAATGCAAAATGGAGAAAGTAATAGCACCTACCTTCTAGGGCTATTGTGATGATCAAATGAGATAATATTTGTAAAGCACTTAGCACAATGCCTAGCACATAGTAGGTGCTTAATACTTGTTTCCTTTCTCTTGCCTTTGAGGTAGCAAGAAAAAGTGAGACAGGCACCCAGTATACTGGGTGGATCTCTGGTGGTGAATATATGGAAGGACATAGAGAAGAGTTTCATGCAGGAAGGGAGAGCATGGATGGTCTGGGATTTGCATTACTGGAAGGAACATCCACATTAATGAAATACAGCTTCAGAGGTGCATTTCAGTTTATGTTCTCCACTGTGTTCTGCCATTATTGTCCTTATTAGTTATTATTATTATTACTTCAAACCTGCATTCATTGGCATAAGAAATTCTCATGGAAAAAAATACTCTCTACCAATGCAGATTGGCAACTGTTCTGCAGCTAATAATCTTAGGGGTATTCAGATCTAATAGTTAGTGTCAGAGCCACTGGCTCTGGAGTCAGGAAGATCTATGTTCAAATCTAGAACCAGACACTTACAAGCTGTGTTACTTTGGGCAAGTCACAATGTCTGTCTGCCTCCATTTCCTCAACTGTGAAGTGGTAATGATAACAGTACCTACCTTCCAGGGTTACTGTATGAGCATCAAATGAGATAATATTTATAAAGTACTTAATGCAGTTCCTGGCATATAGGTACATAATAAGTGGGTACTTAATAAATGTCTGTTTCCTTCCTTTCCTTTGTCAGAAAATGGACTTGAATTCAAGTCTTCCTGATCCCAAAGTTGGCTCTTTATCCACTGGCTTCTTTCGTCATGTTCTGTAGAAGGCACTAAATCAACTATTTTTTTTTTTTAAATCGAGTTCATTCAAATTAAATTGAGTTGTTTTGAATTAAGAATCTTCTTTGAACCTGGGAAGACCTGAGTTCAAGTCTTGCCTCTGCAACGTACTGGCTATGTGACCCTGGGTTAGTCACTTAACCTCTTAGTACTCTAGGCAATTCTGTAAGAGTCTCTATTGCAGAGAACAGGCCCGCTTGCATTATTTACAAGCTGTTTCTTCTCCTGAATGTTTTCTATGCTGATGACATTGCAGGTTCAGTTCCTATGTATTTCCTATAGCATCCTATCACCAGTGTAGCTGTCATCCTCCTTGAGCCTTACATAACATTGCTTGGGTAGAGGAGGGCACCAAACTTTCTAGAGATGTACCATGAAGAGTGGTGTGAGCCATCAACCAATGGAACTTAGATCCCTACCCCTTACACCTTCATGGCTCCTATAATTGTACCCTAGATCTGCTTGTTAAGACCTGGATTCCACTGGCAATAAGTGAGAGCTGAGGGTACTCCAAGAGGTAGAGCTCATAGAAGACAAACTCCATTTTTTTTTAAAAGAGAAAGGCAACCCCACCCCCATCCCTGGACATTCTGATTGCAAATGACTCCCAAGTGTGGAATTTCTATTGGAAGGTAAGAATCAAGAAGTGTACATTCACCAAATAATATTTTCCCTTGGGACAATAGAATGTTGTTTGCATGGGGCTTCTGCTCCTTGAGAATGGGGACTGCTTATTCATCTTAGAGGCAGTGAGGTGCAGTAGAAATGGAGTCAGAGGACCAGGCCTGGGTTTGAATCCAAGTTCTTCCACTTGCTCTGTATTTGACTATGGGAAGTCATTCATTCTTCTTAAGCCTCATTTTCCCTATCTTTAAAATGAGGGATTTGAACTCAGTGTCCTCTAAGTTTCTTTTCATCTCTCAATATGTGATACTTTGACCTTGAAAGTAAAGGCTTTGTTTTATTCATCTTACAGCCATCAATACATAGTGGGGAAAGGGCTAGATGTAAAGTCATAGAACCTGGGTTCAAATTCTGACTCTTCCATTTACTAGCTATATGACCTTGAGCAGGTCACTTAATTTCCCTGGGCCTCAGTTTCCTTATCTATGAAATGGGGGTGTTGGACTACATGACCTCTGAATTCCCTTCTATCTCTAGATTTATGATTCTATGTTTTGTGCATCCTTCATTTATACGTAGAATTAGGAGTTGACAGTCTACGTGGGAGGGGAGAGGTGCAGAAAGACATAGGAGAAAAGAATCAGGAAAATACACACACACACACACTCACTCACAAATCCAATGTATATTACAAGAAAATGGCTTTTGAGTTCCCTAGAGAAAAGAACCACATAATAACCAGGTAGATCTGTCAATCTCTCTGTATTGTGAGGTGGTTCACTATTCTCCAGGTCCCTGCTATACTCAATCCAGATTCTAATTCTCAATTTAGCAAATCCAGGGCATATAAAGAAGGGGCTTAATTAACAAGCTCCTTGCCATTTTTAGAATCATTGGCATAAATAGCATTGAGATGAGCAGTGGGTGTAGGGGACTGCTTTTTTTTCTTTTTTCTCTTTCTTTCTTTCTTCCTTCCCTCATGCTCTCTCCCTCCCTCTATTTCTTCCTTCTTTCCTTCCTTCTTTCATTCCTTTCTTCCTTCCTTCCTTCTTTCCTTCCTTCCACTTGTCTGGATGATATGGAGAATAAAGTTTGATTGCATATCCATTCATCTGCTACTTGTCATTCCTGTCCAATACCACAAAGAGAAAATGAATGTATTAAGGCATTTATTTTGGGAGTGATAGGGAGCTTTTAAGAAACACTGAGTGAAATCATCTGGATGAGGTCACATTACTGATGCTAAGTGAACATCTTCTGTTGTTCCTCATCCAAGATAAGTACAATGTTTTATAGATTAACTGGGACAAAGTAAAATTCAATTTGTTTACATATAAAAACCCTACAACTTTTATATTCCATATATTCTCTTTTTGCTGCCATCATTTGTTTTACATAATTTGATATGGAATTCACAAGATTTTAATTCATCTTGTTAATTTATCATCAGGCCAGAGATAATATAGCATGCCTTTAGATATTAAGCATACCTTTAATGAACAATACATTTTTCCATAACCAGGTCTGATTATAGTTCATAGGTTTTCAATGGAATTTTAATCAAAGTTCATGTTTCCCTTAGTCGTGATAAGACTCATTAGAAGTGAAAGCGAGAAAGTAGGCAGGCAAGAAATGAAGGAAGGAAGGAAGGAAGGAAGGAAGGAAGGAAAGGAAAAAAGAAAAACAGAAGGGAAGGAAAGAAAGAAAAAGAAATGAAGGAAGGAAGAAAAGAAAGAAAGAAGGAAGGAAAGAAAGAAAGAAAGAAAGAAAGAAAGAAAGAAAGA
>NW_020954907.1:4159087-4203979 GCF_900497805.2 Vombatus ursinus | reverse complement strand
TATTTTTTGGGAGGTTGATGTTTTATAAAACATCAGTCCTATGAAAATTCCTCCACAGGACTCCTTATGACAATGGTTTTGATCTAGCCTTGGCTGAAAAAAGTGGGTTTCTATTTCAAACTTTTCTATTTCAAACCTTTAGTGCTCCAGTCTTTGTTTTCTCTCTCCATTTTTCTTCCTAGCAATGATGAGCAATTGTGCTTTTTACGCTGTTAGTAGTCTCCTCAATGTTATGCCAACTCATATATGAATATAACCACCTCCCTCCCACCTCTGGAATCTGATCCTTCCAACTCAGTCTGATTTCATCTGGTCAAAGTCAGATCTTCCTAGTCATACCAGTGTCAATAGGAGCATACACAAATGTAACCATTACTGTCACAAAATGAAATATCGAAGTTATTGCTTGTCCCAAGGGATTCACACACCACTGTAGAACCACTTCCTTTAGGACAGAGATCAAGCACTACCTTCTTCCCCTTAACTTGCAGTGACTCCAAACTACCTCATATTCATTTTAAATTTATTTTGCATACGCTTAAATGTGAACATTTTGTCACCCCTAGGAGAATATAAGTTCCTTGAAGGTAGGAATTACAATTTTTCCCCTCTCTTCTCTGCTTTTCTTCTTTTGTATTTTTGTTCTCTATGCCTATCACAGTACCTGCCACATGATATGGACTTAATAAATGCTTACTGATTAATGGATGGTCAGCTTGGCAGTGTTTTGCAGAAGTTAGAGTATCAACCCTCACGTGAATTTTTTCACTTCAGAGAATATTCCTCTTCTTTCTCTCCCTCCACTTCTCTTTTTTCCCTTTCCTTCTTCATACTAGTAATTATAATGTGACTTAGTTATTGACTTCTTCACTATAAAAGACTTTGTGCTATGGTGATGGGGGCCATGAATATGGGACTAATAGGTCTCTCCTATTAGCAGTTCAGGAAAGCAACCTTTTGTTTGGGAATATTCTGTCACTTCAGTGGACGGGGAAGAACATGTGTTTACCCTCCTCCCACATTGGGATAGATTCAGATTTTTATGTCTGGAATCATTTTCTAGTGAAGGAGCCTAAAAGCTATACCTGCCAGGAGAATTGCCCTGGGAGGATTAGTTGCATTTATTGTGATTACTAAGTGCTAGGCACTGTATTTAAACCCTGAGGATAAATAGAAAGGCAAAAATTGACCCTACCTTCAATGAGCTCTCTGTGTAATGGGAAAGGCACCATTAAAAACAACACAAAACTATGTATTATCAATTGATCTATCTATCTATCTATCTATCTATCTATCTATCTATCTATCTATCTATCTGTCTGTCTGTCTATCTCTTTATCTATCTTGCTCTATCTCTCTATATCTATCTCTATATAGTTCAGAGCAAAGGACCTTACTAGGGACAAATAGACAAAGGACTATGTCTTCAAGCAGAGGGCAAAGACTCAGGGATATGGTTTCAGTGATTCTGGTTTGTGGATAAACCATATGACTTCTTACTTTTCTTCCAACTATGGGATATTATGAATGACCCATTCTTTCTAAAGGACTCACTGTAGTTTGTACCTTGTTTTTCTGATCAAGAGAGGAAAAAGGTATAAATATGGGACCTCAAGGTTTGGCGTTGGAAAAATGATTTCATGGGTTTGACTTAGCTCTTTAGCTGCCTCTTAGGAGTGTCTCTGCATCTGCCATAAATACTTTGTTTGTTGTCTTACGTTTGGGGCATTTGCATGAAATATTCGTGGAGAGCATCTGAAAAATGCATGTTTGCCCTGAAACACACATTGATCCTGATGCTGGGCTCTTTGGTCCCTCGGTGGGGGAGGGAGGAGAGTAGCTGCAGATGTGTGGTGATGGGGCTAGTCCACAGGCAACCATCCTCTGTATAGGTGCTCTATAAATCCCTCCATTTTTAGCCCCATCTAAATAGTGGCGTAGAATCCTCAAAGACCTTTCATTCACCTTCACCTATCCTGTTTGCCCTCCTCAGTGCACCCTCTGGCTTCTCAGTGTCTTTCCTGTATAATACACCCAGATGGGAACAAAGACTCTTATGTGCCTAAATGGCCCAGTTGTGTCATTTGGATAAATGACTCTATAACCACTATTAGAAAGTTTTGTTTACTTAGTCCACATAGGACTAAGCCCAAGCTTAGGACCCCATGGGAAAGCTGTTATGAAGAATACCTTTCTGAGGAATGGTGGGAAGGACTTGGCATAAGGAAGGGAATAGGTATAATCTCTGAGACCTAGAAACTCTTGCCCAATCCAACACCTAGCACAGGATTCATTTTTTAATATATTTTATTCAGTCATTCCTGACTCTTTGTGACTCCATTTGGAATTTTCTTGGCAAAGTTACCAGAGTGATTTGCCATTTCCATCTCCAGCTTGTTTTACAGAAGAGGAAACTGAGGCAAGCGGGGTAAAATGATTTACTCAGGGTCATACAGCTAGTAAGTGTCTGAGACTGGATTTGAACTCAAGAAGATGAGTCTTCCTGACTCCAGGCCCTGTGTTCTATCCATCGTGCCACCTAGCTTCCCTTTTAATATATTTAAAGTCTCTTGATTCAAGGATATGCTTGGGGAGGAAAAGGTACTGGATTTGAAAGCAGTGGACCTGAGACCAAATTCATAGGCAGGCTACTTCCTGCCTATGTAAACTTGGGAAATTTACTTGACCTCTCTGGGCCTCAGATTCCTCCATCTGTATAATGAAGGGTTTGGATTTGATAACATCAAATGTCCCCTCTAGTTCAAAAGTCCACAATCCTATAATTTTGGGGGGCATTCCCTCTATTGATTATTTCAATAAGTGCCTGGCTGTGTGCTGGGAATACAAAGAAAAAAACCCCAGAATCATGTATCCCTCAAGGAGCTTATATCTGAGGATGGAAGAGGGAAGGGAAGGATTCTAACCAGTGGAGAAGAGGAGGAAATGCATTTGGGCCGTGGGAGTGGGCCTGTATGGATGCACAGAGAGGGGAGAGTGAAGGGAAAAATGAGCACAGTTCTGGTTTGGCTAGGACATTGAAGAAATGAAGGAGGATAGCATGAAATAAGGCTGGAAAGGTACCCTGGGCCATATTGTGAAGGACCAAGGTCACACACAGAAAAAGTCAGGGGTAGGATTTGAACCCAGATTCTCTGACTCTAGTGTCAGTTACTGTGCCAGGAGAGATATGTAATTCTAATCAACAGGGCCTGAAACTGATTGAATATTAGAGGGAAAGAGACGGAGGAATTAGACATAAACCTAGGGTTCCAAACATGGGAGCCTGGAGTGAACGATGGTGTTATTGAAAGAAATAGTGAGATGAGAGGGGTAGAAATAGTGAGATGAGAAGGGGTAGGTTTAGGAGGAAAGCTAGGGACTAAGTTTTGGACACATTGAGTTTGAGAGTCTGGTGGAAGATGTGGGTGGAGATGCTTTGAAAACAGTAGAAGTGGGTCTGGACCTCAGGAGAACTCATGACTAGAGACATGGGATATCATTGACACCTGAATCTCAGGCCTGAAGCGTGTTCAGGACTTCTCCATAACCATCGCCTTCTGGGAGATTTCATTCTGAGGCCAAAGGGCAGCCATATGTCATTGTGAGGTTTTCACTTATAGCACTGGGTCTCCAAGTCCAATCCTCAAGAATGTCTTTGTTTCTTCCAATCGGCTTTTAGCCTTCAATCCAGGGAAGTCCCTTTTCTGCAGGAGCTTTGGCTTTAAGGCCAGACAGACTTCTTTACTGCTTCTGGCAGTTTTGCAACCAGTTTTCTGCATTGAAAAATAGTAGTAATAGGCCACCATTGTTTATATAGCTGTTTAAAATTTGCTAAGGATTTTACATCCTTTTTTATTGAATTCTCACAATAAACCTGTGTGATTATTATTGCTACCATCTTACAGGCAAGGAAACTGACACCCAGATGGATTAAGTGAATTACCCATAACTACACAACTGATAGGTGCTGGAGGCAGTAGTTGAACCCAGGACTCTCCTACCTTTGAGCTAGCTCCTTTTCCATTGCTTCATTCCTACTGCCTCTCTGATGTTGACTGCCTTATCTGAGACTTCTCAACCCATACCATAAACTGCATAAACTGCCACTTAAGCAGAAAAGGGGGTCTCCAAGAGTCTCATCTGATGGATGAATCCCTTTCACTGCATCCCCGACAAGTGACATCAATCCATCCCCCGCTTGAGTAGAGCCAATGACAGTGAGTCAGTGCTTCATAAGGTAAAGACTTCCATTTTGGGGTAGCACTAATTGGGCTCACTTGTCTCTATTTTTGAGAATCTACCTTTTAAAAAGAAAAATCGGGGCAACTTTTGCCCATCTCCCATCATTCAGTCATTGCCTGTTCTTTGTAATTCCTCAAAGATCACTGACAGTAACTCAGCAATCACATCTGCATGCTCTTTCCGTACCCTGGGATGTAATTAATTCATTCAAACTGGGTCTGGAGACTGGAATTAAAGTTACTAGGCACTCTCTTAGTATTTTTTTTACCTTTCTTTGTCTCCAATTACCTGCTAACTACATCTGTTCTCCCCTACCCCCGCCCCCACCACTTTCCCAGTCTGGCATCTCCATACCAGAGATAGAAGTAAAAATGTAGCTGAGTATTTCTTCTTTCTCTTTGTCATCTTTAGCCATCATTCCATTAACTATAAGTGATGAGCCTGCCCTTTTCTTCCCCCTCCCCCCCATTCCTTTCTCCTCTTTCTCTTTTCTCTTCATTTTTGTAACCATAGGTTCAAACAAAGAAAATAATCCCATTTTGCTCCCCTTAGATGTTTTTTCTCTGCATGACCCCTGACTTTAGGGTTCTGAATTCTCTGGCAGCAGTATACATAAGAAAATTGAGTGCAGCTGTTGATGACTTTGGAACAATGGTGACCCTATCACAAGCCTTGGGTATATGGCCCTGTAGTAGCTAGTAGTACATCTAATTACATGAGACTCTCCCCAGAGAGATGCCCAGTGCAAGGGAATGGGAACAAATCCATGAGCAAAGACATTCAGGTTAAAAAAAAACTACTTCAAATTTTCACCGGTGTCTTTGGTTCTCCCTTTTGAGAGGACAGTCAGCTTTATGGTATGAAGGCCAGTTTAGCAAAGACAATTCAGGATCACTCTTGTTTTTGGAAATCTCCAAGGGGAGAGACAGGTACCTGTATCAGGGCTATTGGTGACAGCTGCTACCTTCCTACTTCCCACATGAACTGCCCTACTCTTCTAATTGAGGTAATGAGTGTCTTGCACCTGGACAGTTAATGACACTGCTGTATTCTTTATTGGTGATATGCCCCTCCTTTCATCTTTGAAGGAGAGGAAGAGAATGGAATTAACATTTATATAGCTCCTACTATGTGCCAGGCACTTTACAAATATTATTTTGTCTTAACCCCATAACAACCCAGGGAAAAGTAGGAGCTATCATGACCCCCATCTTATAATTGAGAAAACTAAAGCAGACTGAGATTAAGTGACTTGCCCAGGATCACACAACTAGGAAGTGTCTGAGGTTGGATTTGAATTCAGGTCTTTAGGAATCCAGATCCAGCACTCCATCCACTATGTTACCTAGTAGTCTTTATGTGACAACTTCAGATCCCATAAAAACATTTTGCACACATGATCTCATATCATAGTCTTGGTTGTTTGAGAGTTCTCTGTGGAGTTACATTGGTCTGCTTAAGTTTCTATTTTTTCCCTTATTGTCATAATTTGTAATTTTATTGTCTTGATCTCAAAGCCTTCAATCTTCTCTTTTAGAGTATCAAGCCAAGGGATTTTATCTATCTTTTCTTTGAACATTTAAAAGTATGTCCTCCAAAAACTTAAGGTATATATATATATATATATATATATATATATAGTCATTGTTGCTTTTTGACTCTCAGAAAAGTGATATCATCACAATCTTCCAACATTTCTTTTATTTCCATTCTCCCACAAGTTCCTTCTTGTTGACTGGACATAAGTTCAGCATGGGAATTCCTCTTGTGCTTTCCCTTATTTACTGAGCGATGAAATTGTTCCCAAAGAAAGTCTATCTCCCCATTTACTCATGGATTTCCATACAGGAATAACTCTCTTTGATGCACAATTAAATGAATTCAATTCCATCTTCTGCTTTTCCTAGAGTCTTTTTCTAGTTTTCCCCTCTGTGATCACTTTCCATTTACACACACATGTATATCTGCATGCAATATGTGTATACACATATACGTATTTGTATTTATGAATTATATATGCATATATGCATGTGCATATATATATATATGTGGATGTACTTTGGGACAATAATTTTGTCAGTTACGTGGAGGATGAATTTGCAGGTGGAGAGACCAGAAAAAGAGAAATTAATTAGGAGATTTTATAGATATCCGGGTAAAAAGTGATGAGATCCTGAAGCAGGGTAATGACCATATGAGTAGAAAAAAGAGGAGAAATACAAGAACTTTTATGATGATAGAATTGATAAGATGTTGTGATATATGTGATGGATAGAACAGGGAGAATGAAGAGATAAAGATGACTTCAAAGTTGGAGACCTGAATTATCAGAAATATTATTTTAACCTCAGCAGAAAAGAGGAAACTTGGAGGAAGGGTGAGCTTAAAGGAGAAAGATAATGAATTCTATACTGAACATGTGGAGTGAGATACCTATGGGACATTCAGATGGAAATGGCAATTGGTGCAGTGAGATTGGCACTTAACCACCTGTGCGGATTTGGCCAGGTCAGTAACTCTCCCTGGGGTTCAGTTTCTTCACCTATAGAATAACAGTGCTCAAGCTAGATGACTCTGAGGTTTCTTCAAGTTCTAGATTTATGATCTTATGAGAGAGATGATCACT
Source organism: Vombatus ursinus (assembly GCF_900497805.2). NCBI lineage: Eukaryota > Metazoa > Chordata > Mammalia > Diprotodontia > Vombatidae > Vombatus > Vombatus ursinus. The sequence goes on along the minus strand of NW_020954907.1, from coordinate 4,197,111 downwards.
GGGTATACAGGGAGTTCTAAAAGTCTTAGCCTTAAGCTATTCAAACTTAAAAGTTCACCAAGACTTTTGGGCTACCCCACATATATTTGGGAATCATCTTCATAGAGATCAAACAATTAAATACACCAGACTTGGCATATAACTGAGAGAGTACAGGGAGAAGAGAAGAGGGCCCAGTATAGAGCCTTGGGATACACTTCCATGTTCATGGGGGAGGGAACAGCCAGAAAAGAGGGATGAGGAGTGGTTGGACAAGTCTCCTGGATAACAAGGAATGAAGAGTATCAGGGAAGCTGATTAAGGAGGGAAGGGTGCTCCAATGGTCAATAACTTTGGAAAACTGTGGAGGAGTTCAAAAGGACTACAGGAATGAAGAAGAAGCCATCAGATTTGATCATTTAAAAACTCACTGGTAACCTAGAGAAAGCATATTCAGTTGAAAGCTACAAGGGAGAAAACGTGAGTGGGAGTCAGGAAATAGAGGCTATGAGTACATGTTGCTTTTCTAAGGATTTTACTGTGAAACAAAGGAGGGATATACAGCAGTAGGCTAGATTGAGCGGGTGGCAGAGCCAAGTGGTTATTTTTAAACATAAATCTCATTGATATCTTTTATTTTTATATCATACATTTTCTAATAAATACCTCTTCTTCCCCCTCCTTTCCAAAGAGACATCCATTATAACAAATAATTTTTAAATAAGGAATAAAAAAAAACAGTTCAGCAAAATTAACCAACATATTGAGAAAGAAGTTAGAAGTTCTGCGCAGTACCTCTATCTTGATGCCTCTGCAAGGAAAATGGCCAAGGCACCTTTATATCTTTTGTGAGGCAGCATTCAATTAATTCTGATTATTTCATTAAGCTTTTGATTTATGTTGTAGACATTGTTGTGTATTTTTCCAGGTCCTGCTTATATCACTTTGCATCAGTTCACATGTCTTCTTATGTTTCTCTGTATGTACTATATTCATTGAGTCTTACAGTTCACTAAAATTCCATTACATTCAAGTACTGCAGTTCTTTCAGTCATTCTTTAGTGTTAACGGGCATCTACTTTGTTTCCAATTTTTGCTATTGCATGCAATATTTTTATGTACATGATGCCTTTCTTTTTGTCAGTGACCTCATAGGAGTATATGTCTAGGAGTCGTATCTCTGGGTCAAAGAGCATTAGTATTTGAGTCGCTTTATTTGTGTAATTTGGAATTGTTTTCCAGAATGATTGGCCCATTTGCAACCCACCAATAGTGTGTTGGTGTTTTTCTCTTTCTACAACTGTTTTATTTTCAAAGGATGTTTTTTTTTCAAAGAATGGTGGGGACCTGTGCAAGTTTGTAAGTGGCGCTGAAAGAGCTAGTAGATAAGAAAAGATTGAAGATGGGGCAATGATTCATATTTCAAGATCCTAGAGAAGTTGATTGTGGATAGTAGCAAGGATAAAAGTAGATAGGTTGCTGTTTGCAAAGAGAAAATCCATCTCTTTGTCAGTAACTTCTTGAACAAAGAAGGAAAGAATGGGGGATGATGTAGAGAAATTTGGAGATTATGTGATATCCAGCATCTGTTTTCACAGTAAAGTAGTAGGCTAGGTCTTTTCCAGGAAGGAAGGAGGGATGATATAGAAGGTTTCAGAAGAAAAAAGAAGAGGAAAGAAGGTTTGTAGGGGTGTGATGACATCCAAGGCCAAACCTCGTAGGGGTGTGATGACATCATTTGGGAAAGAATAAAGTGGTTGACACTCAGCAATGATGGTCCAATTGGGATTAGATAACATAACATTTTAGGGGACCCAATCAACATGACTATGTGACTTCCTCCAGTAGTATTCACTGATGTGCAAATAAGAGCAGAAAAATATGCCCCAGGATTGAGTTTTGGCATGAGTGGAATGATATTACCAAGATATTCAATAGTATGTGATAGAGTATGATTAAGGATAGGGTTAAGGATACAAAGAGAAAAAAGCAAAGCCAGAACAGAGGCAGATAGAATTATTGGAGGTCAATAGGTTATTTCTTCTACAAAATCTATTTTTTAAAACAAGGTCTACCTTTCCATTGCTATATTTCAGTAGTATGTCTCATTCTACCATGTAATTTCCTCCTTGTGTTCAAATCTCAAGTTCACTTGACTTATTACCCATAGTTTTGTGCATTGTTGTGTAGATATTTGAGGTTATATATATATATGAATATTTCCTATTTTTCACCAGTTATTTATTCTGGTGAATTAATGATGACCTCTCACACAATTATTCTTTTTATGTCATCTGTAATATCCTCCATAGTAAATAAATTTATCATTTTAATATGAACATTTTTTTCTTCCCCTCCAATTTCCAGTTTAAAACCCTTTCAGATTGGATCTTTAGCCAAATGCATTCTCCCAGTCCTAATAGAATTCCCTCCACCTCCCTCTAAGAGTTTATCATTTCATTGTCTAAATCCGATGACCCTGAAATGAAATTCCATTCATTGACATCACCTATATAGACAGTTATTTATTCCCTTTCCATATTTTCCTTTCTCTTCTAAAATCCTAACTAGCAATTAAAAGTAGAATGACAATGCCTCCTATGTCTCCAAGTCTGTTTCTAGTCCTTTGAGCTACTTTCTAGGTTTCTTGTAATATATATTTTCATCACCTTTATGAGTCATCAAAAGTGAGTCGTGGTTGTTAAGTTTGACCAGTATTGGAGAGGTATCTGAAATATCCCTCTTATATAACCTAGATATCTGGGAAGATAATACTCTTCCTCATTGGCCACGTTGGCTTTTCTAAGGCCATATTGCTACCACCTTAATGATCACCATCCCATATTTCTTTCTCCTGAAGATATTTCATCTCTTCATGTTAGTACATGTGGATTTTCTTTACTTTACCATATAACATGAGCTGTCACATGATGTAGTGAAAGTATATTGGATTTGGATTTAGAGGACCTGGATTCAAATCCTGGATCTCCCATTAACTATTGGACTGACTTTGGGTAAAGCACCTCACAGCTGGGGGCCTCCATTTCCTTATCTGTAAAATGAGGGGTTTGGATCAGATAATTTTTTAGCTGAAAAACTATAGGCCCAGATACACCCCTGACAGCAAAGAGGCTGTTATCTCCTATGAAACTGCAGGGGTTAGATTTGCTTTTCCTTTCCTTTCTTCTTCATACCATCTTTTCCTACCCTTCTAACCCCTGATTACTTTTATTCGCCTCTATTGTTGTTCAGTCATTTCAGTCATGTTTGCCTTTTGTGACCCCATTTGTGGTTTTCTTGGCAAAGATACTAGAGTGGTTAACCATTTCTTTCTCCAGCTCATTTTACAGATGAGAAAACTGAGACAAATAGGGTTAAGTGACTTGCCCAGAGTCTGAGGTCAGATTTGAACTCAGGTCTTCCTGACTCCAGGCTTGGCACTCTATCCATTATATCACCTAGCTGCCCTTTTATTCAACTCTGCCTCCTCCGAAACTTAGTCTCTTTGGAAAAATGTTTTTAGTCTTGTCAAGGAACTCTTAGGACTTTAGGAATATAGAATTGTAGTTTAGAGCTGGAAAAATCCTTAGAGACCATTAGCTTCAACCTTTGGTCCTTTCTAATAAGCCCCAACATAGAGGGATATGCTTTCTTTAGCCCTTTCACCTCCTAAATGGAGCAGAAAAGGATATGTAGCCCAATCCCCACATACAGCTAACATTTTTCTCTTGCTTCACCTAATTCTGAATAGGTTAAGAAGTTAAGGTTACGCTCCTTACTTGGCAAAGTGCTTTTTTATAGGTTTGCTCTCTTTGTGTCTGGATTTCTGGTCTCCTGCAGGTAGGAGGGATGCAATTGGTAAATACCTAAACCTGCACATCCACTCCCTTCTGCAACCAGGTCCCTTTTACTCTCACTTAATGACTGAGGTATGAGTTATCTAAGAGGGGATGCATCAACTTTGAGCCCTCCATCCCAATCTACTCCAATCCAGCAAGTATTTATTAAGCATCTACTATATGGAAAGAGGCAACTATGTGGTACAGTGGATGGAACTCTAGGTCTGGAGTCAGAAAGACTTGAGTTCAAATTTGACCTCAGACACTTATTAGCTGGGTGATCCTAGGCAAGTCACTTAACCCTATTTGCCTTGGTTCCTCATCTGTAAAATGAGTCAGAAAAGGAATTGGCAAACCGCTCCAGTATCTTTGCCAAGAAAATCCCAAATAGGATCATAGAGAGTCAGACACGACTTACAACCTCAAACATGTGAGAACGTGCTAGGGCTTCAAAGACAAAACAAAAAGCAGTCTTTGCTCTCGAGAAGCTTAGATTATACTGTAAAGGAAAGACTGTAATGATAGTCATGATTATATATGTATACATATATACATACATACATACATGTATATACATATATATACTCAAAAGTCAATATTTGTTTAACTTTGAGAAATTCATTATCAAATAATAAGAAAACAGAAAGATCTATGTATATATTTCCATTTGTTGTATATATAAATATAATTACATCACATTTTAAAGATTGATTTACTCTTCCCAAGGCATTTTTAAAGTTAAAATTCTCTCAGGGAGGAGTCTTGCCCAGATCCAAAGCTAAGGGTAGCAGCTCCCTAGGTTCTAACTCTTGAGCATCAGTGGCCATGGTATAGAAGGGACACTTTTCAATACTGTGTATTATAATTGTACTCTTCTAATATAAAAAGATTCTGCTGCCCATGGCAGGAGGGATTTATTTTGTGAGAAGCATTCATGAGCAGCAGGGAGGCACCATTGATAGAGAGCTCACATGGGGTTCAGGTCCTGTCTTTGACACATGCTAGCTGTGTGACCCTGGGCAAGTCACTTCATCTCTAAATGCCTCTGGCAACCCTAGAGAGACTATAATTTGCAGAGCAGGTGCTTATGATGTATGTTGGTAGAGGAAGTTTCTTCTCTGGGAGTGCTCTACATTACTAAAATAAGCATTTTTTTTAAGTTACTCACATTCATTAGTGTGGAAGCTCTAGGTCTCTGGTGGATAGGAGTGGGTCACAAAGGAAACAATTTCCAGATACACATATTCTCTCTGCAGGTTTCAGATCTTGCCTGGACTTCATTCACTGAGATTTTGTCCGAACCCTAGAAGCCACACCCTAATCTGTTGAAACTGCAGTTAAAAGAGGATTAATTGGCAACTAACTAGAGAGCACCGAAGTATGCCCCAAGGCTTGGGTGGGGTGGGGTGTTACTGGAAGGATGCCAAGCAGGGTGAGAGGGGCTCTGAGGGGGAAGGGCAAAGGAAAATTTGAATGACTTCATGCTGTCACTGGCCTAGCATGAATCACTGTCTAGGAGAATCATTGTCATGATACTAGCTGTTTCCATATCCAGGAGGAATTTTGATTGCTTACTCTATCCTCTCTTCTTCTTGTAACTGGTCCCCAGCCTGAGCATCCATTTGCCTGAACAGGCTTATAATGAAGCCTGTTGCATTATTGAAACACTTTCCAAAGAGTAAGGGAGACGCCTCAGTGTCCTGATTAGCTAGAGTGACAGTGCAGATGGTTTCCAGGTTACAGTGCCTGAAAGCCCCAGAGGAGGCAAGGACAGAGAAGAATGTTGTTGGTTATTCCCAGTTCTGCTGTGAGTTGAACATGAATTTCCTGGCATGTTGAGTTTGCAACCCATGGGGCCTCTTGGTTTCATCCTGGTGGATGCCTGGGTACGAAAAGCTGGTGCCAGTTTGTCAAAAGTGGTTGGCTTGCCTGCATGAAATGCATGTACTGTAATCCAGTGATTTTTCCTGTGCCCCTCCATTTTGAGCCTTGTTTTTATTTTTTCCTTCCTACATTTGTCAGTAGAGCATATGATGATTAGGAGATCTTGGAGAATAAAACACTGTTTGATTTTTCCTTTCCCTATTAATTTGATTTTGGTACCAAGGGCTAAGATGCAATTTAAGTTTGATTTTTCCACACAGTTTTCTAGTGGATTGAAATTTTGAAATCAATTCTTCCTCCTGTTCCTTTTCTCCCATCCCCTATTACCTTAGCAACCATTATTTGGGCTTGTTTTTCTAAGAAAGTTGTTGTTTTCCTGAGACTGAGCAGCTCCAAACTCCAACCCATACAGGAGGACAAAGGCAGTGGCCTGGAGGGTGCTTTGGGATGACGTTGGGAGGCAGAAGTCCTGAGAAGAAGATAGCATTTGAATAATAGGTGAAACCAGCCTGGAAAGACCCCTCCATGTTTTCCCATCAGTTGGTTTCCCCACCCTTATTCTGTGGATGGACACAAAATGTTTGCATGATAAATTGCCTACTTGATGCTTCTGGGTCCTAAGTCATGTCCAGGACAGCATCTTAATCTCCCTGTGACATCATCCTTAGTACAAGAAAAGGGCTTAGTCCTCAGACTAATGAAAGCTTTGAGTGAGGAGTGACTAGCTGAAGTGAGCTGGCTGCATGGAAGCAGCAACCCCAGGAAGAACCTATTCAGTCTTTTTTGTTTATATCCTATCAAATGAAGCAGTCAGTGTGTCTGGTCCTGTGTTTGTGAGAACATATGTGCGTGTGTGCATGTGTGTGTATGTGGGAATGTAATGTATACATACGATTGCCTGTGGTTGCCGTCTGAGCCTTTGGGGGCATTTCTACATATGTGCAATTTATTTTTCAGTCTGTTACCATAATCAGAGAGGCAGGGCAATTGAACCGTAGAGCAGCAAGGCAGCAGCCATCACCTCATTAGCCTCAGTGAAGGTACCCACTTTCAGCCTTCCAAGCTTCCTATAGGCCATAGCCTGGATTTCTGGACTTATATTAGATTGGCCCATTATTCAATACTGGTTGACCTTGTGTGCCAGAAAGAAGGAAAGCAATGTGACCTCATTGTGGCAAAGCAAGGAGGCTCTAGGGAGCATCATGGCTTTTCCTGTGCGTCTGTGTGTGTCCATGGGGGAAAACAAAACCAAACCATCTCCTCCACTGGGCTGTTCTCTAACTGGCACAAAGTCTTAAGGACGAAGTGCACCAAGGGGCTGGGTACTGACAATGCTCTGTCACAAAGCCATCCTAGATAATATTTGCCGAATCTTCTCCTATTTCTCAGGTGTATCTGTTTTAGCATAGTGACAGTCCTGGGACAGTTATCCTGGGACACTGGCCCAGCGTTCTTGTCTTCTAGATCTAGCAGATGAGAATAGAAGACTCCATGGGCATACAAAGTGGGGCCAATAGAATTTATTAGAATCAATAAAAATGTCAAATAATTTGTGAGGTTGCCCAAGTCTGTAATTGCACAAAATCTCAAGTAACCAGAATTTTTAGGATATGATCTGTCCTGATTAATTAATCAGTTTTCCGAACAACTGAGGCTTAACCAAGAAAATCTTTCTTCTTTAACCACTATAGCAAGAAATCCTTCTAAAATAACAAAGATCACTCTTGGGCCTCAGTAAATATAATCTAATGAATATCACTATACCTGTCTCTTCCAAAGAGGGATCCCCCAAAGACCTCAGGGTTATTATTCTTTTTTTTTTTAGGGTTATTATTCTTAGTCTGAATTCTTAGAATCACAAGATATTAGCAGTGGAAGAGACCACAGTAATGACCTTGCTCAAGCTTTTTATTTAATAGGTGAAGCTTCTCCCCCTGATTTGTTCCCTTCCCCTCCCCCCCATATCCAGTTGGTTGCCATGTTTTACCTCATGTATCTCATATATTTACTCTTCTCTTCACTTACACAGCCTCCAATCTAATTTAAGCCCTCATCACCTATCCATGGCTTATTGCAATAACCTTGTAACTGATCTTCCTGCCTCTATTATCCCTTCTCTAATCCATCCCACCTCTGCCCATGTATGGCTCTCACGTACTCAAGAAGCTATAGTCACTCCTGTTTTCTTCTAAAATGTAATATAAACTCCTCTGCTTGGCATATAGAGGTAGTCACAGTTTGCTTCCAGTCTAGAGTTCCAGATTTATGATGCTTCACCCTCCTACCAGTTCTCTATGTTGTAATCAGACAGGCCTACTCTATTTCCCATCTCCAGGCCTTTGTACAAGCTGTTTTCCATATCTAGAATGAGTTTTCATTCTTATTTCCCCTTCATGGAATTGAAGATTGATAGAATTCTTTCAACAGTTATCTGAGGTGCTAATTCCTACGGAATGCCTTTCCTGACCACCATAGTTGGTAGCGCTCCTCTTCTCTTCCCAACCCCCTCGCCTCCATCACTTAGTATTTTCTTCAAATATATTTTGTATTTATTTGTCTGTATTTGTGTTGTTCTTCCTGACAGAATATAATCTCCATGCTTTTTGTCTTTCTGTTCCCAGCAACCACTGTGGTCTCTGGCACATAGCAAGCCTTTAATAACTATTTGCCAATTAATTAAATAAATAAATGAAACCGAAGCTTAGGGACGTAAAGTGCCTTGCCCAAGGCCACACGTTTAGTAGAAAAGATGAGACATGAGCGTAGGGAATGCTTGCATTCCCTGCCCGGCATTTTGTCTATTGCAGTCTTGTTGCACGGGTCTATTAAATAGAGTTGGAGAGGACATAGGAGACAGGTCTGAATGTGGTCTGATATTAGGGCAAGCATGCTTGGTGTGTCTCCTTCTCGATCCAGTTCTTGTTATCATCTTATTTTCATGTGATAGTTTTTTCTTTTAAAAGTCTGGAAGAACAATTAAAGCAAAACTCTTTGGTCAATGTAGCTATATAAATAGCCCACAGTTCCACAGCAATTTAAAGTTTGCGAAGTACTTTCCCTCAGAAAAATCCATGAGATGTATAGTATAGGTATTGGTACCCCCAATTTACAGATGAGGAAACTGAGTCTCCGAAAGCTGAAGTGACTTTATACCCAAGACTCAAATCTAGATATTCTTACTCCAAGTCGCATGCATTTCCTGCTCTATCTCTCCTGATGCTTCTCTTTTGTTTCCTGGTTAGTTGGGTTTTGATCAATTCAGTTTGTATGGTACTCTATAAAACTGAGAATGTTTACTGCTCCTGAGAATTCCAGTGGCTAGAGGGTTATGGATGGTGAGAACAACTGTTAATAAATTTAAAGTCTTAATGACATATTTTTGAGTATATCCCTACATTTAAACTAGATTTGGCTATAATTTATGTGCATAAGTTATTCTTATAAAGATTTTATAGAGATGAGAAAGTAGACATGTGGGTCAGAAATTATTTATTTTTAGAAGTTTCTCAGTTACCTTTATCTTTCTAGGATAATAATATCCTTGATGTGGCTCTCCCCCTCCCTGCAAACATTTGGTATCCTCCTATCCTTCAACTGGCTTGAAAATTTATCAGATTTCAAAATCAGGTTGCCTCCAGCATATCCTTTCTCTGTGTATATTTGGTCTAGTTCAGCTATTTTCTGTTTTCTTTAGAGCCATTTCTACTTCCTTGTATAGCACAAAGGGAACTGGGGTATTTTATTCTAAATGTGTTGATTCCATTGTCGTGGATGGAGAGAAAAACGTGTTCTAATTTTGATAGATTTTTTTCCATTTTTCATTTGTTGTCATCTTTCCAGTTTCATTCTGAAATGCTCTTGGGATAATCCACTTTAATTGCATCTCTTGTCAAATTGTCTGTAAACTTTTCCCTCTTCATTATGCCTCAATTTCTTATGAGATGATACTTTCTTCCACCATCCTCTGATAGATTTTGCAAATGATTTTATAGTCTTAATTGGCATTGCCCTTCAACTGTCATATGTCTTTATTTGGCAAGGTGATTATGTTTGCTGGCTAAGGTTGTTTCTGGGCTCTTCTGGAGTTCTTATTAATAACTGAATAGGTAAGTCTCCAAGAGTGGACTGAGACTCAGAGAGGTTAGTTGACTTGCACAAAAATGTACATTTTTTCAGTGTCAGACGTAGGTTTTGAATCAATATCTTCCTCCCTTTAAGTACAACAATTTGTTCCTTATATCATGCTGTCTTTCCTTTGGTGATGAATTGTTTAAATACATCAATTTAGAGCTGTTTTAATTTCACGTCGTATCTCCTCTTTTTCATTCTTCTAATTTGGTAGAGTTTTTTCTATTTTCTTCGGTAAGTCAGTGGTCTTACCACAAACAAACAGTTCATAAATTACTCCCACATTATTAACCAGTTATTTCTTGTTAATATGGCATTGAGAGGCAGTGTGTTGTGGTAGATAGGGAGCTGACCTTGAAATCGGGACAACCTGACACATATTGCTTGTGTGACCCTAGGCAAGTCATTTAATCTCTTAGTGTTCTATGGGACTCTTTAAGCCTGTAAGTTTCAGAAAAGGTGTTAATCTTCATTGGTAGAGGGGTTTCCTTATCAAGGAGCACAATGGCAGTGTAAGTCAATCGATCAATCAACAAGCATTTTTTAAGCACCTACTATGGTCCAATACAGAGTCCGGGTGCTGGAGTCCAATGACAAAAACAAAACAGTCCCTCCTCAAGGTCCTTACACTCTAGTGGAAGAAACAACATATACACATATTGAGATATATAAAATAATTGCAGAGTTGTGTTGGGAGGGGTCAGGCAGCTGAGGGGATCTGCAAAGGCCTCATGTAAGTTTGAAGAAAACTAGGGATTCCTATAGGCAGGAATGATGAGAGAGGGCATTCCAGGCATGGGGGATAACCGATATGTACAAAGGCACAGGGGTAGGAAATTGAAAGTTAAGTGGGAAGGACAGCAAGAAAACATGTTGGTTTGATCAGATTGGAGCAAAGGGAATAATGAGAAATAAGCCTAGAAAGTCAGTCTTAGATAGCATTGGTTCATTCCTTTTTTCTTTTTCTCATGAGCTAGAGTCAGATACGCTGGAATGGAAGGAGCTCAGATCAGCAACACTGGGTTCAAATTTAGGTTTGACTCCATTGTACTTGAGTGATAACTTTTTTGATCCAAAATTTGACATAATTATAACCTCAGAGCCAAAAGGGACCTCTCGATCATCCAGTCCAAGCCATTGGCCAGAGTAGGATTTCTTTCTATGATATCCTTGGCAAGTGGTCCTCCCGTCTCTGCTTAGATATGGGGAACCCCCAACTTCTTAAATTAGCCCATTATATTTAGTCACCTAGTGGATCCCTTCCCCTTCTTTCCCTCCTCTTCACCTAATACTGTCCTCTAATTTTAGGAGTATGGATGAGGGCTCTAGGAAATATAGAAATAAATGGGGGAAAGGAAAATATTCTTAGGAACAGGAAAGAAGAAGCCTTTCCTTTGTTGGTGAGACTATTCACCTGCATCACAGACTTTCTTCTGTTTTGGGGACTCCTGGGCCATGAGCCAATGAGCCTTTATTCAAAGGGATGGCATGAGTGGAGAACAGTTAGATTTATTCTGCTTGATCCAAGAGGCCAAAATAGGCGAAATGGGTGGGAACTGAGGAAAGATTTGAGCCTAACAGAGAGAAAACCTTCCTAGTTAGAATAATCTTTCCTTTCTCAAAGTATATTATATTTATGTTTGATTTATTGTTCTTCACCCCTGAGAGAGTATAAGCTCCTAGAAGGCAAGAACTAATTTTTTTCTTTTTGTCTCTATGTTCTCAGTGCCAAGCACAGTGCACCTAGCAGGGTAGATATGAATCAAATTGAATTTGTCCCCAAGGGGAATGTGCTGCCTCAAATGAGATAACATATAAAGTGCATTGCAAACCTTAAAGTTCTATACAAATACTGACTATCATTATTATCATTATTATTATTACCACCACCACCACCACCACTACCATCATCATCATCATCAAGATCTCATACTCATTTTATCGTTTTTGATCAAAGTCAAGCCTCCAGACAATAGTCTATTGTTTCATCCTCTGCGTCTTCTTTCTTCTCTATTTAAATCTCTTGTCATCTCAGCAGATCCTGAGTTACCCTCAGCAGAGGAGGTATTAGAGGAAAGCCTCTTCAGTCACTTGTCAGAGATATTGTAGGCAGGATCCTGAGGTCTGTCCGTGTTGGACTTGAAGAAAACAAGGTTTGAGGTGAGCTACCAGGTGGTGTGAGGCTCTTCATAGCCTCCCTGATCTTCTTGATCTTGGAACCTCTCCTTTTCACCATTCCTTCCTTCTCAGGAAGGTAGGAAACAGCAAAGGAGAGAGAGAGAAAGAGAGAGAGGGAGAGAGAGAGAGGGAGAGAGGGAGGGAGTGAGGGAGGGAGAGAGAGAGAGAGAGAGAGAGAGAGAGAGCGCCAGCCAGAGAGAGCCAGCCATCAAATTCAATTGAGCAACAGTTGAACACATTATAGTATGCAAATGTAGTAGAATATTACTTTATAATGCAAGAAAAGATGAAGAATTCAGAGAAACCGGGGAAGATTTGCATAACCGAGGCCAAGGAAAGTGGGTAGAACCAGGGGAGCCATTTACACAATGATGATAATGTTTAAAAAGAAAATAAAATTGGAGGCTACCAAACTTTGATTAATGTATGGATGAATGGGAACCTCAGTGCACTGGAAGGGGGCATCCAGAATGGGCAGCATTCTCTGCTTCCCAGAGAAGTGGAGGGACTCTAGGTGTGGGGTGAGGTGCAGGTATGGACAGAATGGTCAGTTTGCACATTTGTTTTGCTTATCTATGACACCATACAAAGGGGCAAGTTCTGCTAGTTGTGAGAATAGGACAGGTAAAGGGAGTCATTGGAAAGTGATGTTTAAATGGAAAGAGCACCAATAAAACATTTATTTTCTAAAGAAAGGAAGAAAATACGAGTAGGTGACTCAGACCTGGGCAGAGATTCCTAGTGTGTTCTCTCCCCACGTCCTGATTCCAAAAGAGCTGCGACAAATTACGATTAAGCTTTCCTCATTGTTATCACTGATCTATGTAGTTTTTAGAAAGGAGTCAGAAAACTGAGATTGGAATTTAAGAATTCGGTCAAAGCACTTGACACCTTAGACTACCTTGTGAGCTAGCACCTAATTCATAGACAATTGGATCTTGGTTTCCCAGTGACGGGGTTTGCAATGAAATAATCATTCTTCATTCCTAACTGGATTTTATTGTAACTACAAAAAGGCTAGAATTAATTCTAAATGCTTGCTGGGGTATTCATTTCCTGCTAAACTAGAAATCACTGTAATCAAAATGAAAACTCTGACGTTGAAGTGGAATTTGTACTCCCTGTTTCTTCGGGAGAAGTTGGCTGAAAAGGCAGCTGTAGTTTCTCAGAGAGAATCCATTTAGGTCCCGTTGGGAAGGAGTGAAAATACAGGCTATTTCTGAGAATGAGAATGGTTCTTCTTGTCCTTTATCTTTAAGCTCTGGTACCTGGTCACAGAAAATACACAAGACATCCTGTGTGTGTGTGTGTGTGTGTGTGTGTGTGTGTGTGTGTGTGCGCGCGTGTGACACAGTATAATTGATAGAGCATTGGCCATTGAGTCAGGAGGACTTTAATTCAAACCCTACCTCAGATAATGACTAGCTGTATGATTTTGAAGAAGTCTTTCTGCCTTAGTTTTCTTATCTGTAAAATGGGAATAATAATGGCATATATCTTCCAGCATTGTTGCGAGGATTAAATGAGATAACATGTAAAGTGCATTGCAAACCTCAAAGTTCTACACAAATACTGGCTATTATTATTAGTATTATTACCACCACCACCACCATCATTATCATCATCATCATCATCAAGATCTCATATTCATTTTATCGTTTTTGATCAAAGTCAAGCCTTCAGACAATAGTCTATTGTTTCATTCTCCGAATCTTCTTTCTGCTCTATTTCAATCTCTTGTCATCTCTCACTTTGACTATTGTAAGTCTCTTAATTAATTTTCCTGTCTGTTATCTCTCCTTTTTATGATTCCTTCACAGAACTTCCAAAATAATCTTTCTAAAATATTTGGTTACTTCTTTCTGCTGCTGTTCCCCAAGACTTTCATTGATTAATTAGTGCCTAATAAATAGAATATCAGTTTCTTAGCCTGGCATTAAGAGGCCTCACCACTCTCATTTTGATCTACTTTATTGGTTTTACTGGCTAGCATTAGCCACCTTACTCCTTTGCTAAATAGACTTTGAGTTAAGGGGATTTTCCAAGCAGTTTGGTTATATACCTCCATTTATTTGAGAGAGCAGAGTGGCATAGTGGAGAGAGCCCTGGATGGGAAGATATGACTCTTGTTTGACCATAGACTAGACACTGTGTTAAACAACATTTAATAAACACACATCAAAGCATGGTGCATGGTGCGTCACTTGAGATACAAAAAGCAATGGAATGCTCACTCTGCCTTCAAAGAGGAACAGTTCTGCATACAAATAAATAAATATAATCAACATGTATTGTTTGTTGTTATTCAGTTATGTCTGATTCTTCATGACCCCATTTTGTGTTTTCTTGGTAAAGATACTAGAATGGTTTGCCATGTCCTTTTCCAACTCATTTTACCTATGAAGAAATTGAGGCAAACACTGTAAAGTGACTTGCTCAGGGTCACACAGCTAGTAAGTGTCTAAGTCTGGATTAGAACTCGTGTCTTCCTAAGTGTAGGTCCGGTATGCTATTCATTTCACCACCAAGGTAGACCACTTTAAGGTTGGATCCAATGATCTCTGAGATTTCTTCCAGCTTTAACATTATGTTTATGATTTTTACAAAGTGGGATTCAGAGGTGGAGAGGAAGATAATGATTTTCAGGCCCAGGGAGAAGCATAAACAAAGGTTCTATGACAGTGATGAAGGTGTTACTGGGAATGATAAATCATGCATTTTGGAGCATAGACTAAGTGAAGAGGAGTCATGGGAGGGAAACTTGGATGGGTAGATGGAGGTCATATTGAAGAGGGGCTCGAATGTCAGGCAAAAGGCTTTAGATTTTTGGCTTGACTTCCTTGGGCCTAGTTTTTCCCTCTCTAGGAGGAGAGGCATCAAATTGTAGGGGCCTGTACTCACATTCCAATCCCACTTGGTTACAAGCAGCCTGACCTTGGGCAAATCACTGAACCTCTCTGTGTCTCAGTTTCTTCATCATACAATAACCACATTGGGAAGACAAATAACTTTGAAGAACTTAAGAGAATTGAGTATGAACTATGCTACTCACTTCCTGACAGAGAGGTGACGGACACAAGATACAAAATAAAGTGTATATTGTTGGATATAGACCATATAGGTTTTTTTTTTTTTTGCTTGAGTATGTTTATTTGTTATAAGAGCTTTTATTTTTTTTTAATGAAAGGGTAGGAAGGAGGGAAAATGAATACCTATTAATTGCAAAGTTAAACTAAGATAAAACAATAAAATGAGTTTATTTCCTTCTCTGACCTCTTGGGCCAATTATAGCTCCAAATAGAGGGCCCTTTGACGTATGATGCTGTGATAGGAATCTCGAAAGGCAGAGTTTGACTAAATGATATCTATACAACTTCTAGCATTCTGTGTATTCCTGTGATATCTGATTTTTTTTTCCATTTTGAGGAATCAGAACATGGTATTTATTCAAGACCTCTCTAAAATAATGGATCCAGGTAGAGTTTTAAGGGACAGCTGTATCTCTGGAGTCTCCTAGGATAACAACTACTCTCTCTGCTCACCAGTCCCTGTTTCTCTTCCTCCCAAATGTTCCCATATTTCCTTACTTCAGTCTTACAGCTACTTAAGAAGTGAGCTGAGCTGGGACACATTCCATTCACTTCTTTCTGTCCACCTCCTTCCTCTGGGGATATTTGCTCCTTTTGATTTCAGGCCCACATTGCAGCTGACCCTTCCTTTCTGCATTTTGCATGCTATTAAAGTCAACCCTCTGCCTAATCCTTGAAGTCTGCAAAACCCATCAGTGTTTCTCCTTCTCCTCCCTTTCCAGTGAGGGATGAGGGGTTGCAGAAGAGCCTCATTCATGACTGACTTGGAGAGTGGAGGTAGGTGATTGATCAGTATTGGCATGATATTTCAGAAGGAAAATTCAAATTGTATTTCAAAATGATTTTCCCCTCTATATCTCATTTGTAATTGTTCCAGAGAGGTTATTAGAGGCACTATGAAGTTATGATGGATAACTCATAGATCCCATTAGGCCAAATGATTTGGACATTTTGGTTTTTTAATTACTATCTTTAGACATACATTCTGTATATATTTAATTAGGTGAAATGGAATTCATTTGTGTGTGCTGGAAAGGGACTGTGGTGCCATGGAACTGGCAATGGATTTATAGCAGCACAGATCTGGGTTCTAATACTGTTTCTGGGATTTCAATCAATTAACAAGCAATTATTAATCATCTAATTTGTACAAGGCATTGCACAAGGGGCTGAGGGACATAAAGATGAAACATCCCCTGACCTTGTGTTATGGCTAGGGAAATAACATGTTCACTTAAAAGTCTTAATAGTAATAGCTATCATTTATATCGTGCCTCAAAATTTGTAAAGTGCTTTACATATGTTATGCCATTTGATCCTAAGGACAACTCTGGAAGGAGTTATTATTACCTCCATTTTATTGATTAGGAAACTAAAGCTGAGAGACATTAATTGGCTTGCTTAGAGTCACACAGCTAGTAGGTTGCCTGAGGCACGATTAAAACTTGGTTCCCCATATTGAAGTCCAATTAATGTGCCAACACACACACACACACACACACACACACACACACATATCTATATATATATACACACACACACACATATATGAGTATATATATGTATATGTATATATATAGGTGTGTATATATAAATGATACATATATACATGCATCTATATTTGCAAATATACATATATGTAAATATATAGAGAAACACACATATACATATGTATGTATCTATTTACAGAGAAGAAAATAATTTGGTGGAGGAGGGTGTGGAGGTACAAGCAGCTGGGGAAGGGATCAGAAAAGGTTTCTTGTATGTAGTGGCCTTGAGTTGAGCTTTAAAGAAAACTAGGAGTTCTTAAAGGTAGAGGAGGTGAGGGAATGTCTTCCATCTACCATTTAGATGACCATGGACAAGTCGCTTACTTACCTCCTCTGATTGTCAGCTTCTGCATTTGTGAAGTGGGCATTTTATGACATGTGCTGCCTACTCTTTCTAGGCTGTGGCGATGGTCAGATGACATAATGTACATTACAAGGTTAGGGAACCAAAATGCCAGCTGTAGGACCAGTACCGAGTTGTTTAACCTTTCAGGTAACTGTTGCTGCTCTGACATGGTATAGGGGAATTTTCCTGCTGTAAATTCAAAAATAATTAATCAAAACCTATTTATTTCATTCCTACTGTGTGTCAGGCATCATGATGGGTCCTGGGAATATAAAAATAAAAATGAAACAGTCTGTCCTCATGGAGCTCACATTCTGTCACCATCTTGATGACATGGCATATGGACAAACCACCAAATGGACAAGTTAGATAGATTTACATGGGTGTGTTGATTGGTATGATTTTGTTTCATGTTGTTATGTCTTGGGTTTTCTGTTGCCTGCTTCCCAGAATGTTCTGCCTGCCAGTGATCAGGCAGTAAGTTTGCCACCCATCATATATATCAGACCAAGTTGTCTACATCAAATAAGAAGCACAATGTTCACTCCTCCCTGCCTTCTCATTTTCTTGAGTGCTAACAATGAAATCAAAGTGCTGGACTCATTGCAGTCACAGTCCTGAGGAGGCTGGTGTTGTAAGGTTTAGTTAGAAGCTAGCTTTTTACGATGGGCACCAAACTAGCTATTTATTATTGGGCCTGAGATATGGCCAATCAGTCACAGGAATGGCTGGACTGTTAAATATCCTTGATGGGCACTTAGGAATGTTCAAATTTTTATTCCTGTGAAATCATCCAACTAATTTCTTGGCTTGGTACATATTTAGTCCTGAATTTCCCTTCTCTCAGTAAAGAGATGGGGGATTACAGGTTTGGAAAGTTTCATACACTGTATGAGATAATTGTTCTGTTTTGTTTAGCTTCTTTTTTTTTTCCTTTGCTATAATGGAAGGTCCTTGTGGAGGGATATAGCACATATTAAGGAAGTAGTATAGAAGAGTATAAAAGGAATGAATAATTTTTAAAGGAAGGACTTCTGTAGGGTCCCAGTGTATCTACCTGTTAAAAAAAAATCATAGGGGGACTTTTGAATATTAGTGACTTTGAAGGAGTGTGTGTTCTTGTGTTCACATGAAAGTGCAGCCAGTTATAATTGGAATGCTGACAGCTAGGCAGGTTTACTTCATTCTTGGGAGCGTACATTTCCACGCTTCATCTCAGTATCATTTGCCAGTACGTTGCTGCATTGCATCTCACCTTGCATTCCTCCAGAGGTCTGGGGCACACCCTGTTCCCGGGACCTCTCTGGGCCATTGGATCCCCGCCCTCTCTGGACAAATGCACCAATGCTCGGTCTCTCACCTGTTCTGCTGCCGAGACATACGCCCTTCTCTCCGGACTGTTCTTTGGAATGCTCTACTTTTGTCTTATCCAAATGAATATGACCCATATCAACTTTCAACCACTTACAGCTATGTGTGTACAGTATAGAGTATCAGAAAAAGAGCTAGATTTGGCTTCAAAGGAACAGGGTTCAAATCCTCATTCAGTTGCGTATAATTTGTGTGACCTTAGATAAACCACTTAACCTTTCGATTTCCCATATGCACAAAGAAGAGGTTGGATTAGATGAAACTGGGAGATCCTATCTAGGTCTCTATCGTATTTATGAGTTTCTAAACGCTATGAATAAGTCTACATTGCTGTAATCAGAACGCTGTGGTCTCCAAGTCTGAGCTGAGAGGTGGGCACTTTAACTGAGAGCTTGCTTCTTCTGGTCAGGAAGGCATCAGTTCACCAGATGGAGAGAGGTTCCTAACAGTGGAATAGACTCTGTAAGCTCCCTAGGTGGAGGACCCATCTGGCACTCTCTGTGACATTTGCCATCCCCGTCCAAGTTTGGATTTCCACTTCAAGGGCTCATTTCAGAGGAAACAGATTAAAACTAGGTAAATATCAAAAATAATTATTAAAATTAAACATGCAAATGAAAGCATATTTAACGTACAGATGAATTAAGGCTTTTGAAGAGGTGGGCTAACAAAGTCTCAACCAGATGTCCGAACTCACTGGTCTGAGTAAGAAGTAGGGTGCAGATTTTCTCCCCCCGGGGGAGATATTATTCTGGAGATTTCAGCAGTGTCGGCGAACTCCCGGTGCAGAAACTCTCTCCGCTGATACAGATGAGCAACTCATTGGTAATTTATTATGGTTGGATCATAGATTTAGAGCTAGAATGGTTAATCCAATTCCTTTCCTTCATAGATGTATAAACTAAGGCTGAAGGTGAAGGAATTTATTTAATCTCACTTAAGGAGTAAATAATAGAGTCAGGATTTGAATTTACCACTTATAGCTTTGAATTAATTTCAAACTGCTTAGGGTTGCCTCTGTGTTTATGGTCATTTAGTAATGCCTGGGGTACTCAGAGATAAAGTGATTTGCCCAGGGCCACATAGCTAATCTGTGTCAAAGGTAGGGTAAGAATCCCAACCACAGCAGCAGCAGCAGCAACAGCAACGTCACTAACATTTGTGTAGTGCTTTAGGTTTTGCAAAGTACTTTACAAGTATTATCTGTTTTTTTCTTTGCTATAATGGAAGGTCCTTGTGGAGGGATATAGCCCATATTAAGGAAATAGTATAGAAGAGTATAAAAGGAGTGAGTAATTTTTAAAGGGACAACTTCTGTAGGGCCCCGTGTATTCATAAATCACTGGTTTCAAGATCCAGACTCTCCACTTATCCCACATATCCAAGCAGTCATCAGATTTTGTCATTTCCATTTCCCCAACCTTGCTCTCATCAATCCCCTTCTCTTCACTTCTATAGTTGCCTTCATAATTCAGGCTCTCTGTTATCACGCCTCATCTGGCATCAAGTCAACAAGTCAAGTTAGATCAATGAGCATTAATTAAGCCCCTACTATGTGCCAGGCACTTTTCTAAGCACAGAAACTATTGTTCTTCTGTTCTTTCTGTCTCAGGTCTCTCCTCCTTCCAATCCATCCTTCTCAGACACCAAAGTAACTTTACCAAAGCATAGGTCTGACCACATTATCCTCAAACTCAATAAAACCATAGTCTCCTTATTTTTTCTAGGATAAAATAAGGTCTTTTTTTTTTAACATTTAAAGCTTTTCATTACTTAGTCCCATTCCTTTTTTTTTTTCCCTAGCCTTATACGTTACCGGCATTCATGCATACTACAATCCTGCCCAATTGGCCTTGTTGCTACTCAGACATGACACTTCATCTCCCATCTCTACCGTGCCTTTTCATTGCTTGTCTCTAATGTCCAGAACACAATCCTTCCTCACCTCTGCCTCTAAGAATCAGTAGCTTCTTCAAGGCTCAGCTCAAGTGCTACCTTCTTTATAAAGCCTGACCTAATTGTCCTATCTGCTAGTAGTTCATTCACATGCCAGCTATTATGTATATATTGTGTATGCTCTTGTCTTCCCTTATGATATTGTAAACTCCTTAGAGGCAGGAATGCTTCGTTTTGTCTTTATCTTTCCAGTGCAAGAAACATAGTAATCACTTTACAATGTTTTGTCAATTGATTTTCCTAACAAGAACTCAATGAAGAATGAGGCTCAAGGACAGAAGTGATTTGCTCAAGGTTACATAGTAATAAGGTAATTGTTTTCTTACTAGTTAAAATAATATGGTAGCTCTAGGGAAAGTATGTTATATATTCTGGGGACCACAATGTGTGATGTTAGCACTTGTGGTTATTTTAAGTTGGGCAGCCTGCGTGCTGTAGCGACTTAGGACATGCTATCCCACAGTAGTATTGCAACAATAAAAAACAATATATTTTGAAAAAGTCTTTTCATTCCTTGTATGTTTTTCCACTGCTACCCAACACAACAAACAACTTTCTTGAATCAAACCCATGTGGATGCCAGCCAATACAACAACCACCTCTCCTAACAGTTGGAAATTTTGGCTGGAAACCAGAGTACTTGCTTGCTTGCTTTAGTTATATAGAAACATCTTTCCCATGTGAGTTTTGCAAGATCACATTGTTGGTCATGAGTCCATAAGGAATCACTGCTAGGAGTGAGAATTGACAAAAATGTTGAAAAAGTCAAAATATATTAGTACTCTATATGTTATGGGGTTTTCTGAAGCCTTCCACATTCATTTTCCACGGTTTAGACTGGAAGCTCCTTGAGGCTGGTAATTGCTAATTTTTGTCTGCATATCCCTATTGCCTATAGCACAATGCCTATCACTCAGTAGACCCTTAATACATGTTTATTTAATTGAGTTGAATTGACGGCCCACCCTAACTGTCCTCTGAGTTTTGATTTGGTCAGTGTGGTAGAGTGGGGATGCTACTGGATTTGGAGTTGGGAACAGTGGGATGGGGGGTGTCAAATCCTGCCTCAGGTACTTAGTAGGTATGTGACCCTGGGCAAGTCATTGAGCCACTCTGTGCCTTAGTTTCCTCATCTATAGAGTGAAAGGTTTGGATTTAGTGGCCTCAAAGGTCCCTTCCAGCTCTAAACCTCCATTCCTCTGATATTATCATCCCTTTTAAAATCTAAATCCTATGAGAATGATACTTCTGGGTCTCTCTTTGAATAAAGCCTAGAAATTCTAATTAGCAAAATATTCACTGAGCGGTAGGCAGATGGGAATTTTCACCTGTCTTTCCAGCTGTGCTTAATTGTTTGGCATTGCCTTTCCCCTCTACCTTCATGTAGCAATTTCTCAACTCAACAGCTTAATGCCAAAGGATTTAAGATGAAAAGTGGAAGGCCCTATTGGTGTCACATGCTTTGACCCAAGCACAATGTTAGGTCAGCCAAATGTTCCAATTATCTGTCTGTTTGCTGCTGCTGGAGATGTCAAAAGACTGGATACCCCTCCAAGTTCAGTAAGGCGTTTGTGCCGTCCATGGAAAGGTGACAGTGTCTCAGATTAGGGTCAATCTGGTGATCTTTCATTCATTCTACCTGACCTGCAGTCACCCTGGAAATTTGATCCCTGGCATTGTGGCAGGGTTGGCTACTAGCAGGGGATCTTAAACTTTTTTGTGTCATGGATCCCTTTGGAAAGTCTAGTGAAATCTATTAGACCCTTTATCATATTTTTAATAATTGAAGAACATGCTAAATTTAAATTAGAGGTTAGTGAAAATTCATATATATATATATAATATATATATATATATATAATATATATATATATTTTTTCCCCACCAAGTTCATAAACCTCATAGATCCCAAGTCAAGAACTTTTGGCCTATGGGGATTATCGAAAGTTAGCCCATTGGATCCATTGTAGGCTAAGGCAACCATGTAGTAAATTAGAGTGGAATTAAGTATTTGAATGAAAGAAAGTGCAAAGCCACTAGTGGGAAGTGAGGTGAGGTCAATCCAGGATTCTCTAAAGAAAGGAATAAGTCTTCTGGAGTGTTTGGGGTGTAGCATGTTCACCCTTGAGGAGAGTGGGGAAGGAGGAGGGTGATAGTGCCAAAAGAATGATTCGTGGAAGAAGAGAGAGTTGAGGCAAGAAAGAAGAGGAAAAGATAATCCAGGGTGACAAAACAAGGGGGAACAATGCCCTCGCCAGCTATCGGTTCTGCTGTGTGCTCTGTGAACAGAGAGCTAGCTGCCAGATGTCTTTTTGTTAATGGTAATATCAGTCCTTGCAACCCCATGTTGATTTTAGTGGCATACTCAAAAGTGACCACATACTTTCCCTCCTCCTGAGAGATTAGCTGATGGACTCCCAAGTTTAGTCATCAGGTCTATAGGCTTTTCAGTTAATGTCATACTCAAACTGGCCCCTTTAGTGACACAGGTCCAGAATTTGCTTTACTTTGAACTCTTATTGTTTATATTTTAGAACAGGAATGTTTGCATAGCTAGAAGCTGTGATCTTAACACACTCTCTGTAGCAAGGACTGGTAGAATGCAGGGTAAATGCAGAAGATTTCAACTAAAGTCCCTAGGACTCACTAAGTTGGATCCAGAAGGGTCGGATAGTTCAATCTTCCTGATTCCTGGGGGGACCCCTTATGGTGGGGTGGTGATAGGTCGATAGTTACCTTTAAGTACCAACCTGCAGGTGATCCTCGAGCCCAGTGTAAATTGGTATCTCTATATCCAGTGTTTTAACTTGTTGCAATGTGGTCTCAAATCTGCCAGAGCATATTCTCATTGTAGGAGGTAGTCTCTGGTGTGGACTGCAAAATGTTGGGAACATAAAGAATGGAGGTGAAACCTGTAGTTTGTGCAGAGGGGTGCTGTTCTGTGTGAATGAGTGGATTGGATGATACAAGTGCAGGTGTTTTAAATTCTGTTCATTTATGAGAGGCAGTCAAGTGGATCTTAGATTTAGTGTTGGAAGGTCCTTAGATCATTGAGTCCAAATCTCTCATTTTACAAAAGATGAAACTGAGGTTGAGTGAAGTTATGTGACTTGCTCATTGACTTGACTGTAACAATGTCTATTATTATTATTATTTTCATCTCTCAATTGTCTGTCTGGATAGAAAAAATAAGTGACTAGGTAATTCAGAAGTCACTTCTCTATGCCTCTGTTATATATCCCACAATCATCATATACACCTCCCAGAGCAGGTCCGACTTCCTGACCATGTCTGACTTTAGGTCATTTTTATAACTTAATTACTCTTGGTATTTGAATAACTTGTCTTCTCTGATTATGGCTTAGTTTGGGGTTAGGGGAAGAGGCCCTGGATTATACCAGAGTTGATGAGAGCAGGACACTGGATGGCCCCTGAATACATATGCAGCTGAAGTGAACTAATTACCATTTTTTTAATCAAGAGAAGACCAAATGTTGCAGATGTAATGTACAGGACTCTCAACTGTGAGATATGGAAACCTGGACCTACTAGCCTATGCTGGAGCCCATAATTAGCAATGCTATCCTGCTGGAACGTAAGTTTCTACTCAGTCATTTCCCAGCCAGCTGAGTTGTGAATGTTTCTTCCAGGACCATCTCCTTGGAGTGGTAATTTACTAAGCTAATTAAGATATTGTATTGCAATGCCCATTATTAATACTGATACAAAATTAATAACTGCTAATGACATGCACCACATTTTAATATCATTTGTCTGTGCATTGCAAACAGGGCTAGAAAAGGTAGTTAGCATTTGCCTGTTCAGTCTCCTGTTTTTTCAAGTTTCCTTTTGTTTCACTTGTTTGAACAAGGGTGAAGAATATTTTTCTATACAATGGTGGATATCTCATAGACACTGCAAGGGAGATGTGATTTACCTTTATGGCATCTCCCCTCCTGTACATTTTCATTGCCATTACTCATAGTATCTTTCTTCTAAAGAGAGAGGCATCATGGCATAGTGAATAGGGTACTTGGAGTCAGGAAGACCTGGGTTCAAATATCACCTAAAATACTATGTAACCTTGGGTAAGTTGCTTAGCTACTCTATCTCTGTATTTCCTCAAATGTAAAATTGGGGGGTTGGACTCAGTTGGATTTAGCTCTAAATCTAGGATTCTGCACTGTGATAGTAATTTACTAACTGGTCTCCTTGACTCTTATCTCTTCCTCCTATAGTACCTATATGTAGCTGCTTCACAAAAGCAAAGACCTATTTAATAAAAAAATTAATGGATCCCCATTGCTTGTCAAGTTATATTCAAAATCCTTTATCTGGCATTGATTACCTTTCATGTTCTGGCCCCGGTTTAGTGGAGAAAACAGAGCTCTGGAGTTGCAAGGGCTGAGTTCAAAATTCTGCTTCTGATGTTTACTCCATTTGTGACTATGGATAAGCCACATAACTTCCCTGGGCCTCAGTTTATTCATCTGTAAAATAAGGTACTTATAGTAGCTGGCCTCTGAGTTCCTGTCTAAATCTATGATCCACTCTTTCCAGGCATAGCTCCTTTTACTGCCTTACGTTTGCTCTAGACCAGCCACATGGACTAGTTACCGTTTCCCAAACAAGCCCCCCACTTCTCACTTCCACACCTTTGCTCATGATAGGTCCTTTTCTTGGAATGTATTTCTCCCATGTTGTCTTCACTGACGTATTCCTCCCAGTACTACTTAGTAAGTGCTCAATAAATTCTTGGTGAGATGAATGAATGGATTGAATTTTGTCACCTCATGGAGCTCTAGCTCTATACTCCACAGAGCTCTAGGAGCTCTACTTCCACAGATTTGGAGCTCATGATACTCTACAGGGCCTAGTACTCTTTTCAATGAAGACCTTCAATGAATCAGTCATTTTACAAACCAAAATCTCAAGGAATTAAGATAGAAGCGTTAGTTGGCTTCTGAGCATGAATCCAGTGGTGGAATTGATAGAGGCCAGACCCTCTGGTGACCAATGTGTCAGTGTCTTGTAAAGTCTTTGGGAGTCAAGACTCTCCTTTCTCACAGTGAAAGAAGGATCTTGGGCGCTTGGTTTTTTTTTTTTCTATTCCTTTCTTATATGGGAAACAATGTCTGACAGGAAATAATAACGGAGACCTTTGTTCCATTGATGATATTAGAATGTGAATTTTCTTCCTTATAAAAGTTATCTTTGTATGTCTTGGGGGAAAATGGCTGGTTTAGAATCAATAGCAAATAAGCTTAAGTGGAAATACAATTGGGAACATCAAACTTGGTTATTTGTGAAAATTCTATGAAACATTAGCATATTACTGATTTTTTAAAAAATATGATCCCCCTCAGCCAACTGAAGGGAGTTACAAACCAAAGCAACTATTTATTGCATTGGGAATAAGAGATTAGCTAGATAAAAAGAAGGAAAGGAAGAAAAAAGCTGGAGATTTGAAATATAAAAGACAGTGCCAGATAAACACCATCCATTTTTTATATCCAAATACTAAATTGTGCAACCAGACGTGGAACTTAAGTTGGTAAAGAATTATTTTATAAACCCATTTTCATCATAACATGTGTAAAATGCAAATTTTGATCATTATGTAAATTGGTTAGTTGGTGTAATTTACTTAATTCAAAGCACTTAATGCAGCGTGGTATGTTTTTTCCAAAGTGCCACAGTAGACATTTATTTTAAATTGTTTTTAATCTCCATCTTCCAGCCTAACTGATTATTTAAAATGTACCCCTCTCCTCTTTAGCCCCACCCCTCCACTGTGTTTGCTTTTTTAAAAGTGAAAAAAAGTGGAGCTTACTTAGAAATGGAACCTACTATCATTGAATCAGAGATTATTAGTAATGGATAGGACCTTAGCACCATCTAGCCCCACATTTTACTTTTACAGATGAGGAAGAGAAGGAGAATAACTTGCCCAAGACTATGCAGCTACTAAGTATGAGAGATGGGATGTGAACCCAAGTCCCATGACTCCATCTTTAAAATTTTTGGATTTTCATTTCCTCATAATTAGAGGTTTGATTAATTTTTTTCCATTCTCAATTTACATCCTTCTGATTCCATCTTGATTTTCCAATGACAACTAGATCATTGAAAAGCCTCCAAACCATGCCAATTCCCCTGACATTATGGACACTGGACTTATGACTATCTGTGCCTGAAACAGTAGTTTACCTGTATCTCAGTCCCTCTTTGGGAAGCTTCAGGGACAGTGAAGCTCAGCAAAGATCTGAATCCTGAGATGCTGGCCCAGAGGGCAGCTTGACTAGGGGCAGTTGCCAAGACAAAAAGATCCCCTGAAATGGGAATAGGTTTCCTAAAAGACAAATCTCTGGCACATGAAATTATCTGTTTTATTGTATTTGGTTTTGACTTCTCCCCCTCAGGATAATAGGTAGAGAATAGTAACTCACATAAAATAATATTTAGGGTTTATAAGGTGCTTTCTTCACAATAACCCTTACAAATGTATAGTACAAGTATTGTTTTTCCTATTTTATAGATTAGAAAATTATGGCTTTCTGAATTAGAGCGACTTGCCCTTATTTATACAGAAAGTAGGTATTTGCAGAAGATTTTACATTCATGCCTCCTGAGTCCATCTCCCATGCTTCATCTACTACAACAGGCTGCCTCTCTATTGACAAAAGGCTGTTTGCACCTGAAGGGCAATGAATAGAACATTCCAAAACTGGGAGATATGGGGTCCACAGTTTGAAATGATGTGACTTTATTTTAAGAACATTTGAACTTCCAGGAACCAAGATAGTGGAGTAAGAAGCAAGTTGCTCTCACCCTCCCTTATTGACTTCTGAAAGTCCAGAAAATAACACCCCAGGAAAAACCCTAGAATAGCTGAGCCAGCAGAAAGACAGAATGCAGCAGTTTTGTAGCCCAGGAAGCTTGGGGGATTAATGGGAAAGGTCCCTCTTACTCTGGGAGAGGGTGAGCAGTACAGGACGGGAGGCATCCCAGCAAGCCAGCAGCAAGCCCCACCTCAGCAAACCAGGAGGAGACCCTGAGCACCAGGGTGGTGGAGCAGGCAACCTCCAACAACAGGACCCCTGAGTACCTCAGCACAGGCAGAGGAATCAGTAAACACCAGCTTGGAAAACCACCATGTGCACCGGCTTCTCCCGCAGTCAAATCTCCTGGTACTTCAGCACAACTCCAGGCTGGCAGACATTTTCCAGCAGCCAAACATTCAAGTGCTTTAAAGAAGCCTGGGTGAGCAGGCATCCTCTAGGGACCAGACTCTCCACCCCTACTCCAAGAGCTCCAATGCTGTTGACCCCAGCTCAACACCAGTAAGCTGCCAGACCCCTAGAGCCTTCAGCTGCCAGTACCTGAGACCCCAGAACACAAAGGCAGTGGCCAGGCCCCAGGCTCACAGTACAAGAAGCTTGGGTCAGTGCACTCTGCACTCCAGCAGGAGAGCTTAACTTTAAAAGCCAGGAAATAGGCAAACACCATGCGCAGAAAGCAGAAACAGACAATAACCATAGATTCTTATGATGGGGACAGGGGAGATGAAGGCACAAATTCAGAAGAGGACAACAGTCAACATATCCACATCTGAAACCTCGAAGGGAAATATGAATTGGTTTCAAGCCTAAAAAGCTTTTTTACCATCTGGGTAAACGTGTGGGAAAAGTAGGCAAGGAATAGGAAAAAAAACAGCAACAATAATAGTGATGACCACTCACATTTATATAAGATTCACTTTGGTAGAACGATTGGCAGCTTGGAATCATAAAAAAAACCACACAATTCCCCAAAGATGATCCATCCCATTCCTTTTCAATTCCAGGCTCATAGTTCAGCCTAAGGTACATGCTTGTCCATGATTTAAATCTTGATGGACTAATTCACTGGATTATTTTCCTCCACCCCAAACCAGAGTCAGCTAGGTGACAGTGGAAAGGGCATTGGGCCTAAAGTCAAGAAGGCCTGATTTCAAATTCAGCCTCAGCCACTTACCAGCAGGGTGACTTTGGACAAGTCCCTTAACTTCTGTTTTAGGTTCCTCAACAAATAATAGCATCTACCTCCTGGGGTTGTTGTGGGGATCAAATGAGGCAATACTTGCAGAGCACTTGGCACAGTGCCTGGAACATAGTGGACGTTACATTAATGTTTATCATTATTATTATCATTACTATTATTGTTACTAGAGGAATGAGCACAATGCATTGGATTCTCTATGGATGATTTGTAGTCAGAAGACCTGGCTTTAAATCCTGAATATGTTTCTTGCAGCTTTTTTTTTTTAATAGAAAGAAATGAGAAAGACTCTCAAAAGATCTTATGTGTTTAGATTGCAATCTGCATCAGTGGAAGGAGTATAAACTTTGAAAAGCATTTCCCTCACAGCACCCTGATGAAACAGGTAGTATCCCAGATAAGGGAACTGAGTTCCAGAGAAGTTAAATTGTTTTTCAGTCATGTCTGACTCTTTTTGACCCCATTTGATGTTTTCTTGGCAAAAATAAAAAGTGGTTTGCCATTTCCTTTTCCAGCTCAGCACAAAGTAACTAAACGACTTCTCCAGAACCACATAGCTCTAGTGAGTGTCTGAGGCTGGATTTGAACTTAGGTCTTCCTGACTCCAGGGCCTGGATCCTATCCACTACACCATCTAGTTTCCCTTTTGTGGTTAAGTTACTTGTTCACAATTCTGCAGCGGGTTTCTTGACTTCAAGTTCCACACTCAACTATTGCACACTCTCCATGATGAAAGTGACACAGAAGATTGGGAGAATGTGGTCCCGACCTAATGCATTGGCACCATTATTCGTTTCCATAAATTGTCATTGAGGCCTGTAAATGGAAGACATTAGCACAATTGTCCATTGCAATAGAAGGATGGCTTAAGTTGTCTAAAACGAGGGCATTAGAAGCATATAGGGTTGGGTTTAGATGGAATACAAGAAATTGAATTGAGATCTCACTCAATTACCAACAATCAGGGAAATTTCTCAGCAATCCTACAAGTTCTGCAAGTTTCTTGCTCAACTTTTTCAAGGTGTGAGGTTGGTATTCATGCATAGAAGTGGGCATTATAGATGGTAAAATATTCTTTACAACACTCCGTGCTTGAATGTTTCTCAGAAATTGGAAAGAGTAAAGGGAGTGATTTGAAATGTTTCATTTACTTTTGAAAAAGATATTTTAAATACCTCACACCTATTTGATCATTTCACAAGGAATGGTGGGATATTAGCAATATCTGTAATAGTCGAGATATTTAATCAGTTCCTGCCAAATTCAAATCCCTTGCCTCCTGGTGGGTTTTTGCCTTTGTCTGACATGTGGCTTTCAGTATGTCTTGTGAAGCTGAGATCACACTTGTGGTTCAAATGCCCTAACCTTTGCTCCATTCAGCTATTTCAGCAGTGCCAACTACAGAGCGAGTAGCTAATATTTTCTTATTTTTGAAAAAAAATACATTTATTGATGTCTTTTGTTTTTTCATCACTGTTGTTTCTGGGTATGCTTCTCTCTTCTAGCCTTCTGGAATTCAGCCCTCCCTTATGACAAAGAAAAGAGTTAAGCAAAAACTGTGAATACAATGACTGCATCTATTATTTATGCAGTATTCTGCCCTTCTCTCCCCTACACCCTCACTACTTCTCCCCCTGTTAGAGAAGGGAGGAGGAAATGTTTCATTGCCCATTTTTAGGAACATTATCATATTTTTCCCCTAGTTACTCAGATTTTCACTCCTTGTTTAGTGATCTTTTCTTTTGTACTTGTAGTCATTGTGTGTATAGTTTTAGTTTTGAATATTTTCATTTTATATCAGCTCAGACAAATCTTTCTACATTTCTCTTAATTTCTCATATTCATTTCTGTTTTGCATAAGAATAGTCCATTGCATTCATTTATCCCAGTTTGGCCATTTCCCAACAGATGGACTGTTTCTAGTTCTTTCCTGCCATAAAAAACATGCTGCTATGAATATTTTGGTGTAAATTTGGAATTTTGTTCTTCCTGTCACTTTCTTGGGGCATATGCCAGGTCGTGGGTTAGCTGGATCAAATGATGTGAATAGGACAGTCACTTGTCTTGCGTAATTCAGAATTTTTATCTAGAATAGTTGTGAACTAATTCATAGCTCCACCAACATTATCTTACTAGAGCTCTTTCCACAGTCACGAACTATTCACATTCTTTGCCAATTTTCAGAGTATGAGGTGAAACTGAAAATGCTTTAATTTGCATTTCTGTTTTTATTAGTCCCTTGGCATATTTTCACATGGTAATTAGTAGTTTGTAATTCGTTGTCTTGAAACCTTCTTGTTCATGTTTGTTGACCACTTATCTATTGTGGAATGTTCCTTGGTTTTATATATTTGTGTTAATTGCCTAAATATCTTAGATATTGAATTTTTTCAGTGATTTTAAAAAACACATTCTTGAGGATACCTTGTGTTTTCATATTACCTAAATCCCCCCATATCTGTATCCTTTTCCCTCCCAGAGAGTCATCCAGTAGAACATTTTAAAAAAAGACAGAAAAAGACAAATGAGCAAAACTGATAAAATATATCAAAGAAGTCAGTGATTTTTTGATGCAAGAATTTTCCTCCAACAGTTTTTCTTCTTAGTCTATCTATACTAATTATGCTTATGAAAAAAACACTGATGCATAATTGTCTGTATTATCTTTTATGATCACCTCTGTCCATTGTGTGGTTAAGAATTATGCATTTGGCCAGATCTGGGAAAGACTCTACTTTCCTATTTTGAAAAAAAATCATGTGACTTTTTATATCCCAGTTGTCTGTCTTTCATAGATTAATTGTCATAGATCGCATGAGATGGTAAGCTTCTGCCAAGCTCCTTTTAAGTTATGTCCCCCTAACAGTTCTTCACAAATAGGGGTTCCTTTCCCAAGCAATTTATGTTTGGAATTTATCAAACACTAACCTCTGTGTTCAGTTGTTTTTTTGTTCAAGTAATCTGTTATACTGTTCAACTTTTCAGTTTTTTAAGCTGGTGTCGAAATGTTTTGGTGGTTACTACATTATACTCTCACTTGAGGTCTGATAATGCTAAGAAGTAGAGAGCCCAGTTATGAGTAAACATTTGAGTGGAATCAAAGAGGGATATACGTATATGTGAATGTGAGCTCATCAGTAAAGTGTAGTTCAGTGCTTGGCCCATAGTAGGGGCTTGATCAATACTTGTTTCTTTTCTTTCTACTTTCCTCTTTCCATCTCAAGCTCCTTAGTCCTCTCTCTTTCATGCTGATTGAGCTAGCTTCCTGTTCTGTTATTGAGAGAAGGCTGCTTGTGGGATGCTTTGCTAGGGCCTAAGATTCCTTTGCATCAATTAATGAGATAATTTATCATTTTATTAATGTTTACAAGGACATCTTTGAGGGCACACTACTATTACTGGCTGCTTTTGTTTTGGGGGGGCATATTTCTCAGATAAGCTATAGCACCAGAGCCTTACTGACCTGGAAAAGTCAGAAATATGATGGGTTTCTTCTCTTCTCAGAAGTGCATTTTGACTTATTTGTGTAAATGGGCCAGTTTCCTGAATTTGCCTGGCAGGGCTTATCTGGAAACTTCTACTGAATGAGAATAGCTCACACTTACATGGCACTTGAAGGTTTGCAAGACATTTTACCTCACTGGATCCTCAGATGACCCCATAGATTAAGAGTTACAGATATTATGTTCAATTTGATGAGGAAATTGAGGTTAAGTATGTGAGCTGAGATTTGAACTCAGGGTCTTCCAGACTCCAAATACAACACTCAATCTACTCAGAGATGTTACCTTAGTTGAAACTTTGCAAATTTATTTGGATGGGTTTCCCTGACTACTAATGTTGCATTTAGTTAACAAATCTGTTTCTAAGTGTGTGCCATGTATTGGCTCTAGTGGCAGAAGAGAGAGTGGACACAGTGGTAAAGAAATAACAGTCTCTGCGTTTCAGGAGGCTTCCGTAACTTTGACTCCAGTCTCCGATTCTATTACTGTCAGAACCAAATTTTCCCCATGCAGAATTGATCAGATTCAGACTTTTTCCTGGGTAGTCACAGGTGTGGTTGTCTTCCACAGAAACTGCATTTCCCTTTGTGTTTGGTTGGTTTTGAATTCCAGGAATGTCCTCCAATCTCCTTTTATCTTCCCAATGGGGATTTCACCCTCAAGTTGTGAGGAGTGGAAATGAACCATGAAGAGGCAGAGGATAGATGTAGACAACAGAAAGCAGGTTTTTAGAAAATTGTGTTAGACTAGCAATTGAGAAGATGTGGGATTTGTCCATTCTGGGTCTCTCCATGCTGATATGGTTCATAATTCCCCCATCCTTTCATGTCCTATGTGATTCCTGTCTATAATTCTCCATAGGTCCTTCAGAGATGATCTATTCAAATTGTTAGAGGCGTGTATTTTTATTCTTTTGTTGTCATGAATGTACCCATGTAACACTTAAGTTGTGTCTCACTCTTGCTATCTAGCTGACCCACTTCCTTTTCTGATGATAGATTTCCTGTGTGCCATTCTTGAGCATGTCATCAATGCAAAGAGGTAAAGCTAGGTGGCACAGTGGATATAGCACTCAATAAGAGTTAGGAAGACCTGAGTTTAAACCCTACCTCAGACACGTACCATCTATGTGACACTTCACAAGTCAATTAACTTCTGTTTGTCTCAATTTCCTTATCTGTAAAAATGGGGATAATAATAGTACCTACCTCTCAGAGTTGTTTTGAAGATCAAATGGGATAATACTTGTAAAGTGTTTTGCTAACCTGAAGGTGTGTGCTGGTTAGCTGTTATTTTACTGTCGTCATCATTGGAAATATGCTGCAGCTTTCTTGCATCTGCTACCTTCCCATCATCCTTTGAGTCACTCACAACTTTGATTCCTTGGAGATTATGTGGTTCAAAAATTATGATCAGACAGGGTCATTGAGAAAACATTCAAGCCATAAAAAGAACATAGATGTGTTCAGACCATGCCAGATTCTTCGATAAATGCAACCCCAGAGATATCTCTGTTCATCTAACCTCTGATGATCAGTGTCAAAGGAAGCATAAATGAGGGGGATGCATACTTGTCAAAGGAATTTGCCACTGTCATTGAGGAGGGCTTGCACATGGAAAGGGAATGATACCCTGGAGATGGGGCGATCCTCCAAATGCTCTAGTTTGCAGTTGATACTGTATGGATGGCACCAATCCCAACATTTTAGGGCCTCCTCAGCAACACCAATGATTGTTCAAAACAGATTAGTTTTATAAGCCATACAGGAAAACTAAAAGGATGAAAGATGCCTATTGTCCAGACTATAATATGAATTGGAAGCCCAGTCCATTGAGTTACTCCACCAATAACACAGTATCTGGGCTGAATCTAGAATTCATTGGAAGGAAGGGAGCAGGCAGGATTGCACTTTGGAAATTGTGCAGTGTTTTTAATGATTTCCACCTTCTCCCTGGCACAAAGATCCAGAGGTAAATAAAACCAATAAAAAATGAAAATTCACCTTAGCTATTAACTCTCCTTTGTGTTTGACAGTGCCTTAGTGCCAAGGCAAAGTAAACACAGCTGTAGCAAATATTGGGAATGATAGGCATGTGGTTACATAAAAAAAATCTCCAGGGTGGCAGAAACTGTAAGTGAAGAGGATGAGGGAAGGACATTCTCTAATGCAGAATGGAAAGAAAATGGATCAAGAGAAGTTTCCATAATATCTGGGGTAGTCTCCCTTATTGCTGAGTTTATCTCACTGACTTGTAGTTTCCAAAGCTGCACCATCTCTTGGGGAAGTCTTTGAAACAAGGGCTCAGAAACTCTCTCTGGTATTGGACATTCTCCCACCCTCAGCCTCAGTCACACTGTCTTAGCTGCTAAAATACCCTCCCCCCGGGGCTGTGACAGGCACACTTAATAGTGAATGACTGGCAAAATTCAGTTGCCTAGTAAACCTCCCCTCCCCCAAGGACCTCTCTTTCTAAAACACGAGTTGCAGCAACTCAGCTGCCCATGATTCAGAGTCTGTACCAGATACAATCTAATCCAGCGTTCATCCTTACTCACCCTATATTTGTTTGTATGCTACACTGGAATGTGGAAGGATCAACACATGTCATTAGCGTGTGCACTCAGTGGATTTCTTTTAAAGGCATTTATTGAATGCTCAGTCATAAAGGACATTGCTTTTATTCAGTAAATTCAAGTAGCCGACTTAAAAACTAATTTAAAAAAACCTATATTTTAAAGGCATGAGTTTGAATCCTGCTTTAGACACTTAGCGAGTTCTGTGACTTTGGGAAAATCACTTAACTTCTTTTAGCTTTAGTGTCCTCACCTAGAGAATGGGGATGATAATAGCACTTGCCACCTAGGATTGTTGTGAGGATAGAATGAGATAATATTCATAAAATGCTTTACTGACTTTAAAGTATTATATAAATATTAGCCACTATTACTATTGCCACTACAATTACTATTATTAAATATCAATTTTGAAACATTAGGTGGTGCCTGGACACACTCAACACAAGCTGTGCTCATAAATATGCTAGCAGTCTCAGAGGGCAAGTTCAGTAACACTGAGGGCATCTGGCCCCTATTCATGGGCACTCATTTTTACTTGTCAGGCCACTTCTGAAACATATTGCCTTCATTCCAAGGCTGCGGCATCCATATTCATCCACTCTGACTTACTGTCTCTCAGGTTACTTTCATCCTTACCACCACTATTGCCTCTCCTGCCATGTAGC
Source organism: Vombatus ursinus (assembly GCF_900497805.2). Lineage (NCBI taxonomy): Eukaryota > Metazoa > Chordata > Mammalia > Diprotodontia > Vombatidae > Vombatus > Vombatus ursinus. The sequence continues at coordinate 4,162,005 of NW_020954907.1, read as the reverse complement.
TGGGCTTATAGCACACAGACCTGTCTCCAGCAACCTCAAAGCCACATTCATCTGCCCTCTGCCAACTACTGGTGCTCCAAATACTCCCCATGGAACTTTAATCAAGGGCTTCTCCTTCATCTGTGAGAGGTAGGAGGGTCATTAATCTCTCTGCACCAGGGGCAGCACTGAGGTCTTCCATTTTAGTGTCTAATAGATTGTTGAGAGCAGTTCTTATAGTTGGCACTTAACAAATATTTATTCATTCCTTGATATACAGATTGCATGGAGAACCATCTTATAAGTTAAGAGTGTGGAGATAACAGATAGCACAAGTCCTATTCCCTGGTCAGGTAGCTAGGTGACACAATGGATAGAATGCTAGGCCTAAACTCAGGAAGACTTATTTTTCTGAGTTCAAATACAGCCTCAGACACTTACTAGTTATGTAACCCTGGGCAAGTCACTTAACCCTATTTATCTCAGTTTCCTCATCTGCAAAACGAACGGGAGAAGAAAATGACAAATCATTTTCTCTGCCAAGAAAACACCAAATGGGGTCATGAAGAGTTGGACATAACTAAAACAACCAAACATCAATGATTCCCTGGTACTCCACACCTGGAGTACTTTGTTCAGTTCCAGGCACCATATTTTAGGAAGGATATTAGCAACCTCCATAGATCTTGAGGAGGGTGACTAGGATAGCAAAGTGATTGGAGATTCTGCCATGAGAGGAGCAGTTGAAGGAATCTGGGCTGTTTAGCTTGGAGAAAAGAGGACTTAGTGGGGACATGATAACCATTTTCTAAGATTTGAAAGGCTGTCACACAGTTAAGAGTCCCAGTGGGCATCACTAGGAGCAGTGGATGATGGTGGACATGAGCATCCCTGACAATGAGTTGTCCAGAAGTAGAGTGGGCATCCCTAGGAGGCAGAGGGACCCCCATTACTTGAGGTCTTCAAGCTAAGGCTGGACATCCAGTTGTTGGGTCTATTTTAGAAGGACGTCTCATTTAGGTATGGGTTAGCCTCCAGCCTCTGGGGTCCCTATCAACTCTGAGATGTGTTCTATGAACTCGTAAATGCTGGCACCTAGAGGACTGCATGAAACAGTGAGGCCTGGCTCTTCTTCTTTAACCTTATGGGGAGATGATAATTTCTGCCCTTGAGCCTCTACATATTCACTTTCCGAAGCTGATGACCTTTCCTCATTTGATCATCTCTCTCTGCTATACAGCCAAGTAGCTTAAATCTTTTCTTCCTTCCCTGACCTGCTGGAAAGAGGTTGAATGTATAAGGAGGTAGCTCAGTGGATAGAGTGCTGGACTTGCAGTCAGGAAGACATGAATTTGAATTCTACCTCAGACAGGATCATTCAGTCTCAGTTTTCTTATTTGTAAAATAGGGATAATAATAGCACCTGCATCACAGGGGTTGTTGAGAGGATCAAGTGACAGACAGTTAAGTAAAGCACTTTGCCAAATCTTAAAGCACTACATAAACGGTAGCTGGCATTGGCTCTTCAAAGTACTGATGCTAACTCCCATAGCCAGTACTCTCCATGGGAAAAGCATATGCTCTTTGGGCTTGCTGACGAAAGACTGTCTCCTGTGTATAGCACATAGGGAACAATAGTACCTTGCTTAATTCCCAGAAGTCTGAAAAGTTCACACAGGGGAAATATTTTGACTAAAGAAATCCAGGAGTCTTATCATGGAGGGTAACTGCTTGGTGGTGAGGCAACACAGTGGTTGGGTGGAAGGCCTTTTCGGCACTGTCCCTTTGTACCCTGATAATTTAATGATCAAAAGCTTGCAGACCCAACCAGGGGGGTGGGTTGATGTTCTCAGGCAGGTTGGCAACTTCCTGGTAGAGTTGGGGTTAACAGCAAGTAGTTTCTGCATACTATTTCCTCTAGGTGGCCATAAAGGTGGGGCTTTCCGCTCCCTTCCTCAATCCTAATTCTTCATATCTTAAGGAGATTCTGAAAAGCCAGTGGGAGGAAAAGTCCTGAATTTGACCTTTTCAACTAAATGAGAAGGGGCTGCTATAGCCTTAAAAAGCCTTAGCCTCTGGGGAAGGAACTGCCTTCAGACCGAATCAGTTATTTCAGGTACAAAGTGGCAGCCATTGGCAGTGAACTTAACCTCTGTCTGATGGTCTGATGGCTGCATTACCATTTGGGATTTCAGTAATAAAATCCTGAGAAGAGTGGCATGCCTACTTCTGTGCGTGTGTGTGTGTGTGTGTGTGTGTGTGTGTGCTTGTGTGTGCATGTATGCATAGAATGACAACTGGTCTCTAACCACAACTTCTTGGATTCATTCATAAAATGCAAGTGGTTTGTTGATTCCAAGTAAAAGGATGAGCAGGCTTCAGTGTTATTGCTGAAGGTGCATTAAGGTTAAATCACTAACTCAAGACTCAGGCCCATGTGTGACTATGGAGACTCAAAATGAACAAACCTTCTTCCCCTCATATTCTTGTGTCTGTTGGATAGCTCCACTTGTCTGACCTGGCAGCCCTTCTAACTCAACATGTGCAAAACATACCTCATGTAAATCATTTACATCTGCCCAAACTTCTCTGTTTCTGTTGAGGCCATCACTGGGGTCCCAGTCTCCCATGTTTATAACCCATAGGCCTTGTTGACATTTCCTCATCTTTTATTTTGCTTATTTCATTAGTTTCCAAGCCTTGTCAAGTCTTGGTGACATGCACAACATCTGTATCTGTTCCTTGCAGAGAATCAGAGAATCAGAGAAAATGAGAGGAGACCTCAGTAGTCACCAAGTCTAACCTATGGAAGAAATCCTTGCCTGACAAATGGTCAATCACATTCCGGTGGGGTGGAGGAATCTGCCACTTCATGAGGCAACCTCTTTCTTTCTTTCTTTCTTTCTTTCTTTCTTTCTTTCTTTCTTTCTTTCTTTCTT
>NW_020954907.1:4125344-4159031 GCF_900497805.2 Vombatus ursinus | reverse complement strand
CCTTCTCTTTCTTTTTTCTCTTCCTTCATTCTTTTCTTCCTTCCTTTCTTTTCCTTTCCTTTCCTTCCTTCTTTCTTTTCCTTTATTTTCCTAGAGGCCTAGCAAATTTAAGTGACTTGCCCAAGGTGACACATAGACAGTACATGAAAGAGGCATAATTTGAAGCCAGGTCTTCTGACTCCAAAGGCAATATTCTTTCCATTGTACCAGACTGCCTCTCCTACTATACCTCTCTCTGGGACTATTGAAGTAATCTCCTGCTTGGTCTCCATCCTTTCATTCTTTTTCCTTGCCAGTCTACTCTCTACACTGTACTCAGAATAATATTTCTAAGGGACAGGTCTGACTATATCACTCTCCTACTTGACAGTGTTACTTGACTACCTGTAGCCTCTGATGCTAAAATACAAACTTCTTAGCCTTCTCTTTAAGGCTTTCTATTATCTGGTTCCAACCAACACTTCTAGACTTTTTTCACATGTTCTCCTTATCATGGTCCTCATTCCAGTCAAACTGGCTCAGGGTTCCCTGTCTGTAGCATTCTGTCTTCCACATCCATGCCTACACATAAGCTATTCCTAGTGCTGGGAATGCATTCTCTCTTCATCTTTGCTTCTCAGAGGCAGCTAGGTGGTGCAGTAGATAGTCTATTGGAGTCAGGAAGATCTAAGTTCAAATCCAGCCTTAGACATTTACTAAGTTCTATGACCCTAGGCAAATAATTTAATTTCTGTATGCCTTCATTTCCTCAACTGTAAAATGGAGATAATAATGGGACTTACCTCATAGGGTTGTTGTGAAGATCAAATAAAAGAATTATAAAGCTCTTAACACAGTGACTGGCGTATAGTGGGTGTTTAATAAATGCTTATTCCCTTCCCACTTCTTCATCAAAGTGGATTCAGTCTTGCTTGATCTTTTCAGTTTTTGTTATTTTTGTCCTTCTCAGATTAGACTGACTTATCTGCATAAATTCTGCATCTCCACAGCACAGTGGAAGCTCTATAAGGGCAGCGGCTGCTTCATTTCTTTCTTTTTATCCTGAGTCTCTAGAACAACTGGGTTCCCTCCAGATTCTTTATTGGAATAAGATCTGTCACCTGGGTGTAGTTACCCATCACAGGTGCAGAGCCATGATTGCTATAGAAGAGATTTGGGGTAAAATCAGGTACACTCGAATGCAGGTTGATGTCTATGGCAATCAAAGAGTTTTGATTAAATCAGCAAAAGGCAGATCAAACAAAGACCAGATGAGCTGTTCTGAGTGGATGGCTCCATGATAAGAAATACAAGAGAGAAAACAGAATTATTCATCCATCATTCTAATTCTTTCTTTCTCAAGTAAAAGTAATACTTTAGACTAGAAGGTATGGAACAAAAATGGCTAATGGGGAGATGAAAGCCAAGATGAACAGATTGGTCAAGAGATAGTTAGACAGCACCTGGCTGTCCTCAATGAGTTTAATGTCCTGAATCTAGGTCAGACATACCTTACAAATCAGCATACATAAAACAACAACAACAACTACAACAATCAGTCAGGATATATCGGTAGCTCATTCAGGTTGCCAAGGTATGGTGAGTCTCAAGAAGCAAAGATAAAAGAATAGTCTAAATCTGTGGTATTCACCAGTCTCAAGGATAGCTATGTGTTTCAAGTGTGGTTATACCAAACTGCATTCCATCCTCCTGCCTTCTTCAAATCTCTTTGAGTTGTAGAGTTTCCATCAACACCACTAGTTCTATCAACTTTTATACAATCCATGGGGTGAGAATAATTTCTTGAGACTGTCCTGCAAATCAATGTGGATTCTTGACTAAAGTTCCCCACTCTCCCTGCTCCATTTTCTATTTTTAAAATTTTATTGATATTTTACATTGCTATCATTTCCAGATACCTGTATCTCCCCATCCCCATCCCCCCACCTTCCAGTGAGACTTTGTTTGTAACAACAACATCAAAAATCACAGTGAAGCATAACTAGCAGATAATATATGAAACATTCCATACCCATAGGCCTCCATATCTCCAGGAAGAGAAAGAGATACAATCCTGATTCTTCTCTAAGGCTGAGTCATTATTTCATCATCCCTCAACATTGAACATAATTTCATTTTTCTTTCTATTTATATTGTTGTCATTATGTACATTCTTTCCTAGTTCTTCTTTGACTCTGCATCAGTCACTACAAATTTCCTCAGGTTTCTTTATCCTTTCTTTTTTAAACAGTGCATTGATAGTCTATTACATTCAAATAATACTATTGGTTTAGTTATTCATTTGGTCGTATCTGATTGAAAAGTAGGCTGATCCCAGGAGCCTGGCATGAGTGTACTCCCTTAGAGTTGCTGTGATACTAGAAGTAGTTCAAGGTTATCAGATGGAGCCAGTTTTTAGTCAATTCTTTCATCAACCAAATCCTGAATATCTTCCACATTGGGTGGTTAGTACAATTGATAATGTCATAGTCTGTAATATTATGGAGTGTATAGAGTATAATCGAATAATAAAATTCTCCTTATCCAAAAGCATAATCTATGAACACATCTTCCATGTGGGTTTTTTGTGACAGGTTATGTCCTGGGGTACTTTTTCAGGGTGTGGAGAGAGTATTGGCTATTTTCTCCATACCCAACAGAAGAGACTGCCATGTTGAGACCTTACACAGTCAATTTATTTAATTTGATCACCTTTATAAGGTAGATCTAGAAGGTCTTCTAACCCTGAAAATTCCAGTAGGTGACAATCCATTGAGGGTTATGTAATGGTAGCTAGGTAATGCAGTGACTAGACTGCTGGCCCTGGAATTAGGAGGATCTGAGTTTGAATCTGGCCTCAGATACTAGCTGTGTGACCCTGGGTAAATCACTTAACCATGTTTGCCTCAGTTTCCTCATCTGCAAAATGAGCTGGAGAAGGAAATGGCAAACTGCTCCAGTCTTAGCTAAGAAAGCTTTAATTAGGGTCATAAAGATCAGACATGACTAAAATGACTAAACAAGATAAAGCACAAATGGCAAGAAGGCTCAGAGAAGTGAGATTCAAGGGGCAGTGAGGTGGTGCAGTGGATAGAGCTCTAGCCTTGAAGTCAGGAGGACCTGAGGTCAAATCCAGCCTCAGATACTTGACACTAGCTGTGTGACCTTGGGCAAATCACTTAACCCCAATTGCCTCAGCAAAAAAAAAAAAGGAATTGAGATTCAATATTATTTTTCTGTGATTATCATTGGATTAGAGGATTTAGAGATGGAAGGAACTATAGAGCTCATCTAGTCCAGCTTTCTTATTTTATAGCTGAAAAGCTGGAAGCTTCTAGAGGTTAAGTGAGTTGTCCAAGATAAAATTGATATTAATTCAAATGGATTCAAATTCAATTCTTCTTCCACTGTCATGATGCTACTGTTGCTACTATAAATTTTTAGATTTAATTTGCATAGTGTGTTATGATTTAGAAATAATTTTAAATAATAACAGCAGTACTGAAAACATCTAACACTTACATGAGGTTTTAAGGTTTACAAATTGTTTTAAATGTATTATCTGAATAGGTTATGGGATCAATCTATCGTAAACAGAGTTGGGAGAGATCTCAGGAGACATTGCGCTCAGCCTTTTCATTTTGCAGATGATGAAACTTCCTTTTTCTGGAGCTCTGAGACCCTCTTGCTTGGCTTGGGAGGTGGCATTACCAGGAGACCCCATCTTCATACCTGGCATGAGTGCATGCTTCTGAATAAATGAAGCTTTCTATTCATATGTCCTGGACCCAGTCATAGGATTTGCATAGAGAAGATCCAAGCTAGGACAGCTGCTTACTCGAGAAAGGGCATATCAAATGAAGTCTGAGTCCGTGAAACAGATGGGAATCATATCATGCCAGTGACGAGCCAGGAGACTTAACCCCAGGGATAGGTGGAAAGGAAGACTTCTGCTGTTGATCAAGGGCCAACGTGTTTTACAGAGAGGTAAGCAAACAGAGGAGCTGATGGATGAGTTCAGGCGGCAACTGAACTCATTCATTCAGCCTCTGGTTGTTTGGATCAAATCCATTTTTGCTAAAGAAGGGATGCTGGCCATTATCTCTTCATATTCAACTGCAACAATTGTGACATTTCAATAATAATGAAAAAATATTTTATTTGATTATTTTTAATGAAAATATAAGTAGAATACAAACTCCCTGAAGAGAGGTATTATTTCATTTTTTGTCTTTGTATCTTTATTGTCTTGGTCAGTATCTGACACATGTTACTCAGTTGTTTCAGTAATCTCTTTGTGACTCCATTTGGGGTTTTATTGGCAAAGATACTGGAGACGTTTGTCATTTCCTTCTCCAGCTCATTTTATGGATGAGGAAATTGAGGCAGACAGAGTGAAGTAACTTGCCCAGGGTCACACAGCTAGTAAGTGTCTGAGGCCAGATGTGAACTCATGAAGATGAGTCTTCCTGACTCCAGACCAGGCACTCTATCCACTATACCCCCTAGCTGCCCATATGGTACATAGGGGGTGCTTAATAAATATTTGTTGAATTAAATTGAAATTAGGAAACTTAATGGAAATACACGTCAAGTCAAGTTAACAAACATTTATTAAATGCCTACTGTGTGACAGGCATTCTTCTTATCATCATCATCATTCTCCTCCACTTCCTCCTCATTGCTTTTCTAGCCCTAACAGTCTGATTCTGAAACTCTTTCCACAAAGTATTCCCCATTTCTTTATTGAATTGTGCCCACTCTCTGTTTAGCCCTAATTTGCCCCTGAAGGGGGGCTGGTGTTAACCAAAGCCTTCCCATGGGCCATGGTGGTGCAGAGAGGAGTGGGAGGGAGAGCTTTCCCATGGGACATCGTGGCACAGCTCCAGACAGGACTTGTTTGAACCAAGAGTTTGCAGTTTCTTGGTTTTGGGAGATATGGATCTTAGAGTTGGAAGACCTCGGCAGTGATGATGTCTGAAGTGGAAGCCACGGTCAGTGAGCTGAGATTGTTGACCTGAAGCTGGATGGGCCCGAGGTGCTAATGATGAGAGAAGCCGGGTCAAAAGGAGTAGCCTCAAGGAGCACAGAGAAGCTAGAAGAGAGAGGAAGGGTCTGGGGTTCAGGACTCAAGATTTCAATACCCCGTGCTCATCAGGTTATTTAAGTAGACCAGGGAAATTCCAGTTTGCTCCAACTCACCATTTGACTGTTGAGCTTTTAAGCCCTTCCTGTGAATACTCTCTGCTGTCTGGCATCATAGCTCTTCACAGCTAGAGATTTCCATCCCCTAATTTCATCCTCATTATTTTCTAAGGTCACTGTCAAATCTGCAAGGTGGCAGAAACCTGTCTTTGTCTATAGCATGCACTAAATATCATTGAGCCATATTTTAATATCTTGACTACTGACCCTTCATGACTTACTGAGTAAAATCTGAAAATTTTTTGTCTGGCATTCAAGGCTCTTCAGAATCTAATGCCATTTTACCTTTTTGGTCTCAATTGCATAACATTTTTCTCCATATATTCTATGTTTCAGTCAATTTGGACAAGTTAGTAGTCTCTTAAGGCAGCTAGATGGTGCAGCAGATAGAGCGCCGGGGATGGAATCCAGAAGACCTGAGTCTTCCAATCCCATCCTCAGATACTTAGTAGACTGTTTGACCTTGGGCAAATCATTTAACCTCTGCCTGCCTCAGTTTCCTCATCCATAAAATGGGAGTAATAATAGCATCTACCTCATAGGTTTGTTATGAGGATCGTATGAGATGATATTTGCAAAGTGCTTAAAACAGTGCCTGGTGTAGTAGGAGCTTAATGTATGCTTATTTGTTCCTCCCTTTCTCTGCCACATGCTTCCTACTATTCTACCCCCATGCCTTCACATATATTTATGGTGCAGTGGAAAGAATGCTTCCTTTAGAGTTAGATAATCTAAATGAAAATCCTGGCTCTATTTGGATGAGCCTGCAATAGATGCTTTGTCTTTCTGGCCTTAGTCTCCTTATCCAAAAAATGAGTCGATGGGTTACATGACTATTGGATCCCTTCCAGAGAGGGAGGGAAGGACACTGAGTTTAATATCAGAGGGCTTGGGTTTAAATGTCACCTCTCTCATTTATTATGTGGTCAACCATTTACTTCATCTGAGCCTCAGTTTCCTTAGTGGTAAAAGGAAGGCGTAGGACTACATGGATATCAAAGTCCCTTTTAGCTCTAAATCTTCTGAAATCTCTGATTCTGGGATCTCTACTGAGACTGTTTCCTGTCCTTGGAATGCTCTCCACCCTGCATCTCTGCTCCTTGAAATCTTACCCATTGCAGAAATGCAAAGTGCCTGCCTGCCTGCCTGCTTGCCCTCAGGGAGCTAGGACAACCTACCAATCTAGCAGGGTAACCCACCAGCTACAATAATCTGATACCAGCTCTTACTTTCATAGGTGTGGGTACTGTCTCCATCCATGCAGGCTACAAGTCTTTCATGCTTTTCAAGATTAGTCTCAAGGGGTTGCTATGGCCACCCAAAGCATAGGGTAAGGTATATATGGACACCCACAGGGGACTGTGGCCCATCCTTTGATCATGGATCTCTCCTAACTAACCTAGGCTGCTCATAGGTGACAGATAGGGAATTCCTTGCTATCCTAGACTCAAAACCTTTCAAGCTTGATAGGACCTTCCAGAGCTTGAACTACACCATCAAGTTCCTTAAGAACCCAAAATTATCTCAGTCTCATAATGAGGCATTAAAGGAAGGCTTTAATTGAAGAATGGGTGGATACAAGAATGATTATAATTAAAAATTATATGAGTGGGTCAGAGGTACAAAGGAGTGTTCTGGGAGGTCTGATGAGAGTAGGGGATCTGGGAAGACTTCCTGGAGGAGGTAGCATTTGAGCTGAGACTTATAATCTGGGATTTCAACAGACAGAGATGGGGGAGAAAGCATTCCAGGTAGAAGTCCATTAGCAATCTCAAACTCACATGCATAAGGAACTAAAAGGTCATCTCTCATGACCCAGACCTGAATAGAATCCTCTTTATAAGTAAGGTTACTTCTTTACTGACAGGTGATCATCTATCAGTGAGGGGAACCCAACTCCCAAGGCTTTCTATGAAGACTCATGACCTTTTCCCTTTATTTCTCCTTGAGTATCCCCTAGTTTGTTAGGATTTGGTTCCGTTGTATGCCTTCACAAGGAGAAAAGGAGAAAAATCGGATAGCAATTCAATTCAATTCAAACCAAGTCAAGTGGCATTAGAACCAGGAAGACTTGGGTTCAAGTCCCACTATAAAATTTACTAGCTATATGACTGTGGACAAGTCTTTTAATTCCCCTGTGCCTCAGTTTACTTATCTTCAAAATAGAGAAAATTAAATATCTCACAGGTTCAGTGTGAGGATCAAGTGAAATAATTTATGTAAAGTTATTTTCTAACTACCCCCCTCCCACTTTGCACATTAATTATTTTTGAGTGTAGAACAGAGAGTCTCTGCACACAGTAGGTGCCATATATATGTTTGTCTATTTGAACTAAGTCATTATGTGCTCTATTCCTAGGCTGTATTCTAACATAGTTTGTCCAAAGGAGCGATGGTGGGGTGTTTGATATAGGTATGACTATCTAGCTATTTGCTAAATGACCCCTGAGGCAGCTAAATGGTGCAGTGGATAGAATGCCTGGTCTGCAGTCAGGAAGACTCATCTTTGTGAGTTAAAATCTGTCCTCAGACTCTTACTAGCTGTGTGATCCTGGGCAAGTCATTTCACCCTATTTGTCTCGGTTTCCTTGTCTATAAAATGAGCTGGAGATGGAAATGGCAAACCACTTTAGTATTTTTGGCAAGAAAACCCCAAATGGAGTCACAAAGAGTCAGATAAAAATGAACAACAACAAATGAACCCTAATACCTTATACTTTCCTAAGTAGTCTTTTGTCTGACCCTTTGCTCACTGACTTTCTTTTTTTTTTGCTAATTCTTAATTACTATAAGAAATAAAATAATTAATCTTCAAAGAATCACAGAATCACAGAATTTTACAGTTGAAAGGGACCTCAGTGGTCTTCTTGTCCAACCCAAACTGGAAAATAATTCTTTATATAACATTTGATAAATGGACATCCAGTCTCTGCTTTCAGACCTCCAATGAGGGAGAAGTATAGTGTCCTGTATTTTTGGACAGCTCTAACTGAGGAAGTCTCCTCATTGTCCCCACTCCACATCAAGGCACAGTTTCCCTGTTTCCTTTGCTCCTACTTTTACCCTTAAGAGTCAAACAGAAACTTCTATTCGCTCTTCCCCATGATAGCCTTCAGATATTTGAAGGTTGCCATTCATGGCCTGTCCAACCTCTGCCCTACCTGAGTTCTCTTTCCTTTAAGCTAAATCTTTCCACTTTCCTCGGTCAATCCTCGTATGACATGGACTCAAGACACTTTACCATCCAGGCTGCCTTCCTCTGCATACTTCCCAGCTTATGAACACCTTTCATAAATTGTTGTCTCCAGAACTGAACACAATACTCCGATGAGGTCTGACCAGGGAAGAGTACTGTGACCATCATGTCATTGTTTCAGGGAGCTAGGCCTCTCTTCGTATAGTATAGCATTGCATCAGTGTTTTTTTGCAATCAGTTCATAATACTGACTTGTATGGAGTTTGCAGTCTAAATTCCCAGTGTTTTTTTTTTCTCTCTCTCCGGACAAAATACCATCTGACAATAATGCCCTCATTGTGTACTTGTGAAGTTGGGGATTTTTTTGGACCCAAGAAAGAGACTTTACATTGAGCTTTATCGTATTTTATCTTACTAGATTCAGTCCAGGGCTTTCATTTGCCAAGTTCTCTTTGTATCCTTACCCTGCCATCCAAAGTGTTGGCTATCCCTCCCAGCTTTGTGGCATTTTAATTTTTAATAGGCATGTCACATGCAGCTCCATCTAAGTCACTAACAAAAATATTAAATAACGTAAGGCCAAGCACAGATCCTTGAGGAGTTATCCTATAGACTTCCTGTTAAGTTGACATTGAAATGCTCACTAAGCCTCTTTGTGTTTGCTCATTTGATCTGTTCTGAATCTAATTATATTATCATCTAGCTCATGTTTCTCACAAAAAGAATATGAGATAGTGTAACAAATTGTTTGCTGACATCCGGGTAAACCATATTGATAGCACCTATCTGATGTATCGTCTTGGTAATCCTGTCCATAAAACGATATAAAGTTAGTCTGGCATGACTTTCTTTTCATGTTGACTCTTGGTTGTTGCTTCATTTGAATGGTCATGGATCCTCCCTGTAATGATCCATCCTAGGATTTCTTGGGATTAAAGTAAAACTCACTTTATTACAGTTTTGATGTTCTTCATTTTAAAAGAAAATAAGGCTACATTTGCCCTTCTCTAGTCCTTTTCCAGTGTCTATGACCTTTAAATATCACTGGCAGTGTCTTAGCCATTGATTAATCTGGGCTGGGGATCTGAATTTATCAAAGTCAATTAGGTACTCTCCTCCTGTGTCCTGGGTTACTTCGGGTATTAAATTGCTATTAGACAATTCTGTTTTGTCATTTCCAGCATGACCAGTACTCTCTCTGGGAGAGAAAATAAAAACAAACAAAAAATTAAGCAGCTCCACCTTCTCCCTGCGGTCAATTATCATCATCTCATCCAAGAATTTGTCCAATGTTGCTATAGATCCTATGAATCTATTTAGATCTATGATTATATCTATTAGATCTCTTCTATGAACCACATTAAATAATACACACAAAGTTCTTCGTAAAACTTAGAGTGTTACTTAAATGTAGGCGATTCTAGAGGTAGTATAGCTGAGTGGATAGAGGGCCAACCTTCAAGTCAGAAACACTTGGGTCTGTGTCCTTCCTCTTATATAGCCGTGAGACCATGAGTACATCACAACCTTTCTGTGCCTATCACTATCAGAAAACACTCTCAGGGAGTAGTTGTTGATTTGCACGGTTGGGTAGCAGTCACCACACTGTCCAGGGAATTTATCACATTGGTGACATCACATGGCTGGAGTTAAAAAAAAAATTCAATGCATATTTTTTAGCTCAAAACAATCATGTGGTGTCTTGTTTCTTATAACATGTCTCCACATGCTTACTAGGCTGGTCTTGGGACAGCCAGTCCTTGGGTTAACTCTTGGGATAGAAGTATGCAACATTTGTCTTTTGTGAGCCTTAGTGGTCCCCATCTACAAACCTACACTTCACAGGAACATAGATTCAGAGTTGGAAGACAACTTGAAGGTCATCTAGTCTACTCTTTCTCTGTTTCTTTCTGTCTCTGTCTCTCTCTGTCTCTCTCTCTCTGTCTCTCTCCCTTTCTGTCCCTCCTTTCCCTCTTTCTCCTCCCTTCTCCCCCCTCATCTCCTCTTTTTCTTTAACAGATGAGGAAACTGAGGTCCAGAGTCCATACCTGACTCTTTTCTACCCCTGTTTATGTCCTACTGCCATAGCCTTTCAGCACCCAAGGTTACATCTGTACCACAAAGAGGAATCAGAAGAGGAAGTTTCTAGAAATGGAACCATAAATCCCTCTCCTCCCTCCATCAAAATGTCATTAAGAATTTTATTCACAACACCAAGGAATTACATTCCAACTTCAGGATTATTTGAATCATCTCCCCTTTTCCTTGCTGTTCTCAGCAACATTTTTATGTCCTTTGGATCAGTTGCTGTATCCTACATGGCTGAATGTGGGCCAAATACTTGTGGGCTTGGCAGAGGGGTGGTGTAATAATAATAATAGCTAACATTGATATAGCATATTAAGCAAAGCGTTTTGTGTGAGTTACCTCATCTGATCATCACACTGATCCATACTGAAGCAGGTGCTGTTGTCATCTCTAGTTTACAGATGAGGAAACTGAGGATGACAGACAATGTAACTTGCTCAGGGAGCTCCAGAAAAAAAATGTCTGAGGGAGAATTTGAATGCAGGTCTTCTGTGTCTGAGCCCAGTACTCCATTCATTATGTTACCCACCTGCCTAAGGCAAAAGGTTAGGGGAAAAAAAGAAAAAAAAAACAGAAAGGGAAGTGGAAAGAGAACAAATTTACAGCATAATTTAAGGACATGTATTTGAGACAGTTAGGTGGCACAGTGGATAGAGTATAAGGCCTGAAGTTCAGAAGACCTGAGTTCAAATCTGGTCACAGATACTTATTAGCTGTGTGACCCTGGGCAAGTTATTTAACCTTGATTGCCTCAATTTCCTCATCAGTAAAATAGGGGTGGTAGGTCGCACCTACGTCCCAGGGTTGTTGTGATGACCAAATGAGACCAAATAAGGACAAATGAGGACCGCATTGTAATGTGTTTAGCATAGTGCCTGGCATAGAGCAAGTGCCATATAAATGTTAGCTATTATTATCATTGTTATTGTTATTGTTATTATTATTGCTTCTCACTATCTCAACATACCCAGGAGTTGTGAGGCTATGACACAAAGATTATAATATGTCAGATATTGATCTGGAAGGGAACTTAGAGACTATCTAATTCCTCCTCTTCTCATTTAACAGAAGAGAACAAGGCCTAGAGAGGCTGAGACTTACCTAGAGTCACACAGGTAGTAAGTGACAGAGGCTGACCCTTTCCTGTGTATCACAGATGAATCATTATGAAGGCTTGTGGAGGAGACCCTTGTCCATCACCTGTGCTCCACATGGATGGATGTGATATTTTACAGGATGTGGATAATTCCCAACTGGCTTGTTCCAGGTGGCTCTGGTCACCTGGAAAGAATCTCCTATTGGTTGCCTGCTAAGCCTTGGCCCCAAGGCAAAGGCAACCAGAGTATTTCTGTGTTTTTAGAGAATCAGGAAGCAGGCCAGATCGACAGCTTGTTTTCCTCAGAGTGATAGAGCAAAGAACATTGGTTTTAGCATCAAAATACTTGGAGTTCAAAGCATAGTTCTAGGGCTTACTCTGTTGCCCTGGCTAGTTTTTCTTATCTATAAATTAGGGATACTTCATAGACCCATAGAATCTTAGATTCGAGGCTGGATCGAAACTGCGAGGCCATCTACTACTCTACTCCCCTCTCTTTTATTTTAAACTTTCTTCAATCTTCCATTTTAAAAAAAATCAAACATTTAGTTTCTTTCCCTTCTACTCCCACAATTTAAAATTTAAAAAAATACCCTTACAACTAAAATGCATAGTCAAAAAAACAAATTCCACACTGTCCATAGCCAAAAATGTGTGTCTTATTCTTCATCTTGAGCCATCCATCTCTGTCAGGAGGCAGGCAGTGGAGTTCATCCTCAGTCTTCTGGAATAATTATTATCACCAACCCCTTCTTTTTATAGATGAGGAAACTGGGGACCAGAGAGGTTAGCTTATTTGCCTAAGGTGACACAGTTGTGTACATTTACCTACCTTATAGAATCCTTGTTAACTGAGTGTATTGAGAACCATAGCACATTCTAGAAATCAATGTGAGCTCTTTCTCAGACCAATGGGTTGGGATAGAATTGAATCTCCTCGAGTTTCACATCCACTTCAAGTCTCCATTGCATTCTTCTAACTGCTTTGACTGCCTTGTTTAGGGCCTTTGGACTATCCCCCATCTATTGAGGTGTTCCTTTTGTAGACTTTTTGTTCTGTATCTCCCTTGCTGCTTCTCGAAAAGTCTGGGCTTGTCAACAGTAAGAAGAGCCAACATTTATTAAGCCCTGCCAGGAGTTAGAAACCCTGCCAGACTCTGGTGATGCAAGGATGAGGAACAAATGGTCACTGCCCTCCAGGCACATACAATCAGACATGTTTCCAGATCGGACATGTTTCCAGATAGCGGTGATATGTGTTGAAATTGACTCCATGAATAGAAGGGCCCATGCCAAGAGGAGACAGCACAGTGTATGTGTGTGTGTGTGTGTGTGTGTGTGTGTGTGATGGGGGAGACCTCTGAATTTGGAATCAACAAAGATGTGAGTTCAAATCCTATCTCATTCACTGGCTGTCTGTGTGACCATGGCAAACTACATAACCTAAACTTCAGTTTTCTCCTCTCTAAAATGGGAATAGTAATGGCCATAGCATTTACCTAACAGGATTGTTTATACAAACAGAATGAGATAAAAAAAACTGGACAACACTTTTTTTTTCCTTTTTTAGTCACTTTCACATTAATTTTTTTATTTTGAATTTCAAATTCTCTTCCTCCCTCTAATCCCTCCCCCATCCATTGAGAAGGCAAGCAATATGATGCCCATTATACATGTGAAGTCATGCAAAACATATTTCCACATTAACAGGGCAATGTACTTTCAAGAATGCTGAACATGCCATCGAGAAATACCTGACGCTCAGTCCTGCAATTTACAATTCTAGTTGAGTGATGATGGACAAGTCACTTAACCTCTTCATAGAATGGGGCCATTAGTGCCTACCTTACAGGGTTGTTGTGAGATTCAAAGACACAATTTTGTCAAGTGCTTGCAAACTTTGATTTATTATGTAAATGTCAACAATTAGTGTATGTACAGTACTCAGTAAACTTTAGAGTGTTCTATCCATGCCAGGTGTTGTTATACAAGGAGGGTGGGATCATATCTAGCTAGGATTCTAGCTGTAAAAGACTTCTAAAGTGAAGGCCATATAGGATGGGAAAGATGACTGAAGGAGAAACAGGATTCGAGTCTAGGTCTACTATGATGGCACTTGCATTGTAGAATTTCGTAAACTTCGTCACAGTTTGGATGTGGACTCTTAGATTTAGAGTCTGGGTCATGGAACTTTGCACATGGTAGGTGCTTAATAAATGCATGCTGTGTTGGATGGTGGTTCTAAAGTTTGGCTCTAAGTGAATTAAGAGACTTCTTCATTTGGCATATGAGATTAGGACTAGTCTCTGTGCAATTAAATTTGTGTCATTTCATTAAAAAACAATGGAACAAACCTGGGTTCCATTGGTGGCTACTGTCTTGAGCTTCTGATTGTCAGTGATTTCTGGAAATCAACAAATCACCTGATTTCATGGTGTAAGTTTCAGGTAAATAGATGAATTGATCTTTAGATTCCAGTTCAGCCCTTCTGTTGGCACGGCCTCCCTCTGTGCAGAAGATGCTAGAATAAGGGTCCAACCTACTGCTGAAACAAGGGCCCTTGTTTTCTGTAGTTTGCTGATCATGTGTCTCTCTCTGAGGTTTCCCCAGCTTTGATGAGTATGGCCAGGAGTTGTTGTAATTCTCCCTTGAGGATAGCTGATGAGAGATGAATGGCAGGCTGAATTCAAATTGATCAAAATAGAGCTGCCAAGACACTGAATAGAAACAAAACATTCGCCATCTATGAGATGCTTCTGCTTTTTTCAATGTTGAAGAACTTTAAATGCCCAAAGGCTTAGTCATAAGGCACATAGATGAACATGGGAAGTTCATGAGGTTAGAGGGTCCAAGGTCATAGAAAATGGGATAGGTGAAATTTGATGAGGAGTGTGTGTGTGTGTGTGTGTGTGTGTGTAGGTTAGGACAAAAATTGGTTTAAGGGGGAAATGCAATGCTAGTTGAATTAAAACTAGTTATTTAAAAACCACCCTGGTAACATAAGATGCAAAAATATTATAGGGGAAGGCCTCCAGCATGTTGGGTAATAATACCTGAAATCCAAATAGTGTTCAAAAGTTTTGCAAAATGCTTCACTGTGGTATAATGAACTAGAAAACTGGAGTCAGAGGAATTGGGTTTGTCTGTCAGATCTGCCATTTTCTAGCTCCATGACCTTGGGAAAGTCATTAAACCTCAATGAGGCTCTCTTTCCTCATCTGTAAAAGGAAGTAGTTGAAGTAAATCACTTTTACAGCCTTTTGTAGCTCTAAACATATGATACCATGATCCACCATGTGAGGTAGGCAGTAATATATTATTGTCAGCTCTGCTTTATGATGATGAAACCGAGGGTCAGAGTGGTTGTAAATTGCTTCTAATCATACATTAGGAAGGGCAAAAAATGTGATTTGAATTAAGGGCTTCCTGACTCCAGATGCAACACTCTATCCATTATACACACTGTCAAAATAGATCTTTTATGTAAGATTATTATTATTTATAACAATAATAACTTTTATGTAGTGTTATAAGGTTTGTAAAGCACTTTACAAATATCTCATTTGAGCCTCACCAAAACCAAAAATAAACTCTGGGGGATCTTTGCTATTTTCACTTCCATTTTACAGATAAGGAAGCTGAGGTACAGAAAGATTAAGTGACTTGCCTAGTGTCACTTAGCCAGTAAGCACCTGAGGCTTGATTTGAACTCAGTTCTTCCTGATTCCCTGTCTAGCATTCTATCCAGTGGGCCATGTAGCTATAGCTTAGGGAGAACATGACCCAGAATTCCACAGGATGAGAAGTCATGCCAAAGTTGCTATTTGTGCTTTTGGAGGACTTTCTCAGATCAATGAGGTTGGAAAATTCTTGAAGTTTCCAAGTATAGAATTTCAAAA
Organism: Vombatus ursinus; assembly: GCF_900497805.2. Lineage (NCBI taxonomy): Eukaryota > Metazoa > Chordata > Mammalia > Diprotodontia > Vombatidae > Vombatus > Vombatus ursinus. Next base: position 4,143,568 of record NW_020954907.1, on the reverse strand, counting down.
TCAAATGGTCATTCTAACAATATACAATTCATCAAAAAGAATTCAACTGATTCCCCCCCCCCCCGTTGTCATTCTTCCTTTTGGAGACAGAAAAAAAGGTGTTGAATTTGTCCTACTTTGGTGAGCAATGATTGTGGATGTCTCATTGTCCTACCATCATTCTTTCATTTTCAATATTCCACAAATTATGATGCAGAAATACATTTTTCCTTTTTGTTATTGAATAAAAATATTGGGATTTAAGTTCATCTCATGTGGGCTCCCTGAAAATGTTCTTGGGACAGTTCCTGGGGCTTGTAGAAGGACAGAGCTGATATACATTTTATCTTGTACTCATATTATCTTGATTTCTGCTAAGTCTCTATGTTTTGGAAGCCTTTCTTTCTCTTGTTCCTTCTAATTTCATTCACAGGAGATTATGAGTATTTGCTGTAGCAACATCTACTAATTTTTTTTCCTTAAATTTTTTTTTTTTGGAACATTGGTTTCTCCAGGCAATTTTAGACTCAGGTTTTATCTGTGAAAATGCTGTAATTCCATTACAGTCTATTTGTTGAATTTTCAAGGATATTTTGAGGGCTGCATTTGCAGGAGAAGGATTTGTTTTATCAGTCCATGAAAGAGAACTTCTCCCTTTAATTCTAGCTGTCAAATCCAGTCTTGCTAGGTATCCTATAGGTGCTAAATTTTTGTCACCTGTCATAATACATTGCTATTTCTACTGTTTCTTATCAGGATCTTTATTGATCAGTAAACCCAGGTGCTTCAAGGATACCCTGTGTTTGATCATTGGTGGCAATGATCTTGTATTGACTTGCCATCCTAAACCTTTCTTTATAGATACAAATTCTAATTATCAGCAGCACCATTATTTGCAGCATTCTCATCAAAATGTAGCTGAAATATTAACTTCTCCAGGAAGCCTTTCCTGATCCTCACATCCTGGCCATGGTGAGCTACCCCCAAGGACCCCATAACATTCACTCTTCACTTTATTCTTCTCTGTTGTAAGAAGATCCTAAAAGATTCAGTTTAGAACTGGAAGAAATCCCAGTAGGCATCTAGCATGAGCCTTCATTTTTTATTGTTGTTTTAGTCATGTCTCACTCTTCATGACCCCTTTTGGGGTTTTCTTAGCAAAAATACTGGAGTAGTTTGCCATTTTCCTCTCTAGCTTATTTTACAGATGAAGAAACTGAGGCAAACAGTGATAAGTGATTTTGCCCAGAGTCACACAGATAGTAAGTGTCCGATGCTGGATTTGACCTCAGGTCTTCCTGACTCTAGGCCCAGTGCTTTTGCCATTGACCACTCAGCTACCCAATCCTTCCTTTTACAGATGAGGAAACTGAGGACCAGAGAAGTTGAGTGATTTACCCAGTATCTAACAAGCACCAAATGTCAGAAGTGAGATTTGAAATTAGGACATCTGTGTCCAAATTCTATACTCTTTCAACTACCTCACCCTGCACATTAAAATTTTCTGCATCTTTTCCCACTACTAAATTGTGAAATTCATAAAGGTAGGTGTTTGGTCTTATGTAAACGTCATATTCCACACAAAATTTTGCACACTGATTCACACATAGCAGGGTTTTCTTTGTTTTTGGCTGGGCCCTGAGTATGTTGATGATTTAATGGATTTCCTAATGATATATTCTCTCTCTCTCTCTCTGTTTTTCTTTCTTTTTTCTTCCCTGATCCTTTCTCTCCATTCCCTCAATCTTTTCTTCTCTCCCTTCTCCATATTCTCTCCTCTACCTCACCTTTCCCTTCTTCTCTTTTCTAGATATCCGTGGGTTGCAGAGCTTTCTGGACCAGGCCTCCAGATTGGGGCTTGACGTATCTTTACAAAAGGTGGACAGGAACATCAGCCGAGTATTCACCAGCCTCTTTACCACCATGAAGACTGAGGAACTAAATCGCTACCGGGATACTCTACGTCGGGCAATCCTGCTGCTTAGTCCTCATGGGGCCCAGACATTCATCAATGAGGTCAGTGCATCAGTTCATTTGTCATAGGATGTAGTAGAACTTGGCCAGGTAAGCTTCTGGACTTGGAATTCCGCTGCCAGGAGTTTTTCTTGGGGTTGTTTTTCTTCTTGATTATGAGACTCAGACTATCTTGGGTCCGTTGGCTGTTTGAGGTGCACCAAGAGATGGGACTGGTATTCATCATCATACAACATTGGTGGCACCAAACTTGGATCTCTAAGCGTGTGTTTGTTTTCACTTTGAAATGCTATGTTGTTGTCGTGAACGTTGATGATGCTGGAGCACCCAGAATATTTTAATCTTTTTTTTTAGAAACAGAGAAGTTTGCTGTACTTAAGACCTCTGTGATGTTAGTGGTGTCTGCCATGTGGCACAGTGAAGTTGTTTCAAAGGTCAGGGGCAAGGCTTGGGACCTTTCCTTCCTTCCCTCACCTCCCAGTTCCACACATTCCTTCCTCCCACTCCTTTGAGATCTATCAAAATACAATTATTCTCGAAGTTGTCTCTGATGTTGATAGCTACACTATTGATAGACACACTCTTAGTGCGTCTTAGCACACCAAAATTGGGCATTTGTTGATCCCTGAAGGTGACAGATTGTGCTTGTATTTATTCTTTGGTTCCTGAGGCTACTTTTTATTACTTAATTTTAGGGTCAATCTTAATTACTCACTTGGTTTAAGAGCCCCTAGTAGCTACCAAAATTATCACGTAAGTAAACAAATCACTGAGATGAGACTAGAAGAGTCAATATACAAACATGCTCTACTATTACATTGATGGCTAAGGGGGTCAGTTGATGAAGGGCATGGACAAGATGACTGAAGTTAGCTTAGTTATTGTTTAAGTGTTGAGTTCCATTAAATATACAAATAAGGGTAATGGATTTCTCCAGTCCACGCTGGGCTTTTTATAGATCTACATATTTTCTCTTCTTTCTTTGTGTCAAGCTCCATTGAGCTGTCTCTGGAGGCTGTTTTCTATCATGGACTGAACTTTCTAGGCTGTCTTGGGCAGCTTGGTTGGCATTGGTTTTTATGTCATCTTTGTGAAGAGGGTCTAGTAAGGAGATGCATTTTGCTCAAATGCCATTTGTTATTTTACCAGCAAATGTGAAAAACTTTGACTTTGCAATCATTGCATGGTTGTTTTCTGCTTCTCAAAATGTTAACTGCAAAGCCTGTGTCAGATAGAAGACATAAAACCTCATAGCCTGTTGAATTCTGAAACACCACCCATTTGAAAAGGCCGATAAAGGGGAGGGAGAAAAGTGAAAGCTTAATAAAGTACTGGACAGTGATAATATGACACTGAGGACAGGCAGCAAGTGTATTAATAATCATCTGTAATATGCATCTTCCTGAACTAAAGCTTTAGACCATTAAGTGACCCCTGGGGTGAGTCACTTTAAGTGGAAACTTAAAAACATGGCCCTCAGGGTTTCAGATGGGCACATGAGAAATAAATTATGGTGGATTCTAAACAGATAGTCTCTTTTTTATTAAGTCATTTTATCCCTGCTTCATGTTCAGAGTCCTGGAAGTTATACTGGCAAACATCACCTAATAGGAATAATTGTCTCCATGAAAATGTAATGTTGGATAAAGTAATTTTATCAAGACGAATGAGTTTTGTAAGAACAAAGGAGAGTTGAATAAATGAATTGCTGATGAGGAAGCATTCTCTAAGTGTCTTTTAGGAGTCAAACACCTCACCAAGTGCTGAGAATAAAGATAGGAAAAGCTAGATAGTCTCTGAGCAAGGAGCTCACATTCTAACTGGGAGAGACACCACAAAAGAGGCCTACCTGCAGGGCAGATGGAAAGGACCAGAAGACCTAAGGGTTCCATGGTGGGGGTGGGGGATGGCAAGATTTAGAGGCCTTTAGATCAGCTGCGATCACTTGGAAACCTGGGACTGGGCTGTTCTTCCACTTCCTTTGCGTTCCCAATGTTTGCACAAAATAGGCATTTAATAAAAGCCAATTGACTGAGTGACAGAATAAAGAGTTGGGGGGATTGGAACTCAGAGCTTCAATAATCTAACTGATGTTTTGGTTTGGAGGTGAGGGCGACTAGGGATGTCTTGGGCCAAAGGTGGTGGTGTGGGGGCCAACTGGAGGCATCTCTAGCAAGCTCCAGGCACACAGGGCGTAAAGAAAGAGAAATCTCCCCTGATAGAGGACAGATTTCTCTTTGGCTCTCGTATCTCCAGCACATATCACAAGGACTGAACCATAGGAGGGGCTTAATAAGGGTTTGGTGACTGAGTTGAAGCCCCAGCCTCCCTCTGAAGGCCAAACAGAATTCTAACAGGCAGAGATATAGAAGGAGTGCTTGGGAAACAGATGGCCTGTATGAAATCACGGAAACTGGAGAAAACAGAATGAAATCAAGCATATGAAAGTAGCCCTATGCTACTCCTCTTTTATCTAGAGGAAGGGGAAGAAGTTGGTGTAAGACCATGCTGAGCCCTTGGGGAAGGGCATGAGAGAAGAGAGAGCAAGGAATGAGTTGGCTTAGTCTCAGGGCATAGAGACAGAAATGTTGGCTATGGTACGGAATAGCTCAGTTGTAATTTCTGAATGATTTCTTGCCAGAGTAAAGTATTATTTGGAATATACTGTGACACCTGTTGTGAACACTTCTTTTGCATTTTTTGAACAGGGAGAAAGAGTAAAGACCTCATGAGGAGTTAGGAAACCCAGAGGGACTCAATGGTATCACATTAAAAGTATCCTGAGGCTGTTCCTCAGATCATGCTTGATTTGTAGATGTTTCCAATATAGTCAATTTTTTCCCGGCACTTTCTGTTACTTGTGCAATTCTTCACAGACCTGGAAACACCGTTACTATGAGCCACTGCAGAGGCTACCCAGCTGAAGCCAAGTGGCAGGGTGAACTGCCCATCTTACATGCCCTGAGACTTGTCCTGTGTACATAGTGCTCAGAAAGAGGTCTCAGAATAACTTGAGGAGAGAACTGGGAACAATTCTTGGCTTCCATTAGACACAAAAAAAGACATCAGTCTACCAGCACAGCCTCCCAGTCAGGTTACAAAAGTGATGAAAGGAATGGAGGGCATGCCCTGAGAGGGGGATCAGAGCATTCTGGGACTGAGAGGAAAGGTAATTGAAGGGGAAGTAAAGAGCTTCTGAGAGTGGAAGAGGGTAGGGCTTGAAAGAGATTTCTGATTTTCAAGAGGGCAGGGGCCTTATAAAAGGTGGGTGGGTCATCTATGGCATGAAAGAGAAGTAGGGGGTTGGCTTGTTTTCATGAAGACAATTGTGCCTTGAGGCCATAGTAGGGAGAAAGTCACCATCAGGGGCCGTGTATATCTCATTCCTTGATGATAAAGAACTGAAGAAATAAGAGAGGGCCATCTCACACTCATAAAAAGAGTTGCTAAGGGGTCTGATCCAAGACCTGTTTTCCTTCATCATGGGTAATGTAGGACTGTGGCCACTCTTTGGAGCTCACTCATGGGTCTCTTTGGTTTCCCAAAGTGCTGAATTTGTTTAAAAATCAGCTTCCCAACCTGACCTTGTGGGAAACTGACTGCAGCCAATTTTTTCAGCCTTACCTCACTCTACCTCCTTTATGACTGTATGTGGCAGTGATGCTTAGAATGATATCACAGACTTAGAGAGGGAGGGACCTTAAAGGTCATGAAGTCTAACCCCATCATTTTTTGGGTGAGGAAACTGAGTCACAAGAAGTTAAATGACTTGCCAAAGGTTGCATAGGTAGTGGCTGAGCTCATATCTCAAGCTGACTCCAGGCCCAGTGTTCTACCTACTGTACTGCGCTTCCTACATTCCTAGAGATCCTGCTGTCTTCTTCTATTTCCATGTACTCTTTCCTTTTCTCTGTCTGGAGAGAATCTCCCCTTCCTTCAAAAGTCCAGTTCAGGAGTCACCTAATCCATTAAGTTTTTCCAGATTCTTCTTCTCCCCTCCCCTATTTAAAAATAATTTCTCCTATTTCTTCATCTGGTTCTGGTTTCATTCCTTTGCTTCTATCAATATTATCTTGCACCATATTTATCATATCCTCTATATTCATTTATAAGCTCATTGGGAAGAGGAAGTGTATTGACTTTGATCTTAGCATCCCCAGAGCCTACATCAGTGCAATGCACATAGCACTTAATACTTTTCAAACAAATGAATAGAATGAAGAATACAGCTCAAATGGGGAAACCATTATTAAGTGGGGTTTCTATGTGTGAGATGCTATGCACGATGCCTAACTGTGAAGACAAGTATGAATAAAACAGGTCATTTCATCTCCTACTCAAAAACTTCCAATGACTCCCTATTGCCCCCAGGATAAGATATTCTTGTTCTGCATGCAACATTCTTCCCAGTGTGGCTCAGCCCATTTTCCCAAGCTTATTACACCTTATTCACCTTCACCATTCTACATAGAAGCTGGTCTACTGGCCATTACTTGCATTCAATATTACATCCCCCATATCCATGCTTTAGCATAAGCTACCCCTCATGCCTGAAATTTATTTCTACCTCACCAGTGCCTTGTAGAATAACTAGATCCTTTCAAAACTCAAGTGCTACCTCATAAAGCTTTTCTTGATCCCCTCACATATTAATGCCTCTCCTTAAATTGCTTTAGTATTAACACTATATACATACACATAATACATAGATGGGTGTATTTATGAATGTAAATATGTAATACATATGCATGTGTATATGCATATATATGTATACACATATATGTGCATGTTATGTGCCCTCTCCCCAATAGTAAGATGTAAACTCTTTGAGAACAAATATTATTTTTCTTTTTTTAAATCTTTTTTGTATTAAATACCAAGGATGGTGTCAGGCATACGTTCAGAAATAAATAAATGCTAGGCGATTGATTGATTATTGAGCCAAGTGTGACTCCATGGTTCATAAGATCAAAAATGTAGGGCTCATGGGGGGAATTTAGAAGCCATCTACTCCTACTCTTTCATTGGCTAATGAGGAAAGTGAGACACAAAGAGATTGGGATACAGCCTAAGAGATGGAGTCAGGATTTGTACCTAGATCCCCTAGCTCCAAATAGAGCTAACTATCTCTTCCATACTGTAATTACTCTATGGTTTTGAGCTTGAGTTACTGAAGAAACTCTAACAACAACAAAATAGAGAAGTTGGATGTATTTTTTGGGAGAGGGAAGGGCTGATAAGGTCAGTGTTAGACATATTGAGCATAAGGAACCAGTAAGATGTTAAGATAGTGTAGTCCTATAGGAGAATTTGAAATGGGAATCTGGAACTCAGAGGTAGAGCTCAGAGCTAGAGGTAATCCTAAGAATCAGCCAAGGAAATTGATCATTGAAACTGTGCGGTAGATGAGATCCCCAAGGGAGGAAGGAAAAAAGAAATTTTGATGCCAAATAAAGCCTTGGGGTGAAGCCAGAGAGTTAGGCAAACAGAGGTGAAGTGACTTCCCCAGGGTCACATGGCTAGTAAGGGTCTGAGACTAGATTTGAACTCAGGAAGCTGTGTCGTCCTGACTCCAGGCTCAGCACTTTATTCACTTTGCCACCCCGCTGCCCCAAATAAGTAACCTCTGCATGCTACCAACTCCATTCAAATAAGTTTCCTCTGGACTAGGGGTTCTTAATCTGGGATCCAAGGATGCTCAAGGGTCTCATGAATAGATTTCAGTGGGTTTGTGAACTTCAATTGGAAAAAAATAGATCTTTATTTTCTCTAATCTCTAACTGAAATTTGGCATTGCCTTTAATTGAGAATTTATTAATTTTATTATTAATTATGATTAATTATTAATTTTATTGATATATTTTACTTGTATATAGCCAGAATTTCTTCCAGTATTCCTCAATTCCCCCCTCCTAAAGAGAAATTCCATGTAACAGATATTATTTTTAAAGAAACTAAAAGAAGAAATTCAGCAAATCTGATTAATACACTGGAAAACTCTGAAAATATGTACAGTGTTGCATGCCTGCTAACTAGTGACATTGACCTCCTTGCTGTTTCTCATACAAGACACTCCTGCCAAATCCAGGCATTTTTACTGGTTGATCCCCCTGCCTAGAATTCTCTTCTGCCTCATCTCTGCCTCTTGGCTTCCCCAACTTTTTGCAAGTCTCAGTTTGTCTCACCTTCTGCAGAAAGTCTTTCCTGATCCTATTTAACCTTAGTCTCTTTCCCTTTATTGTTTATCTCCAGTTTCTCCTGTTTATATTATGTTTGTACACAGCTTTTTGCATTTTTTCTCCCCTATTATATTGTAAGCTCCTCGAGAGAAGGGGCTATTTTTGCCTTTCTTTGTATCCCTAGCATTCAGAATAGTGCCTGACACATAGTAAGTCCTTATTAAATGCTTCTTGACTGACTGGCTGAATGACCTTCCATCTCTGTAACAGAGTGAGGACAGAGTGTCTTCTCATATCTCTCCTTTAGGACCATATGTGTTCTTTATTATTTTGAAACATTCGCTTTTGATTGATTTGTGATTGCTGTTCAATTATGAATTTAAAAATTACAAAAAAGACATTATTTTGAGAAGTGGTCCATTGATTTCACCAGACAGACATAAGGGGTCCATGACACACACTCCTATTGTAGACCTTTCCAGTGCTTTGGTCAGACTGCCTTTAATGGAAACAAACTGAACTCAAAAGCAAAGGAATTTTATGAATTTGATTCATTGTACTCTATTTTAACCCCTTTAATTAATTTCGAGAAATGATGCCACATTCCTTGGAAACAAACTCAGAGCATCTAGTCTGGGAATGTAAACTACAGGATGGTTAATTGGGAGCAGTTGCCAATAGCTTGCTCAGGTATTTAGCTAATCATATGCCAGGATTACTCTCAGGGTCAGGCCATGATGTCCTGAGCAGCTCATAAACACAGCTTTATGATGTTTCATCCTAGAAGATCCTCCCTTCCCCAGAATGAATAACCTAGGACACAAATGCAGTGCAGGGACTTATTAACACTAATGCACCTCTCTGATTTCTCAGAATGTTCTCAGTAATGTTTTTGCCATAGTCTAAACAGAGAATCATTTTTTTTCCAAAAATGGCTAAAGCTCCCCCTCTCCCATCTCACAGAGGAGAGCTTAGGTCTTCACCTCCCCAACCACAGCTTCCTTTATGGTTCTCAGTTTGTGTTTTCTTCCTTTCAGGTGAATTTAGCCCCTTCTTATACCCACCCAACCCTCACAGATATCTGATTAAGAGTTAGCAAATCAGGAGGATTGGTATATTCAGGAGATATTATTTCCAAGTGGTTAACTATGGAAACTCTTTGATTATCTGGCTAGCATTTGCACATGGCTGGGTACATTCAAAGGACAATTTTGGCCAAACGGTTCCCTGAAATTCAACAGACCATGTTTTGACAGTGCTTGTCAGGCTAAATGCTGAGTAGTTGCAATGCTTTTGGAATATTTACTCTCTAAGCTTTAAAGCACAGTTGGTTGAGCTTAGAGTGAGAATGAGTATGAGTGAGCTGGTAGATGGAGCCTTCTGTTGAGAATCCGGGATCTCTACTCCAGTCTGGCCTCTCCTACTACAGTGCCCTTTGACCCCAGGGTGACTTTTGTGGTCTCTGTATAATCGTATACCAAGCATAATGTGGCTATCAAGTGTACCGTATTACTGTTATTTCAGATATTGATATTTGTTGTTTATGTTACAAATTAAATTTTAATTACCTGAACAATTTCCTTTCTTCAGGACTATTACAGTAGGCTCCTACCTGGAATCATGGTCTCCAGTCTTTCCTTTTTGAATTTGTCTCAAACACAGTTGCCAAAATAATCTTCCTAAAGCATGGGTTTGACTGTGCCACTCCACTTTTCAAGAAACTTCTGCGGTCCCCCTTTACCTCTAGCATCAAATACTCCTTGGATTGGCATTTAAAGTCTTCCTTCCTTCCTTCCTTCCTTCCTTCCTTCCTTCCTTCCTTCCTTCCTTCCTTCCTCCCTCCCTCCCTCCCTCCCTCCCTCCCTCCCTCCCTCCCTTTCTTTCTTTCTTTCTTTCTTTCTTTCTTTCTTTCTTTCTTTCTTTCTTTCTTTCTTTCTTTCTTTCTTTCTCTCTTTCTTTCTTTTTTCTTTCTTTTCATTCCTTCCTTTGTTCATCTATCTGTCTATCAATCCATCCATGAATCTATCTGTCTATCTTCATATTTAATTCTATGATCATAGATTTAGAGCCTGAAGGGATCTCAGAGGCCCCCTAGACCAATCCCCTCATTTTACAGATAAAGAGACTGTGAGTTCAGGAGATAAAGTCCAAGGCCATGTGGGGGGTATATTTGAGAGCTAGGGTCTCTTATGGGGCCATGGATTCATAGATTCAGAGCCAGAAAGGACTTCAAAGGTCATTTAATTCAGCCTTTTTATTTTACAGATGAGGGAACTGAGGTTCAGAGAGGTTAAATGACTAGCCTAAGGCCATAAAGTTTGTGTTAATGACCTCTGTGTCTTCTTGTTTAGCAATTATGGTTACCTCTTTATGCATACATGTATGTGTATGCATACATATATGTGATAAATGTATATGTGAAAAATAGATATATACATACATGTATGTGTATATACACATATATACATATACCATGTGTGTATATATGTGTATATGTACATATATTTATGTGTGTGTATGTGTATATATATATATATATATATGCATACACACATACACACACACACACACACACACACACATGCGTGTGTGTTCCCAATAGAGCAGGTGTTCTTAAGCTGGGCTCCAGGGATCTCTGAGGGGTCTGTGAACCCATAGATGAGGGAAAAAATAATTTTCACTAACCTCTAACTGAAATGTAATATGTCCTTCAATTACGAAGATGGACAACACAACATGATTCTGAGAAGGGGTCTGTAGTTTTCTTCAAACTACCAAAGGGGGTCCATGACACACACAAGCTAGAGAACTCCTGGAATCAAATATTAACTTCTTGAGGGCAGTTTATTTTCCCCTATGTCTTTGTATCCCAAGTACCAAGGATGATGCCTTGTACTTGATGCTTAAACTGACACTTAAAATGCAATCATATTATAGAAATGCTTGATGATATTTTTACTTTGACTTCATTTCATGCAAGGCTGAGAAGATTTGGAGAAATGCTTACTTTGATCCTTAGATTCATTTAGCATGATAATTCTTTCATGGTAGCCAATCAGAAGAAAAGACTGTGTTAGAGTGGAGAGACTATTAGAGCTAGAGTTAGAAGCCCTGGGTTCAAAGGCTGGCTGTAGTCATTTCTTGGTATGCGGATCTTGGGCAAATTCTCTAACATCTCTGAACCTCCATTTCCTCACCTGTAAATGCATCTAAGATAACTTCCAAGATCCCTTCTAGGTAGAAGGCCTATGAATAGGGCTGTGCTAGAAAATGATTAACTATGGCTTACCAGAAAAAAAAAAAACTACATATGGGACATACTTTGAAATTTAATCTACATTATTAACGTTTTCTTCAATACTTTCTTAAGTCTAGGCAGTCAACAAAACAATAAATAAAACCTTGATTTGTAGCATTTCTCCATTACTGAAATGTAAATACTCACATCGGAAATTTAACAATCGGCTCCTGAGAGCTGTCGACAACGCCCTCCTAATGATAAACTTCTCCACACTGTCTCATTGATGACTGTTTTGTCTGCACACAGCAAAAGCAAACAAAACAAAACAACCATACCAAACCCGTAGAAGTGTTTCATTTCCTGGAAATGTGTGTCAATCGTGAGCCCTTTGAGTACAGACAGGGGCTGAAAAATGCTGCATCTTTTCTTTTCATCACTCGAAGGCACTTATTTCACCCTGGAGGGAGGAGAGGACTAGAACACCTCCACTGTTATTTACAGAATGCCTGGCTGGCTAGTCTGGCCATGTTGTTCAAGCTGTAAGCCTCTGTGATAAAATGCTTTTTTACTGCAGGATTAAGACTTAGGGAGGATGCGGAAAAATGCTGCATCATCAGGAATAGACTGGGCCCTGAGATCCAACTCGCTAGACGATGCCGCAACGGTCTCTGTGGCAAAGTCAGGAATTCTGAAAGTGCATGAGAGGAAGTGACAGACCCCTAACTTCATGCACCATGGAATGAGACCCCTTCAGGAGGTGACTGTGGGTCACTCTGGAGCTCCCAGCCTGTAGCTCATCATTGGTGTTCAATAAATATTTCAGAACTGGGCCAGAGACGATTCACTGGTGTGGTAGAACCTTTCTCTAGCTGCTGGGCAGTTGAATTTTTCTTTAAAGTGCCCTTAATAGAGGAAATGTAGCTCAGGGAGGGATGCAAACCCAGATACCTGAGTCCAAATCACTGGGACTTTAGACACTAATCACAGGATTTCTCTCAGGGCCAGAGTTATAAGCACGTAACTCCCTAAGGCGTGGACTGAAGTGGGGCTGGACACATAACACTTTAAAATAACTTTTAAAAATATAAATGCATGTATTACTTAATGTCAGATAGTTCCCCTTTCCATAGCAGGAAAGTGTTGATTTTGTTGTCGTTCAGTTGTTTCAGTCATGTCTGACTCTTTGTGACCCCATTTGGGGTTTTCTTGGCAAAGATCCTGGAATGGTTTGCCATTTCCTTCTCCAGCTTATTTTACAGATGAGGAAACTGAGGCAAACAGGGTTAAGTGACTTGCCCATGGTCACATAGCTAGTAAGCGTCTGAAGTTGGACTTAAATTCAGGATGATGAGTCTTCCCAAAGTATTGATTTAAGGCCTCACAGCCTCTGAGCTATAGTGACTAATAGAGAGCACACTTTTCAGAGGTTATATTGCTCGATTTTTGAAAAGGGGAATTGTGGGCACAAGTGACTTGTGAATTTAATTCAGTCCAATTCTACAGTTATTAAGCACCTGTCATGTTAAGAGGCAGTGTAGCATAGGGGATAGAGGGTAGGTCTTGGTGTTAGGAAGATGTGGGTGGTTACACCAATTATCCCTGTGACTATGGACAAGTCCTTTTGCCTCTTGGCCCCCTAGGCAATGCTCTAAGATCATTGGTTACAGACAAGGTTCTAATCTGCATCTGCTAGTGAGGGTGTTTCCAGAGCAGGAGTCCCATAAAGCACAGCAAAGAAAACATAGTTCCTGTTCAATGGCAAACGCATAAACAAATCACAAACATCAGAGGGTTATAGACCTGGGCAGAAGGGACCTCTGATGCCATCTGGTCAAATCGGATTTCATCTTGTAGATGAAGAAATTGGAGCCCAGTGAGGTCTGAGGTAAAAAACAAAAAAACAAACAAACAAACAAATAAAACAAAACCAAAAAAAACATGGAAAGTATCAGTGGCAAGATTGATACTTCTTTCACCTAGCAACACATTCTCTCTTCATTCTACCAATGGGCAATGCACCAAACTAGGCACTTAAGGATGAAGTAAGACAGCATCTTTTTCCTCAGGGACCTTAATTTGCTCTAAAACTCACTCTACTCTACTTTTATAACCTTACTTATCGAGGCACAGTGATTGTTAGGGTGCTGGACTGGAAGTCAGGAGATCTGAGTTTGAATCCTGACATAGATATTGACTAGCTATGTGATCCTGGGCCAAGTCACTTAACCTCTCTGTGCCTCAGTTTCCTCATCTGAAAAGTGCACTAATACTGCTATCTACTTCCATGGATGGTTATAAGAATGAGGTGGAATTATGTAAGTGAAATATTTTGCAAACCTCAAAGAGATATATTAACGAGTGTTCTAATTAGAAAGGCAGTGTGGTCGTCTAGGTGGCAGAATGAATAGAGTGCTGGGCCTATAGTAAGGAAGATTCATCTTCCTGAGTTCAAATCTCACCTCAGACACTTACTAGCTGTGTGACACTGGGCAAGTAATTTAAACCCCACTTGCCTCAGTTTTCTCATCTGTAACATGAGCTACAGAAGGAAATGGCAAACCATTCCAGTATCTCTGCCAAGAAAACTCCAGATGGGGTCATGAAGAGTCAGACATGACTGAAAACAACTGAACAACAACAACGTGCCCACAGAGCATAGACACCACCTTAGAATTGAGAAGACCTGGGTTCAAATGTCTCCCCTGCCACATACTGGGCTGCAGGACTCTAGATAATTTGAAAAACCTTTCAATCCTCTAGACAATTCTTTAACTTGTGGGAAAGGTGCCCACATGTACTGGTAGAAGGAGTTTTTTAATTTGGTAGTTCCCTGTAGCAATGAAATCACAGACCCAGGTCCTTATTCTCGTTCTTGTAATCATCCCTGCTTCTAGTGCCGCACTCATAGAGCCCTTAGGAGAGAGAAAGCTGGTGGCAGTGGGGGACAGATTTAAAGGGAAATACTCCATTAAAAAGGCCAGAGGGTTACAGAAGGACACATCCCTCTATGGAGTGAGGGTACAGCAGGAGGGAAGTTCAGGAGCCCCAACTCAGTATTCAGCCCGCAGGATTCAGAGGTGAAGGCAATATACTGAAATCATCTTTTTCATCATTGAGCCACGGATGTTTATTTTTCCTCCCCTCTGCCTGTTCTTTCTTCTTCTCTGGATGGCTAATTGCTAAACCTTGAATCACTTGGGTGTGACAGCCTCCCTAGGGACCAGGATGGAGCTGCATGTGGTCACTGCAGTAAGCAGGAAATCTGGGAGTGGAAACAAACAGGCAGGCAGCTGCTGCTGCGCTCAGGAGCTGGGAGAGCTCGGAGCCAGGGGCAAGCACTAAGGCATAGTGTGGTGTGCTGTTGCCATTGGAGGAGGCGTTTCTTCCTGAGAAATTAGTAGTGACATCTGTTTTGAGAAGTGGTGGAGGGAGACAGGGGCATCGCTCTGGAAGTCAGCTGATAGCCATAGGCTCTTTGGGTTCTGATTGCTGGCTCGCTGGGGATGAGCCACTAGAAGACATCAGGGAGTGTTCTTTTCCTTAGGGAAGAAGAGAGAGTAGCATTTTCTCTGGGTCACAAGTGGGCTGCGTGCTGCAATAGATATGTTTCAGAACAGAGATGAGTCAATTCATTTAGCAACTATAATGACCATTTTAGAAATGTCTTTAGTCTTCATTTCTGACGGATTTCTCATTAACTCCCAACAACTTAAATATCTCTGCCTCCTTTCCTGCATTTCACTTTCACCTTCTACCTAGGTCTGCAACTTAAGGTCTCCTGAGGGGCACTCTAACTCCTGAGGGGCAATGCTTTGAGTTCTAAACTTGGAGCTAATAGACCTGAGTTCAAGTTCCATCTAATATAATCATATGTATCAGCTGTGTGATCATAAGTGAGTTACTTCAGGACTCAGTGACTCAGTTTCTTTATCTGTAAAATAGGGACACAGTTTGGACAGGTGATTTTATTGGTATTTGGGCCTCCCAGATGAGGAAATCTCCTGTACCAATGCAGGTCGGCATCTTCTTTGGGATCAATAGCCTTAGGTAGCTGCCTAGGGCACTGAGAGGTGGAGTCACTTGCTTAGGGACACACAGCCTGTAGATGCAGGACCAGGACTCGAACTCTTGTGTTCCTCACTTACCAACCAGCTATCAACTATACAATGATGGCTCTGTAAAATTGGGATAATGATACTTGTTTTTACCTAAGTCATGAGGCTGTTGTGAGGAAAAGACTTAACTGATGAAAAGGACCTTAAAGCATTCCAGGAATGGGGAATGGTATTATTCTGGCAAAGTAGTTAGTGATCTGAAAACAATTTCCTAAATGAAAGGAGATGGAGATTCTTAATTGAAAGGGAAGTTGTCAGAAATTTATTTCCTTGAATTTGAAGAAGCTTGAAGAATCCATTTGTGATTCAAATAATTCTCTGATTTTTACCCTTTCCCCCTCTTGTTTATATCAGATTTGCAAAGCAGTGAGTTCTAGGACTTGTTTGATTGAGTCAGAAGACCCATATCTGATACTGGGCAGATCCTCTCCCATCTCTGGGCCTCTGTTTACCCATCTCTAAAATGACCTCATTCTACCTGCCCCCTTTCCAGATCCAAATCAATGAATGTAAACTCCTTGTGGGAAGGGACCGCTTCATTTTTGCCTTCAGTCCTCGGTGGTGGCACATAATCGGAATTTAGTGAATGTTTTTTGAATTGAATTATTGCGTGACATACAATATTCCTTGCTATTATTTCAAGGGTCATTCAGTAAAAATTGATTTACTAATAATGATCACATAGTTTTTAGAGTAGACTTATCTAGTGGATGTCATTCCAGCACAGGGGTAATCATCTTCAGTTTATGTCCAAACCTGGTTGGCAGCTTTATTTCTTATAGTCTATGCAATGAATAATAGTAACACTAACAAGTCATATTTATATAGTGTTTTAATATTTATACATTTCTTTCCTCATGATAGCCTTGAGAAGCAGGTAGAGTAAGTATCATTATCTATAATTAGCACTTCTTAAACTGTGGGTCGCAACCCCACATGGCAACAGTAAAAGGTTTCTGAATGCACAGTGATCAAAAATTAATTAAAAAACCAAATGTGTAATGAAGTCAAGGTGTTTCTGGCAGCACTTGTCCATGTTGCATCTCACAACTTCACTGCAGTCTTGGTTCTGAACACAAAGCATGCATACTTTGCACTGTGCATGCCCTCAGGCCATGCAACACCAAGAACACTGCTCTGAAGAGGAAAAAGTTTAAGAAGCTCTGGTCTGTATTTTATAAATGAAGAAACAGAAATAAAGTGACTTGTCCAAGGTCACACAACTATTTAATCTCAGTGCCCAGGTCTTCTGGCTCTTTTTTTGTTGTTGTTGTTGTTCAGTTGTTTTTCAGTCATGTCTAGCTCTCTGTGACCAGATTTGGGATTTTCTTGGCAGAGATACTGGAGTGATTTGCCATTTCCTCCTCTAGCTCATTTTATAGGTGAGGAAACTGAGGCAAACAGGGCTGAGCCAGATTTGAACTCAGGAAGATGTTTTCTTGACTCCAGCCCCAGCACTCTCTCCACTGTACCACCTAGCTGCCCCCTCCTGACTCTGTCATGTTACCATAGGTTCCTAGAAGTAATACTGTTTACACCTATAATTATGGAAAAATAAGAATTGTAAAAGCAATACTGGCATGGACTGAGAGCTGGAAAGGACCTTATGGGTCTTTCATTCATATAACAGCCATTTATGAAGTGTCTCCTAGGGTAGAGGAATTGTCCTAGGTGCTAGCAATAGGAGGACAAACAGAACACAACAAACAGTAATATAAAAAGATCCCCAAAACACTGTCTGTCCTCAAGAAATTAATTTTTTATTGGTTGTAAACATCATGTAAGTAAAAAAGGTAAATACATATACCAATTAGATACAAAACAATAATTTCTGGAGGAGAGGGAATTAGCATCTGGGGAAAGAGAATAGACTTTCTTTAGAAGGTAGTGCTTTAATTGGGCTTTTAAGGAATCGAGGAATTCTATGAGACAAAGGTGATGAGGGAGTGCATTCTGGCTATGGGGTCCAGCCTGTGTGAAGGAATGGAGGTAGGAGATGGAATGTTATATGTGGGGGATGATATACTGGCCAATTGGGTTGGAAAGTAAAGCCAGTGAATGAAAATAACATGAAATAATCTTGAACGGGTACTCTGGAGGCAGCATGGGAAGGACTTGAAAATGCCAAACAGAACACTTGGTGTTTTTATTTTCAAGTATTAGGAAACCACTGGAGATTCTAGAGCAGGACAACATCATGGACATACTTTTGTTTTAGGATTATCAGTCTGGGAGCTGATCACTTCATTAAAACCTCTTATTTTGTAAATGATGAAATTGATTCCAAGGTCAGGGAAGTTATTTGCTGGAGATTAGACATGTAGCAGAGTTGGGATTGATCCCAAGCCCTCTAATTCTCATTCTAGTATTCATTCTATTAACCCTCTGACTTAAATATCGAATTTCAAAAAGAATAGAAAATGAACATATAACTCCTTGAAATCTCTCTGAGTATCTATTGTCTTTATGTTTATGTGTGTCTATGCATTTTCACAAGTACAAAATCATGGAGGTGTGACAGGTAATAGTTTCTGGGAAAAAGAGCTGGAAGTTTTGAATAGATTGGTAATGTGATATGACAGCTTCTAAAACTACTGTGATCCTAACCCACATGGAAGGGCATAGTTCTTGGAAGTCAAGGGATGGTAATTCCACTGTTATGGGCACCACATTTTAGAAAGGACATTGGTAAACTGGAGTAAATACAGAGAAGGGCAATTGCAATGGGCAGAGACC
>NW_020954907.1:4125182-4125273 GCF_900497805.2 Vombatus ursinus | reverse complement strand
GGGAGGCCATGCCGCATGAATGTCAGATGAAAGGACTAAGGGCGTTTTTCAGTCTGAACACTTAAGGGGGAGCATAATCAGTTTCAGTATT
>NW_020954907.1:4124936-4125066 GCF_900497805.2 Vombatus ursinus | reverse complement strand
TAAAGGACTGTCATGTAGAAGACAGATGAGATTTATTCTGCTTGGATCTGCAAGGCAGAGCTANATTTGAAGGACTGTCATGTAGAAGACAGATGAGATTTATTCTGCTTGGATCTGCAAGGCAGAGCTA
>NW_020954907.1:4124645-4124898 GCF_900497805.2 Vombatus ursinus | reverse complement strand
GGAGCAGTGGACAGATTATTCCCTTCTTCTCTTTTTCTCTTCTTTCCTCCTCTCCTTTACACATGTATTCCCTCTTTTTTTCCCTTTTCTTATTTTACTCATCTTCACTTTCCTTCCCTCTTTTCTTTCCCCTTCCTTTCCATTTCCTCCCCTCTTTACTTTCTCTTTTCCTTCCCCCTTCCCCTTTTCCCTTCTCTTAGTCCCTCCTTTCTCTCTCACACACAGACATATACACACACCTTCCACACCCTCC
>NW_020954907.1:4124474-4124545 GCF_900497805.2 Vombatus ursinus | reverse complement strand
GCAACACCTTCCCCGTCCTCTCCCTCTGTGTCTCTCTTCCCTCCTTCCCTCTGTCCTTTTGTGTCTGCCTT
>NW_020954907.1:4124393-4124465 GCF_900497805.2 Vombatus ursinus | reverse complement strand
GCAAAACCTTCCCCCGTCCTCTCCCTCTGTGTCTCTCTTCCCTCCTTCCCTCTGTCCTTTTGTGTCTGCCTT
>NW_020954907.1:4123107-4124334 GCF_900497805.2 Vombatus ursinus | reverse complement strand
TTTTTCCTCCTTCTCTCTTCCCTTTGTGTCTGGATCTTCTCTATTTCTTTCCCTCTCTCTTTCTTAAACATTCACAATATCAAGTCAACAAATGTGATATAAAATTGCATGTACTTTTTGTGTTTGTTGTATACAGTTTACTTTTTAGTGCAATTGAGTGGAATTTTTTTTTTACCTTTAACCAACCATTAAGTTGTTTTTCTCACTTATGTAACATTTTGCTTATGTGCTTAATCCATTTCTGTGGGTTCATGGCCCCTGTTCTGTCCCTAGTGTCTAACCCTGTGCACAGAGGCCAGACTCAGGTACCAAGTTTTGGTGAGAGAAACACGGGGCATTAAGTCAAGACAAGAAAGGGATTTTCTCTATGCAAAGAGGTAGACTCAGTGAGATTGTTCCGTAGGAAAGTTGTAGGAGGTAGGCAGAGTGTGAGGAAGAGGCTTTTTGAGAGAAAACACACAAAAAAGAAAAACCCTGGACGTCAGTATAGCCTTAGTTATCATTTCTCAGAACTGTTGTTCAGTGGGGATGGGGGTGCAGAGATGCACTCTGTCCCCTACAGCAATTTTCCTCTCTTGCTTACTTGTCCCAGGAAGAGCAGGTGGATGCCTGCCAATCTAATCCTTAATAGATGCACAAACCTGGACTCATTTTAGGCATTGAATCAGTTCCAGTTTGTAGTTTACTGCAGTGGTTACGTCTCCTACCATTTTGAAAATAAAGATCTCTTTTTGTAATACATGTAAAGGCAAAGGTAATTTAAGGAAATTGGAGCTTTCTCTTGTCCCTCATAATATATGTGAATATTTCTCACTCCAACCCTGCAAATTGTTAACAGATGACTTTATCTCTCCTAGCTAGGATCATTTTGTGCAATTAAAATATCATTTACCAGAATATTTAAAATTACTAATTAATTATAGAAGATTAATTTTTAAATATGGTCCCACATTTGCATTTAATTATATCCTACTGTTTACTGATTTTAAAGCCTTAGCACTTTAGAAAAAGTGCTACATATCTCAGAGATTCTTTTTTTCTCTCTTAGAAATACCTAAAAATAGAATGATAAATGAGCAGGAGTTTGCTAGCACTCTACTTTGTGAGCTTAGGGAATTGTGAGCCTTTAGGTTTGAAAAGACAGGACTTCCTTCAGGGTGGTGTGAGGGGGGCAGTAGAATAGTCTCTATCTAAAACAGTTATCCTTCCTTACAACATCCTGGGAGA
>NW_020954907.1:4122309-4123075 GCF_900497805.2 Vombatus ursinus | reverse complement strand
ATGTGTATCCAACCACTAAGCAAAGGGGACTAGGATTAGAGCTAGGAAAAGTAACACCATCACGGGCCAGGGCATTTCACTTTGGCAAAGTTCTAATAATGAAGACCANGTGTGTATCCAACCACTAAGCAAAGGGGACTAGGATTAGAGCTAGGGAAAGTAACACCATCACGGGCCAGGGCATTTCACTTTGGCAAAGTTCTAATAATGAAGACCAATTGAATGGGCTATTCAGAGCCTTTCATATTCTCAAAAATCCCCTGGAAGCTAATTGCTAGGATAGTATCATCAGACTTAAAGGATGACTGAGCCCAATGGCTTATGAACTCCAATGACAACCTCCCAGAAAGACACCACCCTGCAGCCACTAATATGGAACTTTTCTTGAAATTAAAGGGGAGTAACCAATCTGTTGACATTCAGTTCTTTCCCCAAGAGCAGGCTCCTATCCTATTGAACTCAGTTTTGAAGAAGCTCCCAAGAGTTTCTTTTTGTATAATTCAAAACAAAGAACCACTTCATTTTCTTTTAATTATCTGGGGACTTTAGTGAGTAGTCCCTTTGATGACTTAGCAGATGGAGATGAGAAAGAGGAAAAAGAAAACACCTGATAACTTCAGTTCTGAAAAAGACTAAATTACCCTCGATGCCTCTTACTCACTTTCATGCCCCACCCTCCAAACATAGAGGGGATTTTGGCTGACAATGGCCACAACTAGACAGAATGAGGGTAGGGAGGGGTTACTGATAGGGCTGGCAGAGAGCA
>NW_020954907.1:4121478-4122299 GCF_900497805.2 Vombatus ursinus | reverse complement strand
AAAGAAAAGAAAAGAAAAGAAAAGAAAAGAAAAGAAAAGAAAAGAAAAGAAGCAAAGCCATGTGGTATAGCAGAAGGAACATTGTCTCTAGAGGCAGAAGACCTGAGTTCAAATTCCATCTCTGACACTTAGTCCTTCTGTGAACTTGAGGCAGCTAGGTAACATAGTGGATAGAGCCCAAGACTTGGAACCAAGAAGACCTGAGTTTGAATTCTTCCTTAGAAGCTTACTAGCTGTGTGGCCCTAGGCAAGTCACCTTAACTCTCTCAGTCTCAGTTTCATCTTCTGTAAATGAGGGTATTGGACTTGATGGTGTCTAAGGTCCTTTTTTGACCTAGATCTTTTTTTAAAATTTTAAATCACTCTATTTTGGAATGGATTTCTCATACTGAAGAACTTGTTCTTAATTCCTTATAGATTTCCTCACTTTTTATTTGGTATTTTATTTTCCCCCAGTTACATATAAGAACAATTTTAACATTCATTTTTAAAACTTTGAGTTCCAAATTCTCTCCCTTCCTCCTTCCCCAGCCCCCACCCCAATTGAAAAGACAAGCAATTCGATATAGGTTATAGATGTACAGTCATGCAAAACATATCTATAATAGTCATATTGTGAAAGAAAACATAGAAGAAAACTCAAGAAAAATAAAGTAAAAAAAAATATGTTTCAATCTGTATTCAGACACCACTCATTCTTTCTCTGGGGGTGGATAGCATTTTTCATCATGAGTCCTTCAGAGTTGTCTTGGATCATTGTATTGATGAGGATAGCTAAGTCATTCACAGCTGATTACCTTACAATATTGCTCTTACTTTGT
>NW_020954907.1:4119734-4121450 GCF_900497805.2 Vombatus ursinus | reverse complement strand
ACACAGTAAATTTCACTTTGCATCAGCCCATGCAAGTCTTTTCAGGTTTTTCTGAGAGCATCCTGATCATCATTTCTTAAAGTATAATCCTATTCCATCATAATTACATACCACAACTTACTCAGCCACTCCCCAATTGATGGGCATCTTAATTTCTAATTATTTGCCTTCAGAGAAGATCTGCTATAAATATTTTTGCACATATATGTCCTTTTCCTTTTTGTTTTTTTAATCTCTTTCAGTATACAGATTTAGTAGTTGTATTGTTAGGTCAAAAGGTACAATATATGGTTTTATGGCCCTTTGGACATAGTTTCAAATTGCTCTACAGAATGGTTGAATCAATTCACAACTCCACCAACAGGGCATTAATGTCTTATCTTTCCCATATCCCTTCCAACATTTGTCATTTACTTTTTTTGTTCTATTAGCCAATCTAATAGGTACAAGGTAGTACCTCAGAATTGCTTTAATTTGCATTTCTCCAATCAGTCATGAGTTAAATTTTTCATAAGGCTATAGATAGCTTTGACTACTTCATCTGAAAACTTACCATATATTTTGATCATTTATCAATTGGGGAATGACTCATTTTTATAAGTTTAGTTAAATTCTCTATATGTTTGAGAAATGAGGCCTTTGTCAGAGAAACTTGGTTCAAAATTTTTTTCATAGTTACTATTGCTAACCGTATTTCTTTCCATCCTATTCTACCCATTTATTATATTCTCTCTCTCCTTTCACCCTGTTCTTCCTCAAAAGTATTTTGCTTCTTACTACCCCTCTCCCAATCTGCCTTCCTTCTATTACCACCCCTCTTCTTTGATCCCCTTCCCTTCCTGCTTTCCTATAGGGTAAGATAAAGTTCTATACCTAATTTCATGTGCATGTTATTCCCTCTTTGAGTCAATTCTGATGAGAGTAAGGTTCACTCATTCCACCTCATCTTCCCCTCTTCCCCTCCATTGTAAAAGCTTTTTCTTGCCTCTTTTATGTGAGATAATTTACTCCTTTGTACTGCTCCCTTTCTCTTTCTCCTAGTACATTCCTCTCTCACCTTTTAATTTTATTTTTTTAATTCTTCATATTAAGTCTTCATATTCAACTCACGCTTGTGTACTCTGTCTATATATACTCCTTCTAACTACCCTAATAATGAGAAAGGTCTTATGAGTTACAAACATCATCTTCCCATATAGGAATGTAAACAGTTTAACCTTATTAGGTCCCTTATGAATTTCCTTTCCTGTTTACCTTTATATGCTTCTCTTGAGTCTTGTATTTGAAAATCAAATTTTCTATTCAGCTCTGGTCTTTTCATCAAGAATTCTTGAAAGTCTTCTATCTCATTAAATATCCATTTTTCCCTTGAAGGATTATACTCAATTTTACTGGGTAAGTGATTCTTGGTTATAATCCTAGCTCCTTTGACCTCTGGAATATCATATCACTTTAATGTAGAAGCAGCTAAATCATGTTATCCTGACAGTGGCTCCATGATACTTGAATTGTTTCTTTCTGGCTGCTTACAATATTTTTCTCCTTCATCTGGAAACTCTGAAATTTCGCTATAATATTCCTGGGAGTTTTCATTTTTGAGATCTCTTTCAGGTGATTGTTAGATTTTTTTTTTCAACTTCTATTTTGTCCTCTGGATCTAGAATATCAGGGCAGTTTTCTTTGATAATTTCTTGAAAGATGATATGTAGGCTCTTT
>NW_020954907.1:4119577-4119672 GCF_900497805.2 Vombatus ursinus | reverse complement strand
TTTTCTTTTTTTGGATCATGGCTTTCAGGTAGTCCAATAATTTTTGAATCTCTCCTGGATCTCTTTTCTTTTTTTTTTAGATTTTTAAAAAAAAT
>NW_020954907.1:4114937-4119531 GCF_900497805.2 Vombatus ursinus | reverse complement strand
TTTTAATTAGTTTATTTTGAATTATTAACAATCACTTTCATAAGCTTTTGAGTTTTAGATTTTTCTCCTCCTCCCTTCCCACCTCCCTCACCAAGATGGTGCACAATCTGATATAGGTTATACATATATATTCCTATTAGACATATTTTCACATTAGTGATGTTGTCTGGATCTATCTTCTGTTTTTCTAATGAGACATTGCACATTGTCTTCTATTTTTTCATTCTTTTGGTTTTGTTTTATCATTTCTTGATTTCTCATAGAGTCATTAGCTTCCATTTGCTCCATTCTAGTTTTTTAAGGAATTATTTTAATCAGTGAGATTTTGGACCTCCTTTTCCATTTGGCCAATTCTGCTTTTTAAGACATTCTTCTCCTTATTATTTTTTTGGATCTCTTTTACCATTTGGCCTAGTCTGTTTTTTAAGATGTTATTTTCTTCAGTATTTTTTTTTGTCTCCTTTACCAAGCTATTGATTCATTTTTCATGATTTTCTTGCATCATTCTCATTTCTCTTCCCAATTTTTCCTCTACCTCTCTTACTTAATTTTAAAAAAAAATCCTTTTTGAGCTCTTCTATGACCTGAGACCAATGCATATTTTTTTCTTGGAGGCTTTGGAGGTAGGAGTTTTGACTTTATTGTCTTCTTCTGAGTGTATGTTTTGAGATTCCTTGTCTCCATAGTCACTTTCTATAGTCAGAGCTTTTCTTTTCATTGTTTGCTCATTTTCCCATCCCATTCTGGACTTTTAACTCTTTGTTAAAGTAGAACTCTGTTTCCAGGGTGGAAGGAACAGTGTCCCAAGCTTCAGGGGTTTTGTGCAGCTGTTTTCAGAGATACTTCTAGTGGCCTGTAAGTTTTTAGTTCTTCCAAAATGGTATGATCCAAGGAGAGGTGTTTACTACTCTCCTGGCCTATTCTCTGGTCTGTGAGTGATCACCAGCATTCTTTTGTGCCCTGGAACTGTGAGAAGGGTCCCCCGTCCATTGTGGCCACAAGTTCTGCTATACTAGTGCTCCTCCTGACTCTGGGACTGCCATCTATGACTGCAACCTCAATCCAAATACGGGCAAAACAGCAAAGTCCTGCCTCAGGGCTAGCAAACAGACCCACATAATCTCCTTTTCAGCAGTTATTCAACTCCGTTACCATCTGTGGGCTGAGAATTCCAGAAGCAACTGCTACCACTGACACTGCTGATTCAGTGGCTCCTAAGGTCTGCTCCTGGTTTGCTGTGGTTTAATCTATGTGGCCTGCACTGGACTGTGCTCCACTCTCACCCAGGTACAACAGATCTTTCCTGCTGACCCTCTAAGTTCTCTTTGGTATCTGTGTGCTGAGAGGTCTGGAAACCCCCACTGCCACCAGTGATTCAGTCATTCCAAGGTCTGCTCTTAGATTGTTGGTGTTTGGTACATGGTGGTGCTCCTGGTGCAACAGATATTTTTTGCTGACCTTCCAAGTTGCCTTGGAATGGAAATTTGTCTCACTCCATCTTTTTTGTGGGTTCTGCTGATCTAGAATTTGTTTAGAGTCATTTTAAATGTTGTTTGGAGGGGTTTGGGGGAGAACTCAGGCAAGTTTCTGCCTTTACTCCACCATCTTGGCTCTGCCCCCTGGACCTAGATCTATGATCCTATATATCACCATTTCCTTGGATCTCAGATTCCTCACATGTAGAATGAGTTGGGTGGATTAGATGTTCTTTCAGTTGATTTCCAGCTCCAGTTTTATGATTCTAAAATCCAAAAGCAATTTCTTTCAGTAACAATTTCCTTAGGAACTTCATCTCTGAATAAAGTGGCTCCTTTACCTTTTCATTTTTAGCAATGTTAATGCCATTGAAATTTTAGCATATTTTGTCTGTGGCTAGTTGAATTGTTCTTCCCCAAAGGGGAAGAAGGTATGATTGCTTTGGGGGACTGAGAAATAAGCAGATGGACCAATTTGGGTTGTGTCTTCCTGAAGAGGCACAATAATCCCACAAGAGACAAATAAAGCCTGAAACTTTCAGGAATGAAACTTACAAAAATTCAGCTATTAGACCAAATGGCTTTGAGTGCAGCTATGATTTTATGCTTATGATCACAGCATTCAAAAGTCCAGTTTTGACAGCTTTATTTTTATGAGGATGTAGACCAGAATTGTCTGGCCACTAGGCCACTTAATAGCTGCAAAACTCCCCAGTGAGGCCTAGAACAGATTAAAATGTAATTTGAAATGCTTAACAAAATAAATAAAACACAATAAAACATAGATAATACTGATTTGTGGTTTTCTATGTGAATGTGCAATCCAAAGATATTGGTTTCTCTTTGAGTTTAACACCAGCGATACAGAACATCACTGAGAAATAGAGCTCTGACTTGACATGAATCTAGGTTTACTCTTGGCCATCACCATATCCCTGATGAATCTAATGTATTGCTGGAAAAATTAGAGGTAAAAGACTTGTCATCACCTTCATGGGACCACATTTCTTCACTCTACATGGGGCTTTTGCAAAAACTGACAATTTGTTAGAGCAGAAAAATATTATAAATAAATTTAAAATGCAAGAACTTGTGAACAGTAATTTTGGTGAGAGGTGATGAGATTCTGATAGAGCATGATGTCCTCATGAGTGGAAAGAAGAGGATAAATAACAGTGATGTTGGAGTATCTCTGGCAACTGATCGTGTGTGTGTGTGTGTGTGTGTGTGCATGTGTTGAGGGGAGGCAATAAAGGTGATGGAAAAATCAAGGGTGTAATTGTTTATATCACAAATTTCAGAGTTGGATGGAACTACAGTGGCAATCTAGTTCAACCTGAAACAAAATCCAAATGGTATCATACCTGACAATTTGGCATCTAGCACATGCTTTAAGATCTCTAAAAAGGTTTCACCCACCAGTTCCTAAGGCAGCTCATTCCACTTTTAAAGAGTTTCAGTGGATAACTTCTTCCCATATCAAGCCTAAATACATGTCTTTGCAAATCCTTGTCCTCAAGCTGCTTCTTTCTCAGACATATCTCTCTCCTTTCCACTCACTTTATCCCCTGACATGCCCTATTATAACCTAAGCCTGATGTCATTTGGGGCGTAGAGCATACAGACTTTGCCTGTATTTTGTGATCAGGGAGCTGATTCAGCAATACTCTGCAGATGGCAAATTAACTGAATATTAATCTCAATGATTAGAAAGTCCATCAGCTACACAGAGATTAATGGCATCATGGAAAAAGTTATCCTAGGAAATGCTGGGATAAGGATCCTGGGGAATTGAAGGAATCAGTTCTAGGGATAGAACTCATCCTCTACAGCACAATTTAATGTCTGTCTTCTAAACACTTGAAGTTGGCAGGGCCCATCTGGAATAATTGCTTAGTTTGCTGTCATAAAAAAGTGTTGTTTTTTTTTTTTAACATTGCTGTGATTTCATAATGTTAACCTCATCCTCCCCCCCACCCCAAGTCTCCACTCAAGCCCTTATTTTTAAGAAAATACAGCATGGTATAGGGATAAGAGAATTTGGCACTGGGAATGAGGAAGACCAGGGTTCAAGTTCTGTTTCTAAAGTTTTCTAGATTTTTGTCCCTGGGCAAATTATTTAATCTCTCTGAGCCTCATTTGTAAAATGGAGATAACAGTAGTATTTTCCTCAAAGGGCTGTTTAAAAGGAATAAATGAAATAATTTATGTGAGATGCGTGGCAAATCTGAAAATACCATATAACTGTCAACTGTGGTTGCTATTATAGTAGCAAAGAAATACAAGTAAGCAACATGAACTGACACATTGCCTGTCTTTGACAGAATATGCCTCATTCCTCCTCTGTAGAATGAACTCCCCCCCCCCCAAAAAAGAGTTGGTGCTTTTTTCTTCAGTGGTGTCCTTGTGGGAATGGTTAATTGGGAGCAGGAGATGTTATTTACACTCTAATCCTCCACTTACAAATGCCTTTTATTGATAGTTGTGGTTTTTACATCATCTTTGTTTCCCAATGTCCTTTTCTCTTCCACAGAACCATTCCTTATAATGAATAGAAAAAGAGTAAGGTTCTCCAAATCTAGCCAGCATATTTTTTTAAAAAATCAAACGTTACACCAGACATGTTCCAACTCAAAATTCCCCACCTATGAAATGAAATGTAAGGAGGTGCTTTCTCATATCTCTTGTTTGGAGGCCAAATTTGGCCACTGTAACTCCACGTCATTCATCTTTAATTACTTTGTTATTGGTGTTCTTCCCATATACAGTGTTGTAGTCATTGTTTATATAATATTCTTTATTCTGTTTATTTTCCTTTGAATCATTTATTATATGCCTTTCCATGACTCTCTGCATTTATTATGTATTGTAGTTGATAGGGCACTGGGCTTGGAGTCAGGAAGATCCACGCTCAAATTTTGTTTCAGATGCAAGCTAGCAATGTGATTATGAGAAAATATNCTGTTTATTTTCCTTTGAATCATTTATTATATGCCTTTCCATGACTCTCTGCATTTATTATATATTGTAGTTGATAGGGCACTGGGCTTGGAGTCAGGAAGATCCATGCTCAAATTTTGTTTCAGATGCAAGCTAGCAATGTGATTATGAGAAAATAG
>NW_020954907.1:4114747-4114906 GCF_900497805.2 Vombatus ursinus | reverse complement strand
TTGAAGCTTTCTGTATTTCAATTTCTTCATCTCTAAAATGAAGGGGTTGTATTATATGGTCTCTGAATTCCCTTCCAGCTCTAAATACGTGATTCTACAATTTCTCCCAGCTCTATAATAGTGCATTACGTTCATGTACCATAGCTTGTTTAGCCATTC
>NW_020954907.1:4114471-4114709 GCF_900497805.2 Vombatus ursinus | reverse complement strand
CCAAACTCATCAACATCTACTTGATGGAAGTCCCTTTTTAACACATGGGACTTGAAATGAGTGTAGCCAAGGCTATGGATGAGTATCAATATGACTCCTGTAAAAATCTGGCCTGTGGGGTTACCAGTTTGGCTGAGACTTTTTATATCATCTCTGTGTAACCCCATTAACCTTTGTACTTTTATGAAATTCATTACCATCATCGCTCCAATTTTACAGATAGGGAGACTGAGGTAAT
>NW_020954907.1:4112927-4114436 GCF_900497805.2 Vombatus ursinus | reverse complement strand
AGTAAGTTGTGTAACTGACAAAAGGCCATTGTTTAATGTTATACTACTTCACTCATAGGATCGTGAATCTATGAACCATTTGTTAAATCAGAAAAACAAAAGGAGCAAAATCACTAGCAGAACCTTACAGTTTAATCCTTCCTGCTGGCCATGGTGACTGGACAGAGGTGAGATCTAAACTTGCTTTCTCATCTCTAATTTCCATGAGATGTTTATCAAAAAAGGGCTCAAGTGAGGTAATTCAGGAAACTAATTTGCTCTTGTGATGTGATCAGTTGGGTGGTTTCTCCTACACAATGCCTTTTTTTCCTCATTGGAAAGCTGGCTCAAAGTATTTTCCTTTTAAGCAAAGTTGACATGTTTTTGGTCCCATCTGAAATGGGGTTTGGTTGAGCTGCTGCCCATGATGTGTGAATTCAGAAATAATGCCACAGCTTATCAGGGCAGTGATTAAAGGGTGCCTCAATTCTATTTCTGACTTGGCTGGAGATTAAAAATACAGAACATTTCTGGGCATCTGGGGAAGGTGTCAGGGCACTATTCTATCAGAGACTTGCCTGCATCCATTATCCTGGAGTTAGGCCTAAGCAAAATCAATGGTCAAAAGAGGCTTCTGTGTCCATTCCTTTCAGGGATTTTGTGGCACTGGTCTATTGTACACATTTGGAAAACCAGAAATTGCTGATATTGGAAAAAACCAATATAATTCTCCTTTGTCTCCCTGGTAATGATGTTACCATCAATATCTCCACTTTATATATGAGCAGACTTAAGAAAGAGAAGTCAATGATTGACATAAGGCCATGGTTTTATGCTGTCTTAGTTCATCCATGAGATCCCGGACTCAATTACTTCTTTATTTTTTTTTTCAGCCAGATACAAGGTTTATTAAAGATCTGCCATATTAGCCAGACTCTTAAGGAATCTGAACATTAGTGTGCTATTGGCTAGACTTTAAGAATCTGAGCAGTGGCTAGATTATAAGAATCTTAGCACCTTAATGGAGACAAGATGGGCCTTATATACAGAAAAACTGTGGGAGGGATCTAGGAGTGGCCAAGTAGTTTGGGATGACTGGAGGAGGGGTCTAAGGAGGATCTGGATAGGAGTGGCCAGTAAAGGACCTGAACTACATGGCCAAGGGAGAATGGAGCCTAGCTAGGATTAAGGGTGGGAAAATGGCTGGGGGTCACGGAGGGGATTGGGAGGTAAGACAATGGAGGGCTAGGTTAGGTTAATTGAGAGATTGGGCCTAGCAACAATGAAAGGTCAGTTGATGGGATTATAGCCTCAAACTAATGCCAGAGATTTGGCAATGTCAGAAAGTCCAAGGTTTTTCCTTTTTGGGGTCTAGATCCCATCCTCATCATTCACCCTTCGAACAAATGGGACTCAAATTCTTTTGGGGTAAGGGGTGAAGGTCTCGGCTTCTGAAACTGCTTCCTGCTGGCAAAGGATACAGAACTGTCCCTGCCTCAAGGGGATCCCAAAGAGGAGGTTGACTGGAAG
>NW_020954907.1:4112725-4112904 GCF_900497805.2 Vombatus ursinus | reverse complement strand
TCTTTTGGGGTAAGGGGTGAAGGTCTCGGCTTCTGAAACTGCTTCCTGCTGGCAAAGGATATAGAACTGTCCCTGCCTCAAGGGGATCCCAAAGAGGAGGTTGACTGGAACCGAGCACAGGCTGCATCCAGGGAATGGTAGGGGGACATTGGCTGGTACCCGCTGTTTGCTATCAATTG
>NW_020954907.1:4111692-4112652 GCF_900497805.2 Vombatus ursinus | reverse complement strand
GAGGTGAATGGCCTGTAGTCTGGAAGACACAAATCTGACACAAAAGAGCGCAGGGCCCAAATGACAGGATAAAACATCCTTAGCTCTGTTTGGATTCATGTAATTCAGTTTTCCAACCATGTAGTATCAAATCCACCTCATAGCCAGACTGAGGAANGAGGTGAATGGCCTGTAGTCTGGAAGACACAAATCTGACACAAAAGAGCGCAGGGCCCAAACGACAGGATAAAACATCCTTAGCTCTGTTTGGATTCGTGTAATTCAGTTTTCCAACCATGTAGTATCAAATCCACTTCATAGCCAGACTGAGGAATGGCCAAGTGGGTAAAATTCCTTTTCAAAGGAACATAATGGGGAAACTGAGCCAGGAGGATACCATCTTAGACTGAGGCTAAAATTGTCCTCTCAACTTTTCCCAGTGCTGACTTCCCACCAGTATCACATTCTCTCTGAGTAGCTTGTGGCATTTCTCAGATGGTGGATTATTAATTTATCGATGGATTATTGTGAACCATTAGACAACTCAAAATAAAATCCCATGAGTTTTTACCTCAAACAACAAGTTTCACCAATCACAGTTTAGGAAAAACTTTTCCAGAATTTACATCTCAAACTTAAATTTATCCTGGTGTAAAAAGCCAATCATTAGAGATTATTTCTATATACTTGCAAATTCTCAGCAAGACAAAAACCAAAGAAGCTTTTTGGCAAGTTTTCACATTAAAACAATAACCAACAATAGCCAAATTATTTTAGTGGTAACCAAATTATTAAAAGTTCCTTGACATAACTGATACAAAAGTTCACTAATTTTAAACTTGAAACAAACCCATTACCAATCAGGTGACTTCAATTTTGTTAAACTCATTTCCAAATTACTTTACACAGAGAATCAACATCTCATCATTAACACTTAAAACTACAACTTTAAATGAGTGTCCTTACCCAAGTTTAGAGGCC
>NW_020954907.1:4110475-4111658 GCF_900497805.2 Vombatus ursinus | reverse complement strand
AGCTGCTTTACCTTGAGCAGGATGTGTTGAACTTGGGTGATACTTCCAGGCAAAGGTTGCCCTAGGGCCCAAGACCATTGCCAGTAGGGTCCGTGCTGTAGCTGCTGCCCCTCCCCTCTCCTTTCTTTTCCCAGGTGAGAGAGGGCCAAATCAAAGGTGAGGGGGAAAGGGTGCAACTCTCTTCTATGAGAGGGGTTAACAGATACCCTCTTGACTTAAGGGAAGGGAGTGACCAGGTTGTACAGATTTTTGAAACACTCCTTAATGATCACAAAACCTCTAGAATCTGCCAAGATGTTTTTTAGCTATTCTAATTTTTCCCTTTAACTGCTATGAAGGAGGATTCAGGGGTGTAGAGGGAAGGGAGTAAGTAAGCCTCAGGGAACCAAAAAACAACTGCAGTTTTCCCAGTTCCCTAGTGCCGATAGAATTGACATAATCGAGCATACGCTTCTGGATAGGGCATCTGTCCTTGTCCTCTATGCTGCAGAAGGTGTACCCAGGTCTATGGCTTTGAACCGAACCAGTGGACCAAGAGCCTTAGAGCATCAAGTCGAGCATGAGACAGTCTCGNGGCATCTGTCCTTGTCCTCTATGCTGCAGAAGGTGTACCCAGGTCTATGGCTTTGAACTGAACCAGTGGACCAAGAGCCTTAGAGCATCAAGTCGAGCATGAGACAGTCTCATAACTGTCTGCCAGAAAAGCGTGTCCAAGCCTTGGTGCTTGGAGAATGACCTCAACTGCAGAGCAAGGAAGGAGGGGGGGGTGGGAGGAGGCTTACATACTTTCCAGGCTTGGCTAGTGAAGAACTTGGGGTTAGGCAGTTTCTTCGTACAGGCCACCAAAATGTTGAGGTTTAGGGGTGCCAGGACCCCAAAATAACAACACACAGGTCCTGCCTGAAAGAATTCAACCCAAGCCTTCTTTCAGTCAGAGACAAGGTTTATTAAAGATCTGCCATATTAGCTGGACTCTTAAGAGATCTGAATGTTAGTGAGCTATTGGCTAGATTTTAAGAATCTGAGCCCGATTACTTCTTTAATATGAAAACTGCTCCCAATGGTGGGGAAAAGGTTCTAGGTTCAGGGAACTTAGGGATACACCTGGGAAAGATTTTTTGAGTACATAAGGCCTTTCACTATTTCTTAACTTCTGAGGTCTGAAGGCCTGAAGGCTAGAATA
>NW_020954907.1:4012526-4110440 GCF_900497805.2 Vombatus ursinus | reverse complement strand
CTTCCTTCCTTCCTTCCTTCCTTCCTTCCTTCCTTCCTTCCTTCCTTCCTTCTGCAAACCATTTACCGAATACCAACTATGTTTTTCCACTATGGTGGGAGGCGCACAGGGTTCAGAACCGGAGAATTGGAAGGGAATTTAGAGGTCATATATTCCAACCTTTTTCACTCAAAACATGAATCCCTTCTACATCATCCTTCACAGATGGTCATCTAGCCTTTGTTTGAATACCTATTAACAAGGATCTCACTCCTTCATAAGGCAACAAATTCCATTGCATTTCTAATTGTTGCACTGGTCTATCTTATGTTGAGCTAAAACTTTTATTATATCCTGTACTGTTTCTGACCTCTGGAGTCCCACAGAGCAAGTCCTTTCCCTTTTCCACATTGCATGCTTCACATAGATGTAAGTGCTTCAGAGGAAGGCTAAAATAATAGAAAGATTGGATAACTGGAGTCACAAGACCTGAGTTCTGTCTTAGCTTCCATATTGTCATGTATAATCACTTAGGTTCTTGATGTCGTATTTTCCCTCATTTGTAAAATGAGGATAAGCCTTATGTAACATACTCTGCAGGACTGCTGTGAGGAAAGCCTACTGCATTCATTAAAGTATTACATCATCATCTGCTAATGTTATTCTTTAAAGATGGCAATCATGTCTTTCCCTTAACTTTATTTTTCTATCTTCAATATGTCCATCTTCTCATCTGTTTCATATATGACATGGTTGTAAGAACCTTTACTGTTTTGGTCACCTTTCTCTGGCTCCATTCTTCTTTTCTAATTTCTTACTTAAAATGATGTCCCTCCCTCTTCAAATTTGACTCAAATGCTTGAGGTCCTCTATTCAGCACTGAGTAGCTGGACTATTTCTTTCCATAATTAAGATACCGTGCTTCAAGTTTCAGATTTGTTAGCTGTATTTGGCAGCTGTCACATGCTTAGAGTAAGCTTATTGTCAACAAACATTCCCCAATCTTTTTTTAATATAAATTACTTGTGACCTAAGGCTTCCTCATTGCATATTTATATATTTGATTTTCTGTACCTAAATGCAGACTTGGAATTTATCATTATTATCACCAACATTGTTATTGTTGCTTATTGTTATTTTTGTTATCCACTCCTTTCAAGAAGAAACACTTCACCTGTGCTAGTCTATATACATAGTTAGATTGTAAGCTTCTAGAGGACAGGAATCTCTCATAATCACTCACATCTTTTGTATCTCCCATAATACCTGGCACAGGGCTGGGCTTGCATTAGTTGCAATAGTGATGTGCTGAATTAAGAAAGCTTCTTGATATGAATTGAATTCTAAGAATGTGTCAAGTTTTTTGTTGTCATTGAATCATTTCAATTGTATCTGACTCTCTTTGACCCCATTTGAGGTTTTCTTGGCAAAGATACTGGAGCATTTTGCTATTTCCTTCTCTAGCTCATTTTACAGATGAGGAACTGAGGCAAACAGGGTTAAATGACTTGCCCAGGATCACACAGCTAGTAAGTGTCTGAGGCCAGATTTGAACTCAGGTCCTCCTGACTCCAGGGCTGGTTCTCTCTCCAATGCACCACTCAGCAGCCCTGTCAAACCTTAGTCCTCAAGGAATTAAGTCTAGTTAGGGAGAAAAAATATATACATGCAAAAGAATACAATTCAAGCAGCATGTGGTATTGTTAGGCCTATGGGAATTCAACAGAAGAAGAGAGAACATTTTTTGTCTCAGATAATCAGGAAAGACTTCATGTCATCTAGGAGGCATGGTGGATAGATTGCTATCCTTTGAATCATGAAGGTCTGAGTTCAAATTCTGCCACAGATTCTTACTATCTGTGTAACCCTGGGAAAATCACCTCTGTCAGTTTTAGTTTACTCATCTGACAATAATGGTACCTGTTTCCAAAGTTTATTGTCAAGATCAGATGAGATAATATTAGAAAATGCTTTGTAAATGGTGAAGTTCTATGTCAATGTTAGATATTATTGTTTTTGTAGAGACCTTGAGAGAGAGAATTAGGATGGATTTTCCAATATTGTTTGAGGTTTCAGTGAACACCTAAAATAGGCACCCCCACTTTTAAGTTAAATGCAGGGTTTATTAATAACCTACATATGTGTACCCCAAAAAGTGGCTACAAAAGCAACTGAGGTTCCATCTCACCAAAAGCTTTGAGTTTCCACTTTGGTTTGGTTTTAGAAATGATGCTGTTCCCATAATAGTGCCCCAGGCAATAGCCTGAGTCCTGACTATAGATCCCCCTTTGGTATAGTCTGAGGAAGCTGAGGGCTGGGAGGGTCCATATAATGAGTTAGACAAAGAGAAACTGCAGTTTTCAAAGAATAAAGGTTACAGTTCATCAAAAGGATTTTGGAGAGATGTAGTGCTTACCATGGCTTGCACATAATAAGCACTTAAGAAATGTTAATTTATTGTTGACAAGATGAATCAATAAGATAGGATGAATATGAGTAGGGATGGACTGCAATACCTTGTAAAAGAATGGCTGCCTGCAGAGAGATAGATGAGTAGATAAAAATACGGGCTAATTATGTACTTGGAGTTAGGGATGATCACTGAACAATCCATGAGCACCTTTAGTATCCATGTAATGGCAAGACAACTGCAGGAAAGTCTTCAAAACATTCCCTGTAGATGATTTTCAGGAAGACAGGGGCAAGGGCCATTCAAGATGCCAAGGCATGGAGGGGTTGCCATGAAGGTAATATTGATGTAGGCACCGAAGAGCCATGGAATATCCACTTAAGGCAAAATAGGCTTTTCCAAATACAACTATCTATGTTAAATAAATGCCAAAAACCCCCTTTGAACATACTGAGCATGGTTAGATTGGCTCAGGATAAATACAGGGGCTGGTGGAATTCCTTTGGTGACTGAGCTGCACTCATCGATTAAGCAAGCAACTCAGAAACATTAATCATTCATCAAATGCTTGCTATGTGCCTTTCCCTGTGCTAGGTACAGGGACCACAAAAGACAAAACAAATACATGTGTATAAACAGCCACAAAATATAAGCAAAGTAAGTCATTTTAGCTACATTCCCCCATCTTCTGCCTCTGTGTAACGGGGATTCTCACAAATTTGAATCCAAGTACAGCATGGATGGTGACATGTTCTAATAATAAAGCTGATATTTCTACTACCTGTTGCATACGTTGTCTCTAGAGGTTCCCAGAACAATCCTCTGTCTATCTCAATTTTACAGATATTTTAAAGGATTGAGGCTCATTGAAGTCGAGGGACTTACCCATAGTTATGTGAATAGTAAGTGAATTCAAATCTAGTGTTATATTGACTTCAGACCCAGCCTCTGTGCACTGTACCACACTGTCTCTCGCCAAGTCACTGATCAGACTTTAGGGTCAGCTTCAAAGGTTCGGAATAAGGTGAGCTATCCCAGCTGTGATGGGAGTGCAACATTGGAGCTAGAAATGATGATCTGAAATGTATGTAGGCACTGCCTAACCTCCACCTAGTCCATTTCATATTGGTTTCTTTCTCAGAGGCAAGTTGCAAGGGAAAGATGTATTTTTAAACTCAGTAATCATGGGGTTAGAGAACTAGATACGTTTTAGGTAATATTAAATATTTATACCCAAATTGGTAGTACCTTGACATTAATTATGTTATTGTAATTAAATCTAGTAATACATTCCATTTCATTATAATGGAATGCTATTATACAGGGCTTCAGTAATTACAATGGAGTTCTAAAACACAGAATTTCGCTTTTAATCTTAAATACAATTCTGAACCTACGGATTTGTTGCCCAAATTTCTTCTCAGTTTAATAGGAAAAAAAACACTTTTATCATAATCTTTTAAAACATATTCCTCAATACAACAAAGATTTCTTAGCTATTATGTGCCATACTCTGTGTTAGGTACTGGGATACAAAGTCAGAAATGAAGTAGTGAGAGAGAAAGAGAGAGAGAAAGAGAGATAGAGAGAAAGGGAGAGAGAGAGAGAGAGAGAGAGAGAGAGAGAGAGAGAGAGAGAGAGGGAGAGAGGATATATGTCACCCAATGGGAAGTTTCCCAGTCTTTGGTATAGCAAACTGGGGTAGAGACATAATGGAGACTGCTATTTTGTCTCATGACAGCTTCTCCTAGAGTTTTATTTTCCTCTTAGCAGCCTGAAGTGACATTGACATCATCCACTTTCTCTCTCAAAACTAGAAGGCAGAAGCACTCACAGAGATTATATAGCCTTAAGAGACTAAAGAGTATAGGGAGACTTCTGTGAAGAGAACAAAGCTGTCCTCACTTCTGCTCTAATCAATTCTGTTCTGCCCCTCATGCTGGCATGGGGGCATTCATCTCCACCAATAAGCATAGTCCCATACCAATGGACACTGGGACTTGAGTCACACCTGGCAGTATTTCTCTTGTGTCTAGGGAGGTCTCCATTTTAGGTGAGTTGTGATTGTACAGCCATGAAGTTCTTTGAGTGTGCCCCAGGGCCAATGGAAGAAAACAATGGAAGACAGAGAAAGCCTTCTCCCATCTCCCCCAAGAATACTGTGAGTAGCCTCTATGCTCAGTTTCAGAGTTAGCAGTATGTTTTTAGGAGTGTTAATAGATTTTGCAGACATTAATGGTTCCTTTTGGATCATATATAGCTAGGACTTTGCCTTCTACAACCAACAAAACTACAGCTCAACAAGATTGCCCCAACTCCTAGAATGACCCATCTGTATCATGAGTCCCAACTCCTAATCAAGTGATTTCTGGTCAACAGAGCTTGGGATGGGCAAAGTATCATGAGCAGACCTCACTTCTTGAACCAATGGAGTTGTTAAATTGGATATCAATAAATCACTGGCCCCTAGTTGCCTTGGAAGTCTATTTTTTGATTTTGCAATGGTCTTTATAGAACAAACTTTCTGAAAGGAGGCAAATGATTCTTCATGAGTATTCTGAAAGGCAGTAATAAACATTGTGTGTGTGTGTGTGTGTGTGTGTGTGTTTGTGTGGCATTCCTGTACAAGCATTCATGTGTGTAACAATGAAATCTACATAGAGCCAGGTTGTTCATCTTATATAAATCTTAGTATTTCATATCTGTGGGTATGGGTTCTCATTAGCTCCATAAAGTTAGCAAGCTCATGTTTAAATTCTGGATAGAGCTTACTAGAAAAAAAAAGAATGCTATCCTAGATTTTATACAGAAGCATAGTGTCTAGGGTTAGGGAGGTGATAGTTGCATTGTGTTCTGTTCTGGTTGGATAATATATGGAGTTTTGCATTTATTTCTGGATGTTGTATTTTAGTAAGGGCATAGATAAAAGGAGCATTCAGAGGCAAACCACCATGATGATCAGGGCTTCCATGTGAGGATTGGTTGAAG
Organism: Vombatus ursinus; assembly: GCF_900497805.2. Lineage (NCBI taxonomy): Eukaryota > Metazoa > Chordata > Mammalia > Diprotodontia > Vombatidae > Vombatus > Vombatus ursinus. Next base: position 4,105,063 of record NW_020954907.1, on the reverse strand, counting down.
GAATTTGCTTGGTAAAGAAAAGACTAGAGGACTGGGATACAGCTGTCTTCTTCTAGTATTTGGAGGGGTGCCATGCAAAAGCCAGAGAGAATTCAATTCAATTGAATCCATCAAAATGTAGGAAGTGGACAGATGCAAAGCCAAAAAAAAACAAAACTCACTACCCTCAAGGTGCTTCCTTTTTCTGTTTGTTCCCAGAAAGCAGAACTCCAGAGCATGGGTGGAAGCTGCAGAGACAACTTTCAGCTTGATATATATTAAAAAAAAAACAGAACACCTGTTAGAGCTACGCTAAAGAGGAGTTGACTGCCTTAGGAAATACAGTTATCCCTTCCACAAAGTGACTTTCCCCAGCACAATTTTGACATGTGAAGTCCAGCAAATAAAAATGGACATACAGTATTGTATAATGTCGACATATTTTATCTTTTAATGCTATAATAATTCAGACTTCTTCTCTTGTACAAAAGGCCGATCAAAAATTTTTACATGCATTTCCAGATCGTGAGGGCACCATGCTCCTAACCCCCATGATGTGGAAAGAATAATTGTAGAAGCTTCTCCCTTCCCGGAGGTCTTTAAGCAAAAGTTAAATGGCCATTTGGTGAGGATATGGGAGAGCAGGGGTGGGGTGGAGGGGAAGTGGGGGGTTCAGAGATCATAGATTTGGAGCTGGAAGGATCTCAAGGCCATGTAGTGCAATGCCCAATAGAACTGGGGCCCAGAGTGTTTCAGTAATTTCCTCAAGGTCACAAAATCAGCAAGTAGTGGAACCAAGATTTGAAACCCAGGCTTCTAACTCCAAATTCAGAATACTTTTCATGATACTATGTTATCTTGCCTTGAGCAAAGGAATTCTTGACCAAGAACAGTTTGAAACAGATAGCCTCTGAGGTTCCCTCCATCTCTGAGATATAGTCATTCTGTAAAACCCAGGCATATTATAATGCCGAAGGATTTTGAAGTGTTTGTTGTGGGCTTGCTTGTGAATTCATCCATTTGTGAATGGGTACAGAGACCACCCTCCGTTACAAGGTACCAGTTAAACCAATTAGCAAAGCAGGACTTGCTGACCCGAGAACATCGTGATAGCCCCAATCGAAGTAGCAATCCCAGACGATCCCCCATCTCCAGTGATTTATCATCAGGAAACACATCAGTAGGAATCAGTCTTTCATTTTCATCTCCATCACTGTTATGTTGGTGGAAAAGGCCCACCTTCATTAGGAGGCTCAGTGTAGGAGAGATTTGCAATGTGTTTCTCTTATGCCAGACTCTATGCTAATGTAAACTCCTCCTGTCTTTACTGCTCAGCTGCTGTCATTAATCTGTATTTCATTTCTGCTTCCATCCTTCACTTTCTATTTGTCTCTTAAAAAAAACACCTCTCCTCTATATTAGGCACATTAAAAATCTGCTTTATTATGGAGGAGGGGTGGTGGTGGGTGGTGGGAGACAATACAGGTTTTCATCCCAAACTAATTATCCCTCCAATATACTAATGCTAAATAAAACCAAGAGGAGTGTAATTGGAAAATCTTGACGTGACATTCACAGCTTTGAGAAAAACAGATGTTCACTTGAGAAGCTAGAAGAGGAATAACACCCCAGCCCAGCCTCTGTCATTGGCCAATTAGATTTGCTCTAGACGTGGATTATTAAGAGTTGGGTTATTTCTCATCTTTCAGAAGCAACATTAAATTCTGAGCCCATCTGCTCCTCACAGGGAATTGCCAGTGGGGATAGTGAAGGATCCTTCAGTCCTTATCCCCAGCCCACTGGATCTGTGGCAGCAGGGTTGTGCACAGCCTAGTTTCCTTGAATTAAGTCAGAGAGTTCATAGCTGGATGGCTGAGACAGAGCAAAAAAGCTTCCACCATTCCCTCAGGTTTCCTTCTGTGTTATTTATAACATTTGTCCATCAAATGACTTAAGCCCTGCATTCCAGAAAGATTTTCTTCCCTAGAAAGTAAAACTGTTGACATATGGGAGCATTTCCCTGTTGGTTTGGTTCTTGAAATTAAATGGCTCAATTCTTTGGATGGGTCAAGTTACAATTCCTTTTTGCTTGGACAACTGAAAGTGGCAGGTGGACCATTTTTCAAAGTGGTGTTTTTTTTTTTATCATATCTGCATGGCCTAGAGCATTGTCCATATGGAAAAAAAAGAGGTAGGGAAAATAAGCAATTTAATGTGATTCTAGCTCAAACTAGCCATGTGGCCTGGCAGGAGCCATGTGTTCTCTGAGATTCAATTTCATCATCTGTCCAATTGCAATAATAAATTTTGCTTTACCTACTTCATAGGATTTCTGTAAAGACAAAGATAAAAGAAGATAATAAGGTCTTATAATAGTGTTTATTCTATTTTGTATTTATATATTCATTATTTCCTGATATAGCCCCATCCTAGTAAGTTCTTCCTTGTAATAAAGGAAAGCATCCAAGGGTAGGAAACCTGCAACCTCAAGGCCACATGTGGCCCTCTAGGTCCTCAAGTGTGACCCTTTGATGGAATCCAAACTTCACAGAACAAATCTTCTTACTAAAATGATTTGTTCTTTAAAACTTAGCCTCGGTCAAAAGGTTACACCCAAGGACCTAGAAGACCACATGTGGCCTTGAGGCTGCAGGTTCCCCACCTCTGATAGCAAAAGCAAAAAATGACTTGATCTGACAGCAAGGGCAATCAATATCCAATGTCTCTCATGTGATATCACACTACCGAGAGAAAGAAAGTATATTTCATCATCTGTTTTCTGGACAGAAGTTTAGTCACTGAAATTAATCTGAGTTTGGCTCTCTTTTTTGTGCCATTTAGTTTTCTCTTATTGTTATGGTTTTGCTTGTTTCACTCTGCATCAGTTTGTACAAGTCTTCTAGTGTTCCATAGATTTCTTCATATTCACTGTTTTTTCTTTTTTGCAAAATGGCATTCCATTATATCCATGTATCTTAATTTTTTCAGCCATTTCGCAATCAATGAGTGCATATTTTTTCCCAAATTCTTGTTATCACGAAAATGCTATAAATATACTTCTTATTGTTATATATAGTACCGTTCCTTCTTCTACCTCTTTGGAGTATATGCTCAAAGGTATTGAAGGATCAAAATGTTATCACATTTTTATGTCTTTTCTTGCATTAATGCAAATTATTTTCCAGAATGATAAGATCAATTCACAACTTCACCAAGAGTGTATTTGTATTCCTGTCATCCCACAGCCTATTTCTGTCTTTCATCACCTTAACCACCTTGAAAGGTATTAGATTAACCATCAGAAATGTTTTAATACTCATTTATCTTATTTTTAATGACTTAGAATATTACATATGGTTGCTTATAGTTCACATATTTTACTTCTGAAAATTATTTATTCATATATTCTTGCCACTTATTTCTTATAAAATTGCTATTAGTCATATATTTATGAAAAGTTACTACATATTGAATATCAAACTTTTATCAGAGATAGTTGATGTAAACATTTTAATTGATAATATTTTCTTGCATTGATTTTGTTTTTAGGAAAAAAAACTTTTAGTTTCTATATAATCAAAGTGTTCAGTTTTGTCTTTAATGATCTCTTCTATCCCCTGTTTAGATATATTTTTCTCCTAAGCACAGACTTGAAAGTTGCCTCCTTTCTTTCACTTCTGTATTTTTATTATGTAACTTTGTATGTTTTGTTGACATAACAATTTGAACTTCTGTGTAACACGGTGTGAGATTCTATGACATTTTATACCAAACTGTTTTCCAGTTTATCGGCAATTCTGGTAAAAAAAAAACAGGAGGGATGACTCTTCCTTGGATTCATTTAACTTTAAGTTATTGTGTTTGATTGCTTATAAATCTTTCTTATTTATTTGATTTCATTGATGTATCTAGAGAAGAGTAATCAAGATGATGTGAGTATAAAAAATCTTGCTATATGAAAATCAGTTGATGGATCTTAGATATTTGGCTTAGATTGTGAAAGGGGAGGAGACAGTATTCAATTCTACTTTTCTATTTTTTAATGATACCAAATGGGTTTTTATGTTTCTTTTCCCCATGATTTCTTTTGATATTTTAGACCCTTTGTTCTTTCAAATGAATTTTATTATTTTGTATCTAGAGTAATCCCTCAGCAATTCTATTACTATAAGAATGAATCTATAAATTAAGTAGTATTGTTATTTTTATTACATTGATGTGGCCTAAATACCACAGGATTTAAAATTGGATGGAACTTTGAGGATCATTTAATTCATATTATTTATGTTTCTTATAAATACCTTTGGAAACTCTTATAAAATGGGAACTACTACTATCATCCAGTGCTGAAAATGTCCAGTTTAAGGTTTTGAAAACTCTAATCACTAGAGTTTAATCTTTTCAGAAAGCTGAGATTTGCCTCTCTTTGAATTCCATAGTTTTCCAAGTCCTTAAACATTTGGGCCCTGAAATGAATACAATAGACTGAAGTGACTATTTTGACCACCATGCCATACTGACATATTGAATCTATTAACCTCCTATCTAACCATGCCTCACTCACCTTGGATTGTGTGTTTTATTAAAAGACAAACACTGTTGGGAGAGAGAAAACTACCTTAAGCTATTCTTAGGTTACTCCTTAGAAGGAATTACGAAAGTGTTAGGGTTCAGGGTAGGTGCTTGGATGAAGACAATGGTATACATAGGGATTCAAGGAATGTAGAAGGGGAATGTATAAAATGAGAAATTTGATCTTCTGAGGGATCTTCCAGATTTAAATCTTTTGATTTTTTTAATATACTTGCATATAATAGGCACTTAATTTAAAACTTTCATTTATGCAACAAACATTTATGTACCTGCTGCATGCTGGACCTGCAGATAAACATAAAAGAGGTCAGTTTGTCAAATTTTACTGTTCTGCTGCATCTCAGTTCTTCATCTTTGTTTTGTAACAGGACCTAGGATATTGTTGAGATGTTGAGGAACATATCACCTCATCAGAGTAGTTCTCCTACTTCTGCTTTCAGCCAGAAAGCTACGAACCTTCTTCAACATGCACTGAAAAGATAAAGGATCATCTGATTCATCTGACCCTATGTCACACAATTTGTATAGTCAATTTTTCTGGACCAAGAGAAAAGGTTCATAAGTCACAGCTGCTAATAAAAATAACTATGTATTGGTCAATTGAACACGACTTTGTTTTTTCTAAACTCTCCTTATACACTGTAGGAACAGTGCTGATTATAGCTGTTGCCAAAATAGAATGGGTCATGATTCACACACACACACTCTCACTTACACAAACACCCCTTCACATACATGTGTACATATATATATACATATATCATACATATATACATTTATATGTGTATGTATCGGTCATGTTTTTAAGTAGACTGAAAGAAACCAGGATAGCAACAAGGTTAGGAAGACATTGGGTCAGTTTAGCTTGCAGAAAAAGAGACTGAGTAGGAGGAGGTGATATGATAGCTGTGTCCAAGTGTTTAACAGGAAGCCATCCAGAGAGGGATGAAATTTCCTTTGCTTTGTCCGTAACAGCACAGCTATGACCACTGGTTGGTATCAGATGTCATCTCAAAGCAAAGGGGAAACAAAACAAAACCCATAACACACTATGTCCTAAGAGATGCTCTAAAACAAAATGAGATGAATTCCCCATCACTCAAAAGCTGAAAGAACCTATTTGCTGAGGATTTGTAGATAAAATGCATGATGTGGATAGGGGTTACTCCATACGTCTCTGACCTTCCTTCCACCTCTGAGATGCCAGGCTCCTGTTCCTCAACTCTAGTTCATGACTTGCCTAGGCTGTATATCTTTTTGATTGACAGTGTTATTCAGTGACTCCTATCAAATCAATTTCTTTTGTAGCATCCTATCTCATCAACTTTTAGTAAATTCTGTGAGGTTGTATTCACCTCCTCATAAAAGCCACGGAGCAGAAAACTCAGTCGTGTTCTTCGACATCCTTTAAACAACCAGATGTTCACTTTCCTTATAACCTCCTTTGATGTTCAGGGTTTCACATTTAAAATGGAGGAGGAGTAGAAACAAAGCCTGTGCCCTATATACTTTTCAATCCTTGCCCTAAGCCTCATAGTCATTAAAGATGCTTTTCAGGTTTTACCATTTCCCTCAGATGGTATCACTCATTCCTATATGAATCTGCAGTAGAGTGTAGAAGTTGCCGTGTTTGATGTCTCTTTTTTTGACCTCTGATCAACATACTCCAGAAAGACAGAGTATCTTGTGTTTGCTTCTATAGCAGGTCCACATTGAGCCCCCTCAGAAACTCTCAACAACCATACATCTCTTACTCTTGGACTTTGCAACAAGTTTCCTTGTAAATTCCAACACATAAGGATCCTTACTCTTGTTTTAGAGCTATGAACCGCTATTTTCCTCAGAAGGTCCATCTAAGGGAAGAGACGTATAGCTAGCCCATCACTCTGAGGACTCAGATTCCTTTTCCTCCTCTCCCTTTTCTTCTCTGTGCCATGGCCAGCTTTGCCACTCACCTGTGTGACATTGGAAAATAAGTCAATCTTTGTGAGCCTCAATTTCCTCATTTGAAAAAAGGGGGGTGGAACTAGATGGCATCTATGTTCCTTTCTTATTTTAAACCGATAACTGCATATTACAGCATTTCTCTTTCTGTCACTAGCCAGAGTAGAAGTTGGTTAGTATTTTAGAGTCACCTGGTCCCAGAAAGTTTATATATTTGCTCCTAAGCCTGTTTCTCTTTAGTGGTGGCCATCCCAATTGCATTCCTCAGAGACACTAGGCTGATTAATGAGATCATGTGTTCAGAAGAGAAAAAAAGAATCCCTGTGAGGAGAAGGCACAACACCATTTTTTGAGGACTCACCCTTTGCTTGTGAACAGTTCAAACTTGAGGCATGTGAAGAGATATTTCTCCATTATATACACTGTTTATTTCTTTTCCTTCAGAAGAAAGATTTTGCATCTCACTGCTTTCATTTCTGAGTCCTAGGTCACCTTTTAGAATGAGGGAATAGTAAGAGAAAAAGTAATGAATGTTTTGATTAACAAAAGAAAGGAGGAAAAAAACAACACAGACACATACACACAAAATTTTAAAGCAAATAAACAAGAATGGGAAAATGTAGGTTATGGAAAAACTATTCAGTCTCTAACTACTGTGATCAGAATTTCTGCTTAAGAAAGGGTCATAAGAAAAAAAATGATAAAAGGAAGAATAGAATGAATATTTGTATTCCATTAATGTGGAAAACAAGGATGATTGTACAGAGGTGAGAACAAAGTTAAGGGACCAATGGGGCCTGGGAAGTTAGGAGGGAACTGGAGTTTGAAGAGAGGTGTCAGGATGTGAATGAGACAGAAACTGATGAAAGCTAATAGCAGCAGGGGGCAGCCCAAAAACAACTGGGGAAAATAAAATTATCAAAACAACACTCTCCAGAATCCAATAGACCATCTCTTGTGTGCTGGTCAGATGTATGCCTTTTTAAGATATGGAAAGCAGGAGGAGAGAAAAATCTAAGGGGGGCTTTGAAAGTGATCAAAGGAGGCCCAATAAGATAATAAAGAATCAAAGAACTTTTTAAAAAAGGGACAGATAAAGAAAGCAAATGAAATAGAGGAAATCCAGGCAAGTGGGTATAGAAGACTATTTCTATGGAAGAAGCCAATGAGATTTGCTGGGGATGTTTATCACCTGCAGTGGCAATAATAATACTAGGTGATGTTTATGGAAGGCTTTCTGGTTTACAGAGTGTTTTCCATAAATGATAACATTTGGTCCTCAAAACAATCATAAAAAAATAGGTGCTATTCTCATCTCCATTTTGCAGATGAGGGAATTGAGAGTTCATATTCATATATTGAATTATGTAAGCACTGGATTTTACGATACTCTATTTGTATAGAGAGAAAACATTGTGTTATATATAGAGAGCCATCCTTGGCATTAGGAAGACCTGAGTTCAAGTCCCTCCTCTAGTACATATTGGCTGTGTGACCCTGGAGAAGTTATATCACCTCTCAGTGCCAACTCCCTGAGACTAAATTGCCAAGCAAGTGTTGCTATGCATTGGCAGAGGGAGTTTCCTCACTGGAAAGCTCTCTATATGAATGACATCCCAGAACTGAGATCACAGAATCTCAGAATCAGAAACATCAGAGGTCATCTGGTTCAACTTGCGTATGAGCAGGAAGCTCCTCTAAAACATCCCAATGAATACCTACACTTGAAGACCTTTTGTGACAGGGATCTCCTCACCTATAAAGCTCACCCATTTTAGGAGGCTCTAATTTTTAGGAAGTTATATAGAATCATCCTCTTTTTATACTGGCATGTACTTCCCTTCAGGTCAGTTCACTTAACTTTCTTTTTTGCAAGACACATTTTACTGTCTAAAAATCTTCAACCATGAAAGTGCCACAAAGAGAGGCAGGGAAGGAAGGCAGCATGGGGTGGAGGGAGGAATAGGGCAAGCAGGGTACAAGACCCAACAGGGAGGTCAACTACCCTTCTGTAGACCAGGGGGATGACAGTAACTATCACAATTGCCATGGAGGCCAAGAAAGGCTAATGAAATATTGGTGCTCCTGTTTTCCTGGGAATTGGGTGTGGGATGGAGAGAACACATTGGAGAACTTTGCACTTGACATGGTTAAAATTGAAAGCCATGACCAGAGAGGGAGTTAGCTCTAGAATATCTAGAGAAATAGCATACATCTTCATGATAACATTTTCCAGGGAAAGATACTGGAACTCTTGGGCAGCATCTCTGTAGCTTTATTATCCAAGGGATAATATCTGGGAGATATCATTTGCAGTAGTAGCAACAGTGAAGACCAGAAAGAGGATGTGGAGTCATGTTCTTGGCTCAATTACTCAAGGAATTAAAAAAAAAAGAAACAGGGGTCACTTATTTGCTTCATCTTTTGGGAAGAAGGCAGGAGAAAGAGGGCCTCCCTCACCACATGGAATCATTTGTTCCCTACTTCTTTCAGATTCATACATGATTCTTGGTTGAATACTCAGAAAGACCCTAAGAGCCTCCTAGGGTAGGGGTAGAAGCAGAGTACTGGGCCAGATAGTGCCCTGTGCCTCTTGAGCTGCTTGAGGGGAAAATGCAGCACAACAACCTCTCCACCTAGTAGAAAAAGGACTGAAGCTGCCCAGCTTAGGTATAGGGAGGGCCCCAACTCCCATTTCTGAGCCTCAGCTACCTGGTGGTTGTAGAGGTCCTTGATGATCACAAGGGGCAGTCTAGCACATAGAGGTCAGTCCTAGGACAAGGAAGAAGTAAGTACTCTCTGAGATTTGGGTTACTCTTCATTTACACATTTGGTATACTTGGCCCCAGCAAGGTGAATCAGCAGAGCCATGAACAGTGATGACAATGAGGGCATTAGCTGCTTGCAGGTCATAGGGGAGGACCAAGAGGGAATCATATACTTTGCACTGCATCTGACCAATTCTATGGGCCACATAAGATCCCAAAACATTCCCACACCACCTGGTCCACCATGATGCTATTGCCAATGAAGGCTATCACTTTCCATATGGGTAGAGTATAGGACACTAGAGTCCCTACCCATCCAGTACTACAAAGGTCATGCCCAGGATATGGAGGCAAGCAGAATCCATAAATCAAGGTTCAGAGAAGATCTTGGAATGAAGTGGGTTGGCCAGAGAACAGAGGTAAAGTAGCATTCACTCAAATTTCTCAGTGGCTTCACTATCTCTTTTCTCTCTACATCTCTTGTCATCATTTTTGGGAGTTCTAGTATTTATTCATGTTAACAAACATTTTTGATGCCTGTTTGCACAATTTTTCAACTTTTTTCATCTTCAATGACCTTCTCCTCTATAGTAGCATAGTCACATACCAACATGGTTATACCATGCCCGTTGCCACCTTAAGGAATTGAGCCAGCAATAAGAAAAGGAAATTGGAAATTTCACTCTCTTCAGCTTCTTGGAATCAGTCCATATCACCATGTTCATGCTGTTTCTCTAAACAAAAGCTCCCATGCTCACATAATCACCAAATCCAATCATATTTTTTTCAGTCCTACCTTTATTGACCTCTATAGTTTTTAATGCTAGTCATTATACTCTTCTTTCTGGTTACTCTTACCTTTCTTGGCCTCAAATCCCCTGCCTTGCCTCCGTTTTCCACCAACCTTTCCCAGGCTGTGCTCTAGAAATGTCTATAACTCACTAGATTGGATAAAATTTCAGTAGCTGCTTTTCAAGGCTGGTCTTCCAAGGCAGATTGACCAATAAGGTCAGAGCCAAAGGAAATAGTCTACCTACAGAGAGAATTATCTGGACCCTGGTCATCTGCAAAATAACCTACCCACTTCTAGAATAGGGTTTTCTTTTCAATCTGGTGATGAAATGGGGCCCTAAGCTTTAACTATAACTAAATCAACCAATTGGGAAAGTAGACAATTACGCATCTATCTTTTCTTCCATGGCCTAAACAGCTATTCTCCTATAGCAAAGGAATACAAAGTAGTCTGTGTTGAACCTAGAACACAAAAGAGGCTGAGAGTAATAGAATCAACTTGTCAAGCTGGAAGATACCAAAAAGGAATATATCATCTAATCCAGCAAATGATCTTTTATTTTGGGGGGCCATTTTATGCCCAGGGAGAACACAACGTTTTACACATAGTAGGTGCTTAATTAATGTTCATTGAACATCCTTAATTTCGACTTAGTTCAATTTGATTTCCTAGAGCATCAGACATCCATGCTGGCCACATCCTAAGGAAGAGGATTTCAATTTCTGGTAGGCTTAAGGAAGTTTTTGTTTTGTAGGACATCTAGGTGGTGCAGTGGATAGAGCACCAGGCTTGGAATCAGGAAGGCTTATCTTCGAGTTCAAATCTAATCTCAGATCCTTTCTAGCTATGTGACCCTAGACAGGTCACTTAATTAGCTCTGTTTGCCTCAATTTCCTCATCTGTAAAATGATTTGAAGAAGAAAATGGCAAACCACTGTAATATCTTCACCAAGAAAACACCAGATGGGGTCAAGAAGAGTCAGACACAATTGAACAACAACATACACGTAAACCAAGGGTTTCAATATTCCTGGAATAATAAAACTCAGGTCATTTTTACTGATATAAACTGAGAAATGGAGCTGGCATGCAGGAAGGTCAGGGACAGCTCCAAAGCCCTGTTAGGGAAACTGAGACACATGAACAAATTCTCTATCCACTCTCTACCTATCATTCTTAAGTTACTACAAATGATTAGAGATGTCAACCCAAGTCGTGATGATTGTAAATTTCAGGCAATTTCAATCCCACCCTTGTGACCCAAGATGTGTATTTAATAGTAACAGTCAAGCATACCACTCCAGAGGGAAAGGGATCTCTGTCAAAAGAGGAAAATAAAATAGGCCACATGGAGCAAAAACCCATCTGTGCTCACAGGACATCTTAGAGGAGAGAAGGACTTGGAGGAGTTTTTCCATTTTCTTTTCCTAATTCTACCTAGGTATCATGGATAGTATGTTGGCTATGGCAACAGAAACATCTGACTTCAAGTCCCACTTCAAACACTTACTGGCTGTGTTGCTGGACAAGTCATTTGACTTTTCTGTACCTCAGTTTCCTCATCAGTAAAATAAGGAGATTAAACTTGGTGGCCTCTGTTGTCCTTTCCAGCTCTAAATCTATGATTCTTATGACTATAGCCATACTTCCTTGTGTCTCAGGTCTCCTCAACACACACTCTCCACTCCTGACACACCAGTCACTTCACTCCTGCAGTTTCAGTTATATCATTTTAGGTATGGAAGAGAAGTCAGAGACTTTCTAGACCAACCTAGATCTATGTAAGAATCCTCCCCTATGACATAGCCAACATATGGTCATGTATCCTCTTCTTAAGACCTCCAGTAAAAAGGAACTTACTACTCTTAGAAACCTATTTCACTTTTGTGTGGATCTTATTGTTATGACTTGTTTCCACTTGACAACACAGAAATTTGCCTCTTTGCAATGGCCACATTTTATTCTTGGTTTGGTTCTCTAGGACCCAACAAAACAAATCCATTTCTCCTACCAGCTGACCTAACTACAATATGGCCATCTCCACTGTAATGCATTGGCTGGTAGGGTTTGAGAAGGTCTTCAAGTATATGGAGGACTGTCACACAGAAGAGGCATTAGATTGATTACGTTTGACCCTAGAGGGTAGGAGAATATGCAATCTGTGAAAGGTATAGGTAAACAGATTCCAGAGTCATATAAGAACAGGAATCAAAGAGATGGACTAGAGGACTAGATAACCTGAGATTTCTTCCAGCACTAAATCTATGATGCTGTGGGTATTTGTCTCATCCACCCAACTTAATTTTCAGGTACTTGAGTTTGCATGTAATCCTCTTTGCCACCTACACAACAGAGCACATAAAAAGTACGCAGTAAATCCTTGTTTGATAAATGAACCAATGAATCATCTTCATCCCAGGCCGAGAACCTCATAACTTGCAAACTACTGAAATGAGATCCTAGAACCTTTTTTTTTTTTTGCTCATATTCTTCATCTTTTTAAATGGAGCTTTCCATAAAGAGAACCCTCACTCCTAACTAGCCTAGAGCTCTCCTGTTTCAGTTTATGTTCCAAGCAGAAGGAGCAGTCGAAAACCTACCGCTCATACACTCTGGAGAAGCATCAAAGTGTCTCCCATCTTTTAAAGAATGGTAGAAGTGTTGACTGGATCCAAAGGTTTCAGGGTGAGGAGAAAACTTTACCTTACTGTATACCACTCCAAAAGGCCAAGCAGCAAGATGGGGAAATGGAATGTCCACACCTCAAATTTGAGCGAGGTGGAGCACCACCCCATCTACACACATCTATAAACCTAAGGCAATGAAATGACAGCATATCATTATTTATAATTTTCTTTCTTTTGGCTCAACTTCTTACTTACAGGTTATGGTTAGAGAAAGGATGTGTTTGGGGGGAAACTGATGAGTGTGTGTTGGGGAGATTATATCTAAACCCTTATACGTGCAGAGATCTCATATGAAAGAGGCACCCACTTTACTCAAAGGCTGGCTTCAAGGGTAATTGTTGTAGAGACAAGAGAAAAACATGAATACCTTTCCAAATAATCACATTTTAATTAAAACAGCATTATACAGCTCCCTGCTGGGAACTATCTGACTAAACCTGGTAAGTTACAAGTAACATTGATGGCTGTGGGGCCCTCAGCACAAGGACTCCCCACACAGCATGCTGTTAGCTGGCCTTCCTAGACAATGCTGCTCAGTGGATTCACAGCTAGGCTACCAACACAAGAGTGTTATTTTAAACCCAGGCACTGCTATTGGTTCAGTCTTACGGCCTCAGGCCAGTCACTTTTCCTTTATGGGTTTTTCTTTTCCAATCTTCAAAATAAACACTAGCCTTAGTAACCTAGGTGTGATTTGACTAGACTGTAACAAAAGTGAAAAGTAAAGCATCTCATAAATATTTTTAAAAAAGGAGGAAGAAGAGGAATAATGACTTTGAAAGAGGGAGATAATGCCCCTAACCAAGTTAGTTAAACAGGTGTCCTTAACCATTTTGTGTGGAATGGACCCTTTTGGCAGTCTGGTAAAGCCTATGTACCTCTTCTCAGAAAAAAATTTTCTGACTGCCTAAAATAAAACAATAAGGTTACAAAGGAAATATGATATTGAAATAGAATTACAGATAGATATAGATAGAATGATCAATACATAGCTAGATCAAACTCTCTGCTACCACTCCTCTCCCACCACCCCTGGCTTGGGAGATCTTGTAGCTTGTAGAACTTACATTTTTTGTTGCTCATAGAATCAAGGTTGTGTTGGGTCTCCACTGTTATGATAGTGCCTTTTGTGACCAACATTTGGCCTGAGCCTAGAGATCGTGGACTACAGTTTTGGAATAGATCAAAGCAAGCATAAACATCTTGGAATTGAACCTATGATTTTTCAGTCAGTGGCATGCTCCTCCTTCTGGCTGAAATAACCATTCCAGGTGTCTTAAATGTGCCCTGATAAAGAGATTCTAAATAAATAACAATTATCCTTCATCTTTTTTTTTCCAAGAAGATTCCTTGTTCAATATGATTGGAGAGACATCTTCAAGGCATAGCTCACCATGAATTGGAGAAGAATCTTTGGCATATAACTCAGTGGAGATAAACATGCATTTGAAGTATGTAATAAAAACCCACTATCATCTACATGAAAGTATTAATAATATAAAGAAGAAAGCAGCAGGAGGCTATCAGTCTGACATGTAGTCCAGAGACTCCAAACACTTGAGAACTTCCCTCTCTTATGGGTGACAAATTGTTGAAACAAGACTAAGACCAACTCTTAACACAAGGTCCCATAGCACACAGTAGGTACTTAATAAGGCATAAAGAGGAAACTAATGGAGCAATGCATAGAGGACGGGATCAAAGTCAGGAGACCTGAGTTCAAATCCAACCTATGATACTTATTGGATGTGTGATCCTGGGCAAATCACTCAATGGCCATCTGCCTCAGTTTCCTCACCTATAAAATTTGGATAATGATAATACCTCCCAGGATTGCTATGCAGATTGAATAATATATTTGTAAAGTATTTTGCAAACCTTAAAGTAGCATATAATTATTATTAATGCCTGTTTAATGAACAAATGAATGGAAAAAATACCCAAAGAAGCTAGAAAAAATTATCATCAGATCCTCCAATTTGACACAAAGCATGGAACAATGAGAATGAGATATATTAATGGATCAGAGCATATGTAGAGGAGAGTTGTCAGTTAAGGCGGGAAAGATAGTAGGGGTAGTTTAGGGAGGGTGAGAGGATGCCACATTTTGGAGGGCCTTTCAAGTCTGTCAATAGGCAATATTGTCAGTAGACAATATGAAACAACAACAAATTTGTGAAAATGCTAGGGTCATTAATTCTGTCGACAAACAATCCCTTAAATGCCTGTAATGGATCAGGCAGAGGGCAAGGTGCTGGGAATACAAGACAAAAATAAAAGATTCCCTTCACTGAAAGACCTTCCTTTCTATAAGGAGAGATTGCATACATACACACAGTATAAACACACACACACACACACACACACACACACACACACCAAACTCAAGGCCCTTGGAAAGGAGGCAACAGCAGATAGGAGGATCAAGAAAGGGCTAATACAGGGGACTCTTTCTGACCTTAGCTTTGAAAAAAACTTGGGTGGCCAAAAGGGCAAAAGAAAGGAGTACATTCCATGCATTGGAGGAAACATGGAGTGCTATGTATGAGTAGCAACAAGTAGGTTACTTTGGTAAGATTGTAGAGTATATGGAGGGGAATAATGTAGAAGGATGACAAGGGAAGTTGAAGTCAGGCTGGGAAGGATTTTTCAATGTTAAATATGTTAGTACATAATCCTAGAGATAATAAGGTGCCAGTAGAGTTTATGGAATATGGGATGGCATGAGCAGACATGCCCTTTAGGAAAACCTCCTTGGCAGCTATGTGACAGATGGAGGAAAGAAAATTATAAAAGTCAAGGAAGAAGTGGTAAGGGGCTGAATTGGAATAGTAGCCATGTAAGTGTAGAAGTGACAGATTACAGAGTAGAAGTAGATTATACAAGACAGGGAAGTAAGATATAGTATCACAGAATCATAGAA
This sequence comes from Vombatus ursinus, assembly GCF_900497805.2. Classification (NCBI taxonomy): domain Eukaryota; kingdom Metazoa; phylum Chordata; class Mammalia; order Diprotodontia; family Vombatidae; genus Vombatus; species Vombatus ursinus. The sequence continues at coordinate 4,089,376 of NW_020954907.1, read as the reverse complement.
TTAGAGCAGGAAATAAACATTGAAGTCATCAACTCCAATCTTCTCATTTTACAAATGAAGAAACTAAGTTACAGAGAAGTGAAGTGATCTGTCCAGAATGACATAGTTAGCAAGTCTCTGATTCAGACTTTGAATCCAAGTATTTCTGACTTCAAATTTAGTATAGGATCCATTGTGTTATGCTACTACTCACTCACATGTGACTATCATTTATCTATCTATCTATCTATCTATCTATCTATCTATCTATCTATCTATATCATTCATCTGTCTTCCTATCCATGTATTTATATATTGCTCTATCCATCTGTGTCTCTATTATCTATCATTTGTCTTTCCATCAATTATCTATCCATTTATCTACCTAACTCTAACTTTTATCTATTTTCCTGGCAAAAGTATGATGGATGGATTAAAAAAGAGAGAGAGGAAGGAGAATCTCATTGCAGTAGTTCAGGCAGGTAAAAATGAAGACCTCTACTAAGGGGGTAGAAGTGAGAGAAAAGGGGAGGGGACGATTGTAAGAGATATAAAAGAAAACTCAATGAAACTTGGAAATTTGATTGGATATAAGAAATGAAGATGAGTAATCTGCATAGATGTAGCAAGGAAACATGGGTATGAATGAAGTTGATGAAGATCAGGGTGCAAAAAGAAATGAGGAGAGAGATGAGGAAATAATATGGGATCATGAAGAAAATGAGGAATGATATAGGACCTCCCACGTGGAATGGAATTTAGTGTCTACTACAGTACCCTCTTTCAAGAACTTTCCTCCCCTGGGTATTTACGTGGCCGTGAGCCCTGAACTTTGCAGCTTTTCATAGTATAACAATAACAACAAGCTGTTCAGTCACGTCCAACTCTTTTTAATCCTGTTAGGGTTTTCTTGGCAAAGGTACTGGGGTGGTTGGCCATTTCCTTGGCAAACTTCTCCGATTCATTTTATAGATTAGGAAACTGAGGCAAACAGGGTTAAGTGAATTGACCAGGGTCACACAGCTAGTAAATATCTGAGGCTGGATTCGAACTCAGGTCTTCATGACTCCAGGTCCAGTACTCTGTCAACTGTGCCATCTAGCTGCTAATAGTAATAATGATGGTAATAATAATAATAATAACAAACCACTATCCTGTGTCAGGAACACACACATTAGGGTTTCTAGAAATACAATGTATCTCTTGGTGGTGGTAAGGACTGATATTCTTTTGGGAAGAGTACCCACTGGTAAGGGTATGATTCTTTATGTGAACAAAGGGAGAGGAGGGAGGGGGAAGGAAGGAAGGAAGGAAGGAAGGAAGGAAGGAAGGAAGGAAGGAAGGAAGGAAGGAAGGAAGGAAGGAAAGAAGGAAGGAAGGAAGGAAAAAGGTGCATTATTCAACTGGAACTGGCTAGTTGGGTGTTCGGTGGGGCAGCTACTAGTACTTACAGGTTGTTGTTTGTCTTTTCTAGAAGAGGACCATGACATCGGGAAAATGATGTCATGACTTGCAAGTGAATTGGATTTAAGTGAGACAGAGACAAGTGAAAAGTCACCAGCCTCACTCTCTCCTCTGGAGCCATCTGGGTCCAGTGGCAAGATATAGATCAGGATGACTGGGGATGGCCCTGAATGTGGTGGGAGACCTTGGCCTTTTTAAGCTAGGGTCTTTCCCAGGTCTCAGTTTGTCTGAGGCAATGCCCATTCAGTGATTAAGGTTAGGTAAGAAATGAGGCCAAAAAAAAATGCCCTCTTTTACCTAGTTAAAAAAAAATCAATTTGGGAGTGGAAGATCCTTCTGCCCCAAACAGAAACAATTGCTATTTACATTCTTTCTGAGCCACCAAAACCCAACCAATGACCAAAACAGTCTTGGGCTGAGACCTATTGTTGGCCAGTCAGTGAGAATCAGAATGATTTAGGTTTAAGGCATATAAGTTTTGATTACTGACACTTCAAAAAATATCATGGGGTTTATAGACTAGGTTTCTTTTTTAATTAAGGATCTTGCCTCAAACTTAAATATAATTAATATAATTAAATACACCTGAAAAATAAATAGTTCCCAGCCCAAGCCTACCTTGGTCATTGTTTGGGTTATGTTATGATGACTCAGAGTGAATGTAAAAAGCAATTGTTTCTGTTTTGTTTCTGCTTTCACCAGAAACACTGAGGGTCTTTCCCTCCTAGATTGATTTTTTTTTTAACTAGGTCAATGAGGCCATTTTTTTACCTCATTTCTTACCTAGCCTTGTTCACTGAGTGGACATTGCCTCAGACAAATGGAGATCTAGGAAAGACCTCAGTTTAAAAAGACCAAGGTCCCCTATTTGGGGCCACCTTTAGTCATCCTGATCTATATCTTGCCACTGGACCCAGATGACTCTGGAGGAGAGAGTGAGACTGATGATTTTGTACATCCCTGCCTCACTTAAATCCAATTCACTTGCAAGTCATGACATCACTTTCCTGATATCATTTTCCTCTTCTAGAAGGAAGGACAAACAGCAAGGACTGATAGGGATAAGGAGTGTGTATAAACAAGGCAAGGTTGGAATATCACTTTATGTCTACATTTGACAAAATTATACCATCACAGGAAGCACTAGTATTTAAGGGCAAAATCATCCCACGGTCAGGGTGCTCTGCCTCATTATGGAAGTCATGAAAAAAATTAAGATGATAATAGGATCATTAGTCAACAGCAGCACAGAAACTCAGGAGCCATATGGTCCATTGCCTTATTTTACAGATGAGGAAACTGAGGTCCAGAGAATTAGTTATGGTTCCACAGGTTATAGGCATCAAAGTCAGGACGAGAACTGACATATACAGATCTCTGCATGATTTGTAGAGTACTAGGGGCTGTTATTAACCCCTTTTATAGATGAATAAAATAAAGCTAAGAGAATTCCAGTGACTTTTCCAGGGTGTTTTTCCAGGTAAGTATCTGAGGTAGTGTGCTAACTTTGGTATTATAATGCTAACTGATAATGATAACTTTGGATGAAAATGATAACTGACATTTATATTACATTTGAAAATTTGTAAAATTCCTTAGAGATAGTTCTCATTTGTATCTCACAAGTCTGAGAGAAGATAGGTGCTGCAGGTAAGATTATTATCCCAATCTTGTAGTTAAAGAAACAGAGGTTCAGAGGGGTTAAGTAATTTTCCCAGGATCACACAGCTTGTGTCTGAGGTTAAATTAAACCTAAGATTTCCTGACTGTAAGTCTAGCATGCTTTCTATTATGCCACGTTGACTAATAATATCTCCGTTACTTCCCTGATGGAGGCATTGCCAGAAACCATTTTGTAAACCTCAACACAGTAGATAAATGTGAAATATGATTGTATAAATAGGATCATTTATTGTACTTAATATTACTCTTCCCACCACCACCACCAGGCTTAGGGGCTTAGGCTGCTCCTTCTGTCTTAGGTCAATATTCCCCACTTCTGTCCTTTACACTTAATTAGGGAGATAATCTTTTGACAGAAGCAACATGTTTCTGGTTCAGTGACTTAGTACAAACTCCTGAGAAAGAAGTGGGTGATTCCAGATGTTCAGTACAGCTGTAAATCACTGCTGAGGTTTTTTTAAATTCTGGTATAATTACATGAGGAAATAATGAAGTTAGGAGTTGGTAGGAATGAGTTGTCAGGTAAATGAATCTTTACGAGGTTGGAGGAGCGTGGGGTGACACATTAGCTGTCATAAGCCTGTTACCTGCTACACAGGATGACTTGTTCACCTCACTATTCTTACTTATTCTTTCTCTTGTCTTCAATGCCTTCCCTTTTTATATTCCTGTGCATCCACCTCTAAACATGTTGTCCATCCATTAATGTTACAGAAGAGATCAATTTCACTTGTCTCAGGTTCAGTGATGCTGGTGTAACAGTAGAACCATGGATGAGTGTAACTGATATGGCATCTAAAATATGAGTGCTTCAGGAACAATTAGAAACATGTATGGAAGGAACAGAGAGAGAGAGAGAGAGAGAGAGATGGAGAGAGAGAGGCAGAGAGATGGGGAGAGTGGAGGAGAAAGGAGAGAGGTGGAGGGGGAGAGAGAGAGAGAGAGAAGGAAATGTATATTTATTTAGCACCTACTATGTGTCAGGCATTGTGCTAAGTACTTTACAAGTATTATCTCATTTAATGCTCACAATAACCTTGGGAAATCAGTGCTATTATTATTCCCACTTTACATTTGAGGAAACTGAGGCAAGCAGAGTTTAAGTGAATTGTCCAGGTTCATGTAACTAATACATGTTTGAAGTTGGATTTGAACTCAAGATTTCTTAATACCTAACTGCTTCAGAATTAATTAAGGCCAAGTAGATAGCCTAAATATGAACACCAGACCTAGGATTTCTTACTGGCTCTGGTGCTAATTTGTCAAATGCCCCCAGGTAAAATTATTCCTGTTAGACTTCGGAGATACCAGAGTTGATAAGCAGACAGCAGAGTTTAGAATATGAAATAGGCACCCTCAGGCTCACATTTGATGTGTTGGAGGGTGACCCTGTCCCTAGGTATTTGTGATAGAGGTCTGATTGTGTAGAGAAAGGAAGGAATAAGAATGAGAGAATCATTGAGTGTGATTGCTACTGTGACCATGTATAGATGTTCTGGTGCTCTTTAATGAGCCTTGAATTGTGGTAAATTATGTGCCAGAGACGTGGGCACAGGGTTCTGATGGAATCTTCAGGGTAGAGCCTGAAAGTGTCTTTGGGTTCTAGAGACCTATCTAAAATAGCATGATTATAAGTCAGAGAGCAAATAAGGAAAGATCACTAACAGATACAACATTTGAATAGCAGATTTCTGGGCCGATGGGCTCATGAGACATGCCTCTTCCTATCTTAGGCCTCTAGAAAGGCAGCATAGCCAAGTGTATAGAGTGCTGAAGTCTGAATGAAATGGGGTCAGATATGACCTCTGGCACTGACTGTGTACCCCAGAGAAGTCATTAAACCTCTGTGATTTCCTCATGTGTAAATTGAAGGATTGGCTTGGATTATATCTAAGGCCTCTTCCATCTCCAAACTATGAGCTTTTGACCTAATGCTTTTAAATATATATGGTAGTTGATTTGTAAATATGCTGAGATGCTGTTTAAACAGATTGGTTTGTTCATCTTTGTATGAGATGTTAATGTTGATCTAAACCTAATTTCTTCCAGAATGATTTCTAGTTTAATGAGAAATTTTTATGAAAGAGTGAGTTCTTACCCCAATGATTGGAATAATTGGGTTCATTGAGCACTATCCTACTATGTTCATGTGCTTCTGTAAGTTGTGGACCTAACCTCACCCATATGTTCCTAATATCATCTGTATTTTAAAATGATAGTGATAATAACTAACATGTATACAGTGTTTTAAGTTTTGCAAAATACTTTACAAATTTAATCTCATTTTATCCTCACACCAACCTTGGAAGATATGGGTGGTGATGATGATGATGATAATGATGCCCTTTTTTTCAGATGAGAAAATTGAGGCTTATGGAGGTTAAATGATTTGTCTAGGGTCACTTAGCTAGGAAGAGTCTGAGGTCAGATTTGAACTCAGGTCTTCCTGATTCCAGGTCTAGTGTTCTATCTACTGTGCTCCCTAGGTAGACATTATGTAGTTTTGATGTTTACTGTTTTGTAATATAGTTTGAGATCTGATGTTGCTGGACTCTCTTCCTTCCCACATTTTATTCCCATTATTTACCTTGACACTTTTTTTTCCCTTTCAGGTGATTTTTTTTTTCTAACTCTCTAAAGTAATTCTTTGGTAGTTATATCGGTATGGCCCTGCAATTCTGATGCGGTCATATGGCTGCTGACTGAAATACTCCAATGATAAGGGGATTGATTATATTCCAATAAGAGCTCATATTTCTATAGCACTTTAAGGTTTGCAAAGCCCCATTTCTAAGCAACTCTTTGTATTAGCAAGGTTTTCTTTATATGAATTGCAAAGCTACTTTTCTTCAGATGCCACCCTCTGGTGGCTACTTCTGGCCACTGGGACCAAACAGGACAAGATTAATTCCTTTTTCCAAATGGTGTTGTTGTTATTCAGTTGTTTCACTCATGTCCGGCTCTTCCTGACCCATTTGGGGTTTTCTTGGCAAAGATACTGGAAGGACTTGATATTTCTTTCTCCAGCTCATTTCACAGGTGAAGAAACTGAGGAAAACAGGGTGAAGTGACTTGCTCAGAGTCACACAGCTAGTAAGTGTCTGAGGTTAGATTTGAACTCAGGAAGATGACTCTTACTGACTCCAGGCCCAGCATTCTATCTACTGTGCCATCTAGTTGCCAATATGATAGCGCTTCAAATATTAGAAGACAAGCTATCATGACTCCCCCTAAGCACTTTCTTCTGTAGGCCAAATAGCCCCAGAGCACTGTATTAGCACTAAGATGGAAGAAAGGCCCTTATCTCATTCCTTGGGAACCTCAGTAGCAACATGATCCTTTGCTTAACTCTGTGCCAAGCAGATAGAGAAAGAACTGAGGAGTCATATGCCCATGCCATTCTGGCTAGGGTGCCAACTAAATGAGAATTGGGTCCAGAATCCTTCATTCAAATTATTTAACTCAGTTAAATTAAACATTTCATCTTTGAAAGAGGAGTGTTTGGACAGAAGAAATGATGTCACCATTTGACTCTGCCATCTTCTAGAGGAGTGAGAAACTGAGGGTTCTCTTAGAATAAGGGATCAGATCAGCTTCAGATGGAGAAAGCCTTTTATGAGGTAGAAATAAGGATATACAGTTCAGAATCCCAGATAATTACCCAGATCTCCCAATTCCATTGTGCTTTTAAAATGTAATAAAGAGTCATTGCAGGGACAGGTCTTAGAAATCAGATAGCTCAACCTCTTCACTTTAGAGATGAGAAAGCTGAAGTCCAATGTCACATGGGGAGCCAAATTCAGGTTCAGGGTTTCAACATGGGTCTTCTGATTCCAGTTAGTCATTATATACTCTTGTCATTATATGACGTTGTCACTTATGTTAAAAAGCTCTTGTGTTCCCCTGGGACACTGGGAATGTGACAAATGGTCTTGGGGTTGACCAATTCATTATAAATACTATCTATGGCTCTTTGTGTCCTATTGTAGGTGAAACGGAAAGGCTCGAGGCCTGTTCCTGTACATGGTTCACCAAAAATCTTTCTTTCCATTCAGGTGTTAGATTGGGTCTGGGGAACTGACAACCAAAGATTTCCTCTTTGTAGTAATACTAATGGTTAAAGGTAATTTGGGTCAAGCATCATTGACTGACATCCTGAAAATGAAATGTCATGTGACAGGACATGTCATGGATTGCTCTCCAAAGAATGAAGTTGTTTATTAATGGTGAATGTTGATTAGTGAGTCATGTGCTGTATGAAACATGGAAAGACATGACAGTTGTATTATGTCTTCACAACCTGATACAAAGGCAGAGACGTCCATATAAGGCCGTGTACCAGGAAGGAAGAGATTCAATGAAATATAATTCGCTGAGCATGTAACAGCCGTTAAGGTGCGCCAAGTGCTGGTAATCACCAGGGACACAATGATAGTCCTTGCCCTCTGGGAGCTTGCTTTCCACTGGTGGAGTGAGGAGGGCAGGACACAACTGGAACCTGATCATGAGCAAGCCCTCCCTGAATGTCCTCAGGTAAGTGCATGGAATCCTATGAGGTATTATTTCCTGCAGTAGTTGGAGAGGGATCTTGGTGTTGGAGAAGGCAGCTTTACATGGAGTCAGGAGAGACAGATTCAAATCTTTTCTTTGATACTTACTGCGTAACCGTGTCCTTTCCTCAGTTTTCTCTTTTATAAAATGGGAATAATACCTGTAGTGACTGATGCATAGAGCTGACACACAAGAACTAACCAAATTTGATAATGAAGATAAGATGTTTTGCAAAGTGTTATACTAATGCCAACTATTATTATTCTATTTGAAACACAAGAATTCAATTCAATAAATATTTGTGAAGGATCAATTATGTACAAAGAACTGTGTTAGATGATGAGGCAAAGAAAAATGGAAAATACTATAATGCCCATCCTCAAAGAGCATAGAGTCTACTTTGGGAGATATAAGTACAGAGATTAATGACTACATAATAATTTGAAGAGGGACAGGTTACTAATAACTAATGGCATCAGGAAAGTTGTCCCCAAAGAGGTAGCACCTGAGGTGAACATTCAAGAAATCTAAGGATTCTAAAAGATGAAGGAGAGGAAGAAGTCCTTCCATGTTTGTAGGGCAGCTGTCCAAGGGTACAATGGTGAGAATACAATTTCACAGAGCATCAAGTTGGAGAGAATATAGAGTACCTGTAGGGAATTAATGTGAAATAAGACTCAAAATCTAGACTGAAGGTATATTGTTAATGGATTTAAATGATAAGGAGCCTCTGATGATTCTCGACTGGAGGAGTAGCATGACCCAACTATTTTGACAGCTACATAGAGAATGGATTAGAGAAGGCAGAAATTGGAAATGAGAAAAATTCTTAGAATTTGGAAGAGATAATGAGCACTCACATTTTGAGAGTAGAAAGAGGCTTGAGTATTAGTTGAAAGTAAAACCAATTTCTTAGGAAAAATACTCTAAAACTTCAAAGATTCATTTTTAGGGGGTCTGGGTGCTCCTTCTGTTGACCCAGATCACAATGCCTTCATGCCTTAATAGATTTTTCCCTCAAGAATTTCTATGTCTAAAATGCTTTGTTACCTAGTGGTCACACATCCATCCATGAGCCTCTTTGAACATTATTAGACTGGTCCTGAGATGATAGTCAGATAGCAGGTCCACATCCAAAGTCTTTCCATCTAGGTAGGACCTGATCACAAGAGGGCTCCAGTGGCACAACCTCTGGAAATTCAGGCACAGACTCACCTCTATAACAAAATGAAACCCCAGTAGGGTACTTCAGTGGAGGATATTAAAAGATAACTCTCAATTAGAGAGTTTCTCTCTCCTCCCACTCTTCCCCCAGAGTATTTTAAGAGATAAGAGAGATTTCATTTGAGTCTCTATTTATCCCATTAGTATCATGGGATCCATGGTATTAGTCTTTTGGCTAGACCACTGGGAAAAAATCATTACATGAAAAGAGTATGGACATGGTACATTGGAAAGAGTACGGGTTTTGTCTTTTGTTTTTGTTTTTTGTTTTGTTTTTTGGTGAGGTGATTGGGGTTAAGTGACTTGCCCAGGGTCACACAGCTAGTAAGTATCAAGTGTCTGGTCTGAGACTGGATTTGAACTGAGGTCCTCCTGACTTCAGGGCCGGTGCTCTATCCACTGCACCACCTAGCTGCCCAAGAGCACAGGTTTTGGAGTCCAAAGATATAGATTCAAATCCCAGCTCTGTCACTTTCCACCCATGTGGCCTTAGCCAAGTCACTTACCTTCTCTGGGATTCAGTTTTCTCATCTGTAAAATGAGAGGATTGAATGGAATGGCCTTCAACATCCCTCCTGGCTCTAAGTCTCTGATCCTATGCTTTCTTGTCATCCTTCTTGTCCTACTTACTGTCTAATTTCTGAAATTAAACCAAAACAATACATTACTTTGGCTGGCATAGGTCCTAGTAATGACCCAAGCTCTCTCTCTTTTTGAAACTTAGACTCATGTCCTATTTCTATGTTTTGCTGTATTTTCAAACTATGTGCCTGTTTCACCTTTGCCTGTGGACCAGGCAGTCCAATCCTTGACTGCAACCTCACTAGTTTCTATACCAGGCTCTTTGAATTGGTTGTGTATTATTTCCAGCTTTGAGACAAAGCCAATTGAAGATTTCCTCTGTTTATATCACTTCATCTAATTAGTTTCTAGAAATAGGTGCATAGGTGTGGTGCCTACTCACTTAAGATTTATAATTTGTGGCAACATTTAGTTGGGCATTTAAAAGATACTCAGAGTTAAACAAACCTTGATCTAATATATTAATTTGATAGACCAATAATATTTTTTGTAATGTAAAATGAACAGGTTAGATCGAGGCCTTAGAGAGTTCGATCTAGCTTTAGTGTTTTGTGATTATATTATAAATATCAAGTACAAAGAGTAAGACCATATTTTGGGAAGAGCAAGCAAGATGAACTCACTATTTCAATCACACAGAGCTTTGGAAAAAAAATGTTGAGTCTCTTCAAATCAAGGAGGAGTCCCCAGAAGAACTGGGAGTTTAGTAGAAGTATAACTGGGCCATATCACAGACTGAAGTTGCCCTTTTGGAATAGAATATAAAAATAAGAGCCAATGATTCTACAGTGAAAGAAATGAGAGTCAAGGGTGAGGTAAGGAAGAGGAGGAGAGTTTGTGGTAGAAAAATAGAAAAATCTGAGGGTCATAATGGAGTTTGAGAAATTATACCAGTGCAAAAGCATTAATAGTGTTGGGTCAATTGTAAGGTTACAAAGAAGGAAGGGCAAATTGTGAATTTTTGCTTAACTACAATCCAGTTTGTGCATGGGAGGTTGAGGAGGTGGGCTCTTGGGTGAATTCACTCAGGCTAATTATCTTGAAAGTAGTGAATTTACAATCCTTTGAAATATTCAAAGATGCCTTGATTACTTCTGGAAGAAAATTCACACTTCAGATAGGGTTTGGAACAAATGACCTCCATTTCCTTCTAACTCTGATTCCAAGTTTGCATTAATCCTACTGTGTTCTACCCTGGCCATCTATATATATATATATATATATATATATATATACACCTATATATCTATATATCTATAGATAGATAGATAGATAGATAGATAGATAGATAGATAGCTTAGTAAATTATAGGGATAGGTACTGTGAATGTGATTTCATTTGCATTGGGATCCCCTAAATGAGGGAATATTCTCTACTTATTTAGATCATGGCTTCTCTGAGCAAGGTATAAGAGAGTTTGCTGGAGCCCTGAGAGAGTGCCTTGCCCAAGGATACATGGCTAGCCAGTGTCAGAGGTGGGATTGAACCCAGCTCATCCTGGCTCTGAGGCCAAAGTGAATTCAGTATGCCTTGCTACTTCCTAATAAATAAATGATTACAACATATCTGGCTCTTTGAATTCAATTGTTTTCTTTTTCAAAATTTGAAACCAAATAATTTTGTTGACATGGGTACAACTTTGGAACTTACACTGAGCTTTGTTCTTATCTGTGATATTAATGGTTTGGGGAAGAGCAGAATTTCCAGTATTTGACAATGAATTCCTTTCTAAAACCTACACTAGAACTACAAAAACTGCCTTTTGTTCAACTTTTATAGGAGATTCCAAGAGAAAGGTCTGGGGATTTTACTTTACTACAGGCTTATTATGAATCAATATTATGATGTTGCCTGGCAATTTTTTAAGTTAACATAATTACAGATTTTGTTGATAAGTGAATATTTTTGACAAGGCAAGAGATGATCATGCCCTCATATTGTGCCCTGGACAGAACACATCTGGAATATGACATTGCTATTCAGTCATTCAATCATGTCCAATTCTTCATGACCTTGTGGACCATAACACAGTAATGTTGTCCATGGGGTTTTCTTGGCAAAGATACTCGAGTGGGTTGCCATGTCCTTCTCCAATGGATTAAGGCAAACAGAGATTAAGTGACTTGCTCAGGGTCACACAGCTAGTGTCTCAGGCCAGATTTGAACTCAGGTCTTCCTGACTCCAGATCCAGAGCCACCTAGTAGCCTAGAGAACATAGCTAGGTGCCAATTATTGTGAATAAACAATCCTCTGAAGTACTTGCATTATTCAAATTTGCATTGCATATTTCTATTGGGCTGGAACCAAAAACTATATTTTACATAATTTAACTTCAAACAGAGTAAATTTGAATGCATGCAACTACTTTGGGAAATTGTATTATTTGTACTAATCAGGATCTACCTGTAGGGTGTCCAGTTCTGAACCACATTTCTGGAAAGACATTAACAAGATGGAATGTGACAAGAGGAAGGTAAAGAGGATGGAGAAAGCACCTGAAACCATGTAATATGAAGCTAGAATTAAGAACCTGTGAATGATTAACCTGGGGAAAAGAAGACAGTGGGAACATTATGTCTTCCTTAAACTGCATCAAAGATCATTACATGGAAAAAGGGCAGAATTAGGATCAATGAGTGTAAGCCGACAGGGAAGCAGATATTACTCAATATAAGGAAAGACTCCAAAAGAATTTGAGCCGTTCACAAGTGGAGGTAACTGCCTTGCATGTAGTTCATCCCCCGTGAGTAGGTGTGCTCGGAGATACTGAATGCGCATCTGTCAATGCTCTTGTCCAAAGTCTTCATGTTCCCAGTAGGGGTTGCACTAGGTGGCCTGAAGCCCATTCTGATTCTTTGATTCAATTAATCCTACTCTGCTTCTCACTGGTCAGACCACATCTAGGGCATTGTCTTCAGTCCTGGGCATACCATTTCAAAAGGCACATTGCTATATTTGTGCTAGCTACTGATGGGACTGACTATCTAGTGAGGCACAGAGCTGTCTGTTGGAGGAAGAATTAGAACAGAAGGAAGACCAATTTGTCAACAATGTTGTAGAAGTTATATCTGCTTTGCCTAGGAGTCTGAACTTGTCCAAGGTTACACAAATGGTAGATGACCTGTTTTGTTGTTGTTCAGTCGTTTCAATTGTGTCTGACTCTTTGTGACCTCATTTGGGATTTTCTTGACAAAAATAGGGTGGTTTTGCTGTTTCCTTACCCAGTTCTGTTTACAGATGAGGAAACTGAGGCAAACATGGTTAAGTGACTTGCCCAGGGTCACTAGCTAGTAAGTGTCTGAGGCCAGATTTGAATTCAGGAAGATGAATCATCCTGACTCCAGGCCCAACATTCTATCCACTGTGCCATGTAGCTGCCCTAGATGTTTCTTTTTAAAACTCTTAATATTATGATTCTGTGATTTTATTAAAAAATTAAAATGTGGCATCCAGGAATATCTTAACTTCCCAGCTCCCTAAAAAACAGACAAACAAACAAACAAACAAACAAAGACTACCACTCAACATTTCCCATCAGAAAAGTGACACTTTAACTTTAGCAAGTTGGGAGAGGCTTAAAGTATCCCACAGAAAATTGGCCAAATCTGCTGAGATATTATACTACTAATAGGAATCCTAGTTTATATTCTAGTCAAGATGCTACAAGAGGAAGATGTATGAAATCATCCATTGTGCCACGACCCTAAGCAGCTGTTAGTGCCATATGGAATGTCTGGCGCAATGTTTTTTTTTCTGTGTAGGAATAATTACACTTCTTGACCTTCTCTTGTTCCTTTTCCAGTCTCTTCCTTCATGATGCGCACAGGCTCTGGCTTAGGAAACATAACTCTTTCCTTGCAGTGACCCGTGCTCATAAAATGGTTCATTCAACGGCAGACTTAATGGGTGGGAATCTTGGCCTGGCCACTTACTTCCTGTGTGACTCTGAACAAATCACTCAGCATCTCTATAATGAGGATGTTGGATCAGATGACCTCTGAAGTCCCCTCCAGCTCTAAATTTATGATCCCATGATCTCTCTCTCTGTCTTTTTTTTTTTTTGCTTTTTGGTGAGGCAATCGAGGTTAAATGACTTGCCCAGGGTCACACAGCTAGTAAGTGTCATGTGTCTGAGACTGGATTTGAACCCATGTCCTTCTGACTTCAGGGTCAGAGCTCTATCCACTGTGCCACCTGGCTGCCCCCCATGATCTCTTCTCACTCCAAATATATTGTCCTAGGATCCTAAAACTTCTCCAACAGCTGATGGTAGCATCCAAGACGATGGTGACTGCGGAGAATTAACAACCAATAGGCCCTTAGGAAATGATCCCCCGTTTTCCTGCCACAGGTCCTTCCAGACTGCAAAATAAACAAACAGATAAATGGAGATGGACTCACAGATAAGTAAATAAAGAGCCTAGAGAAAGCTGGAGAGAATCAAAATTATTGGTTAATAGCAGGTTTCTGAAAGATCTTTGAGATATGTCAGCTGCTCTTTAAACAGGAGACCAGGAAATCAGTCAAAATACGGTTGTTCTTTCTTCAGATATGTTTAATGATGGAATTCATTTGCATGCTAAACAAGGATATTGAATTCTAAGAGAGCATTTAAGAGATTTCTAGTGGAGGGTATTTATTTTATTATCAGTTTTCTATTTTTTCTTTTTTTCCTTTTATTTTATTGTCATCTTTTAATTAAACGGTTTCTTAGCTGGATGTGCTTTTTATTGAGAATTATTAAAGGTGTAAGTACTACTTTATCAAACTGTGAGCTGGATAATTGTGTACTTCTAAATGTGACTCTGGGGAAATTTTAGAATCATATTGTAGAAGGTACCTTATTAATTGCTTGAGCAAGATTGCTACTTTAATGATCCTCCATGCCTCCCTCCCCTTTACCCTCTACCCAACTACTTGTTAGGGATAGAACAGTGGATCACTGTTAGAGGAAGACACAAGACTTCACTGTTGGTAGCTCTACAGCAGTGGTTCATTCTCTCCAGGCTGTGGGGTGTGGGGGAGAGAGAGAGAGACAGAGAGACAGAGAGACAGAGAGAGAGAGAGAAAGAGAGACTGAGAGACAGAGACAGAGAGAGACAGAGACAGAGAAATACAGAGAGACAGAGAGAGAGACAGAGAGATGGAGACAGAGAGACAGAGAGACCAAGAGACCAAGAGACAGAGACAGAGAGAGAGAGAGACAGAGACAGAGAAATACAGAGAGAGAGACAGAGAGACAGAGAGATGGAGACAGAGAGAGACAGAGACAGAGAAATACAGAGAGACAGAGAGACAGTGCCCTACCTCTACATGGTAGCACCCAGTGGAGAATAAAGATCAGACTGAACGTGCAAAATCAAAGCGGGGCCGAGTCTCACTATGCTTCTCCTGGAATAACTCTTGGCATTTTCATAAACCTGGAGTAGTCATTAGGAAAGAGTAAGCCTGACTTCCATGCAGGAGATGGGCTTAATGTCTTTTAGGACATTACAAAAATTCAAAGTGCAGGGATAGACATTTATTCTGTGGTTCATGGGACTAGTCATGCCCAAAGTATTGCCAGTAGGGATGTCTGTGGAATTGCTGTCCTGGGGCACCTTTCTATGAATCAGCAAAGTGACCAAGAAGTGTTTGTTGAGTATTGATAAGTCTTAGTTATGTTGTAGATTTAAGACAGGGTCCCTGCCTTCAAGGAGCTGCCTGTCTGATTAGAAGAGGCTAGATGGCATAATAAATTCATCTCTGGACTTGGAGTCAGAACACCCGAGTTCAGCTATTGGCTCAGACCTTGACCCTGAGCAAGTCACTTAGACTCAGTTTCCTTATCTATAAAATGGGGATAATAATAGCGCTTACCTTACAGGGTTGTTGTGAAAAGCAAATGAGACAATATATATAAAGTACTTTGCAAGCCATAAAACTCTCTATAAATATGAACTATTTGGCAAAAAGATGATAATAGGAGGCACTTTATGAAACTGACCAATGACTTGCATAATCACTGTGCTAGTCCAAAGCTTCCCCACTTCTCACCTTGTTCAGGAATGCATTCTCTCCCCTGGCCAAACACTGTTCCACCCAGCTGCCAAAATAATCTTAAATCATGAGTGTAAGAATGTTTGTCCTCTGCTCAAGAAACTTCAAAGGCTCCCTAATGCCTCCATGGTAAAATTCAAATTCTTCAGCTTGGTTTAGCTTATCTGATTTAGCTGGGAGGCCCCTTCCAGCTTTGACTTTCTGATTTTTCTCTCTAGTATGCTTTGTGGACATAATAGTTCTCTTTCTCTTAACTCAGATTCCTAATGCCCTTCACATTCTTGCTCCAGATGTTGTTAATGTTACTTCCCTTCATGAACCCTATGTTGTAGCCAAATTGGCCTGCTCTTGTTCAACACTACCTTTACCCCACCCCAACCCGTCCCTCTCAAAATCCCATGCTTTTTCACATTTTTTTCATATATAATATATTCTACGTCAGGCCTGCACAACTGGGTCGCTTGCAGCACGCCAAAGGATTTCCTCTACATACAAAGGATGTTTTTCCCTCTACTTTTTTTGCAGGCCACCTGAAATCCTTTGGCTGTAAGTTGTATAGGCCTGCTCTATGTGAAACTGTTCCTGACTGTCTGATTTCTATTGTTACAGTTCTCCCTCTCTTCAAATTATTATATGCATACATTTTGATTACATGAAATATCCCTGCAGTGGAAAGTATGCTGCTTGAGGTCAGCGGCTGGTTTTTGTTTGCTTTGTCTTTTATCCGCAGTGCCTAATAATGTTATCCATGGAGAATGCTGAACAAAGATTTTGGTATTGGAATGAATGGCAAAAGCAATGAGGGCTGGAGCAGCTAGGTGGCACAGTGGATAGAACACCCACCCTGAAGTCAGGAGGACCTGAGTTCAAATTCATCCTCAGATCAAACATTTGACAGTTACTAGCTGTGTGACCCTGGGCAAGACACTTAACCCCACTTGCCTTAAAAAAAAAAAAATAAAAGCAATGAGGGCTGTGGTAATTCGAATGAAATCACAAACAAAACAAATTCAAAATCTGTAGATCCTAGCTTTTCTGTATCTCTCTTCCTGCTGCAAGTAAATGGTGTCACCACATCAGCCTAACTTGGTGCTAATGTAAGCAATAGAATATGAGAGTGGGCTCATTTTCCCTGACAGAAGTAATGAAATTGACACATAGGAATTTCACATGTTGACAATTACAGGAAACTCAAGGATACTCTTTCCTAGTGGCCACTGCTCTCCTGGCTTTTTGTGGTCAGATATCATCAGACAGAGGTAGGGTGGGACCTTTCTCTGTATGCAGTGGCATGTGGAAAAACATCTCCATTAGGTCTTCATTTTGCCTTTCAACACAACATGCTATATGGCTTAAAGGACTTTCTGAACAGCCGAAATGGCCAGTAATCTCCTGTGTCTCTATTTGACTGATTCCAGAACTTGTCAAGCTATGCAGAAGTCATTAACAAAAAAATATATAAACAAAAAACAAACACACATAAAAAATTGAAGGCTCAATTACCCCCCAACCCTCAACCTTTCCCCACCAAATTTGGTCACATTTTGGATTTCAGAAGAATCCAAACCAAAGAACCAAATCCAAACCTGGTGACATTTTGAAGAATAATGGGAAAGTAGAAAGAATGATGTCTGCAGGGTCAGAGGAGTTAAGTTCAAATCCTGCCTATGCCACTTCTGCTTGTAATGGTCTTGGACAAATTGCTTCCCCTTTCCGGTCCTCAATTGCCTCATATATTAAATGAAGGAATGAGACCAGGTGACCTGTAAGGCCATTTTCAGCTCGAAGTCTATGATCAATCAGAATAGTTTTCTGTCAATAGACAGAGGGCAAGTGGGTTGGTGTTCGGGGCCACATTTGTCTAAAAGGTTGGCTTACTTGCTCATAAGCATGTTTCTATAACTCTATGATTTTTGTAAGTGTTAGACTTCTCATCAACTTTTTCCTGTCTTAGCATTAATCTCTGTGTCTTAGCTTCTTCATATGTAACATGAAAGCTGTTAGCTAAATCCTCTCAAAGTATGCCTTCCAGTTCTGATACCAGCCTATCCTGCTGACGTAACATTTCTCCTTCTTGGTAACTTAACTTTTTTTCTACTTGAAACAGAGAGAAAGAAGCCCAGAAACCCTTCTGTATAGAATCCTGATTTACCCCTTCAGGCAGCCTGCCCAGCTATCCAGGAATGCTGATTTTGCAAGGCACTGGTATCCAAAGTCTAAATCACTGACTCACCGCCCAGACCCTGGTCACAAAGGCATGCCCTGGAGCATGCTTCCTAGGCAATTTTCTCTTTGAAAACACAGATATGTCTTCAGGAACCACATGGACCTGCAGTAAACTTTAGGCTGATTTAATTTAATTCAACTCAAATAAATTCATTCTAACACGTATTAAACAACTACTCAATGCAACCACTATTCTAGACTCTGGGGATATGAAACTAAAACAAAACACAAATGCAAAAAAAAATAACAACAACAACAACAACAAATGAAATAGGTTCCTATCCTCAAAGAACTTCTATTTCCATTGGATCATTATATTGTAGTTCCATGAACAGAGCCTGGATGTGGAGTCAGAGTTTCTTGATTTAATCTCATTCCTGCAACTTGCTACTTATGATACCATGGACAAATTACTTAACATTTTGGATGGGGCCTTTTTTCCTCAACTATAAAATGAAGGCATTGATTTAGATCAGGGATTCTTAACCTTTTTCTGTCTGTCATAGATCCCTTTGGCAGTCTGATAAAGCCTATGTATGTCTTCTCAGAATATCTTTTTTAAATACACAAAATAAAATATATAGGGTTGTAAAGGAGAACAATTCTATTGAACGTGGCTATAGTTCTAAAATATTTAAGAAGACAAATTAATGAATCCCTTGTACTATATCCAACATAAGTCTCAAGGGATCTGTAGACAGATTAAGAACACTTGGATTAGATTGATAATGATGTCTTTTCCAATTATAAATCTATGATGCCATGACTTCACATAAACCTGAGATCGACTTGGGGGTGAGTTAGGCATCAGATTCATAGAAATAAAAGAGTATACTTTGACATAAATAGGAAAGTTTGGAGGGAGACAGATTTTTTGAGGGGAATGTTTAATGATTTTTGTTTTGATGATAGGGTAGCAATGATTTAATGAAGTTGAAAGTGAATATTTGTCTCATATTTGCAATATCATAAAGATTTAAAATATTGAATTCCATGAAAGATCAGTGCTTAGAATTACAATTATTGTGAAATTTCTAAATTGCTTATATTAGTTAGAACTGATGGAAAAAGAATGATCATTCTTACTTGTAACTAAGATGATAAGTGATTCATTAGCAGACCCTTCCTGTCTCACTGTGATCAAAGGATTTGGGTCCAAAAGCTAGATCTTCTAATACTGTCAATTGAAAAAAGTAGTACAAGTTGAAACTTGCATTAATGACTTTGTGTGGTTTCTTTTTAGAGGGAGAAGAGCTTTGTCCAATACAATTTAACATTTTTATCTTTTACTTGGATAAATTTATATGACACTTATCAAATTTGCAGATGATACAAAGCTGGGGAGGAGAGCTAACACACAGAATTATAGTATTCCAAAGGTTCTGAATAGGCAAGAACATTGGGCTGAATCTAATGAGATGGAATGTAATAAGGATAAATGCAAGATCCTATGCTTAGATTTAAAGAAAAATCTACTTCACAAGTGCAATATGGCAGATGTATGACTAATGAACACTTCATCTGAAAAAAGATCTGGCGCTTTAGTGGATTAGAAACTCAGTGTGCCAGCAAGGGGATAAGACAACCAAGAAAGCCAATGTAAATTTAGGTTGTATTAAGGGAGCCACAGCTTCCAAAAATCCCATTGTGCTGTTCCCTGGTTGGACTAGATGTGGAATATTGTGTTCACTTCTGGACAGAGTACTTTAAGAAACAATAGTGCTAAGTGATTGATAGTGATATTGATAAGTGATAGATCATGACATTAATAAGCTAAAGAGCTTCCAAAAAAGGGAGCTAGGATGATGAAAGCCCTGAAATACGTGACATGAGGATTAGTTTAAGGAAAAGGATTTGTTTAGACTAAAGAAGATAATTATTTTTGAAAGAGGGGGGTGAACAATATTACAAATAGCTTCAAGTATTTGAAGGGTTCTTGTGGAATGGGGATGAGATTTTTTTTTTTTAAACTTGGCTTCAAAGGGTAGAAATGGGATAAATGAGTAGGAATTGCAAAGGGACAAATTTGAGCTTTGTGCCAGGGAAAAACAAACAAACAAATAACAAAAGTTCTTCTTTCCAGTTAGAGCTATAAGAATTGACTACCTTGAGAAATAGTAGGGCCTCCCTCATTGGAGGTCTTGAAGCAAAGACTAGATGTTCATTCATTGGATATGTTGTAAAATGTGTATATTTTACATATATCTATATTTATATTAATATATATATATACACACATATATGTATATGTATATATGTGTGTGTGTGTGTGTATATGTATATATATATATATATATATATATATATATATATATATATATATTCCCTCTCCTACCTCAAGAAACTGGTTGTACAAATGTTCAATGAGGTTCTTTCCAACTCTGAGGGAAAAAAATCTATGAGTGAGCAGTTTAGTGAAAAAGGCTGCCCTTTTTAAGGAGGAGTTTAGGAAGCAAATTCTAAGAATTGCTTTGGGAATAGATGTTGTTCAGGTGGCCATTTTCAGTAGAATTCATTTCTGCAAAAAGAAGGAAAAAAGATACTTTAAATTTGAAGCTGAAATGGAAGTTGAACTAGACTTCTATGGCTCTTTTATATGATTTTATGCAGGATGGCCAGTAATAATTTTTTTTAAATAGATTGTTTAGCTTTCTCCATCTACCATTAATTAACTGTAATTCCTTCAGTAAGTCATTTGATCTCTCTTGGTCTCAGTTTCCTTTTCTGTGCAAGGAGGTAGTTGTGGGAGAAGAATCCTAAGGCCTTTTCTCTTCTTAATATTCTCTGATTCAATAATTCTATGATTCAATAATTCCAAAACAGGAGTTTGAAAAGTCCAATTACTTTTCTCCCGTTGAATCATTCCTTTGGCATCTTTCTCTCCTTTTTTTCCTTCACCTTGCACTCTCTATTTGCTCCAGTCTAAGTACCCTGAGCCCTTGTATTGGCTGGGATAAATGCCAAATGAAAACTCACTACTAAATTACCTTTTCAAATCACAGATGATCGGGCATGCAGAGTACAGAGGAGGGCAGGAGACAGCCCATCTGCCCTCCCTTCCTTTCCCGAACTCTGGTTCAGTATTCAACCTTTCTAACAGGAAAAATGAATTTGACTTCAGAAAATCCCTTTCAGAACCTTGTTACAGAGGGTAATCAGCCATCTATCATGCCATTTGCCAAAACAAGACTAAGTAATTCACGAGGCTGCTCCATTCCATCAACTGTGATTTTGTCCATGGTATTGATTCAGGCAATGTGGGTTACTAGGAGTAACTGGGTTTACTTCCTGAGGAGTTCTCCTGCTTTTCTTAGGATGTGCTATAGATGAGAAATGTGGGCAAAAGATCATTTGCACCAGCTCCTGTCTCATGTGCTAAGCTCTCTTCTCTATGATGCATAGGATTAAAAAAAATAAAAAGAAGACACAGGTTAACTCAACTCTGAGGAATCTGTTATTTGACTCTATCAGGGCAGATGAACGAGGATAATCATGGGAAATTCTCCATAGCCAGGAAGAAGGGAAAATGGTCAAATGAGCAAATATCAGATGAAATTCTGGTCTAGTATCAGTTCTGGCCTACTCTTTGATATGATATCAGATCTTGTAAATATATTTTTTATTCAAATTTTCCTTCTCTCTTTTTCCATGGGATAGTTTATCACCCCTACATTACATTATCATATTTTTTTTCTTTAATTTGGCTAGGTAATAAGATTTTTTTGCCAGTTTGATTTCAGGTGGTAGTATAGAATTAGAAAGATTCCTGGATTTGAAATCAGAGGACCAGAGATGTTGTCTCAGCTCTGCTGCTTATTTCCCTGGGTGACCTTGGTCAAGTTCACTTAACTATTTTGGGTGATATTTTGCTCATCTGTAAAATGAGAGGATTGAAGTAGGTGAACTTACAAGTTTAAATCTAGAAAGCAAAATAGCATTTTAAACCCTGGGAAAGTACAGTCCATTCAGTCCTGTTCATTAGCATAGTTAATATCATTTATCATAGGAATTAAATCTAGAAGAAACCTAGGCCCTCTTTTAGGAAGAAGTGTTATTTCAGGCAGTGGCAACTTGCTCTTAATATTTATTTTAATTCAATTTTAGTTTATTTTTAGTTCTGAACTCTCTCCCTCTCCTTCCTCTTTTCTCTTCCCCATATATTTAGAAGGCAGAAGAAACAAAACCCATACTTGCTTTGAACATTGACCCTGAACCTCACTCATATCCATCAAGATACTCTAGGAAAGGATACCAAGTTTACAAAAGCATTTCTGAAAAAAAGAGTATCAGGTTATAGGACTTTAAACTGGAAAGGACTTTATTTAATTGAGTTTGACACATCTATTAAGGATCTGCTGTGAATGAGGCACTGTGCTAGGCATCAGAAACAAACAAAAAAAAAAACACAATAAAAACAAAGGAGAAAACAAAACAATTCTTGCCCTCAGGTATCTTATATTTTACCTGGGGAGACAACATAGCTACAGCAAAGTACAATCTATGTCAAAGGGAGAGAGAATACCCCCACCTGATTGAGATGAGGAAAAGTCAGATGCAGGATTTGGCACTAAAGTTATGCCTGATGGAATAGAGATACATCATCGGACAAAGCCAATTCAGGAATTTGTTTTTCTTGAGTAGATATTTTTGTTGCAAAAGTTTGGACTTTTTTTTCTTTTCTTAATAGGGGACGGGGAGAAATAAGTGCTTGTTAATTGAAAGAAAACATAAAATTTTCTTTTTTCAAAAATAAAATTATCTTTGCTTTCAAGGGACTTAACATTCTTTTGGGGATGGGAGGAATCAAACTGTATAGACAAAAGTAAATTACACACACACACACACATACACACATACACACATATGTCTTATGTAGGAGGTAAGCAATTAAGTGTAGTTTTGAAGAGGGTTTGAGATTCAAAGAAGTGGAAGAGAGGAGGAAATTTCATTTTAGACCTGGGGAACATCTTGGGCAAAATCACAGAGGCTAGAGGTATCATGTTAAATACAGAGTATAGCAAGTGAACCAGTTTGACTGAAGCAGAAAAAATGTGATGATGAGCATTGTGAAACAAGACTAGAAAGGTAGGAGGGAGCCAGATTGTGGAAGGCTTGAAATTCTGGTTCAGTTTTATATTTTATCCTAGAAGCATTAAGGAGAACTATAGATTTTCGAGTATGAGAATAACATGATCAGATTTGTGTTTTAGGATGATCCTATTAGTAGCTGTGTGGAAGATGGATAGGAGAAGGGAAAGAAATGGAATATTGTGATAGATGATTAATTGGACCCCTGTTTTATTGGACCCTTATTTTATTCCAATCAGTATTAATCAGTTTGATATGATTCCATAGGAGTAGTGATTATAAGTTCTGATAGTAGCCTCAAAGCTGTGAACTGCAGATTGTAAATTCACTTGCTTAATCAAAGCAAGCTAACTAGAGGACCTCCATCCTTGCTTTTCCTTGTTATGGTCTCAGTGGAGTTGACTCAATTACATGGAAAGCCTCCCACCTATTTTTGTTGTCCCTCTATCCCTCATCATCCTTCTATTGTCCAACATACAGAACTTGGCCAATGAGTGACCCTAGTTGCTGACCTGCAGCCTATCTTTTTACTGTCCCATTGGCTCAGCTTGATATTACCTCCTGAAAGGTCAATATAGGTCTGTTAAGGTCTGCACACTAGCCCCTTTGTCAACCAATGGGATTCTGCATTTTTGGTCTGTTTCACCTGTATTGTCCAGGTATCAAGCACTATAAAACTAAGGTATTGGAGGAAGGGGGCATCTCAGGTCATGAGGAAGATCTGAGGTTCACTTTCTTAGAAGGGACCATAGACCTTTTGATAAAGTGCTATTGGCTCAGAACTCTGCCTCAGTGGTTTTTCTTGCAGATCGGACCATTTTGAAATCCCTACAATATCCACCCCTGTGTTTTTTTTGTTGTTGTTGTTGTTAGAAAAGGAAATTAAAGACCAAAAGGCAGAAGGGACTTACCCAAGAAACACAAATAGCAAATAATGGAGGTGGGTTTCAAACACAGGCCTTCAGACTGCAAATTCAGGTCAAAAGATTTAAGACCAAGAAGAACCCTAAGGATCAACTGTTCTCATTCTCTCACTCTATGAACTAGGGAGCTACAGTTCATATTTGTAGACTAACATCATATAGTAGAATAGTATTCTCAGAATGACTGATGAATATCCATAAACACAGGAAAAGGGATGGGAATAAGCATTTATTCTCTACTATGTTCCAGATTCTGTGCTAGGTACTTTTTACCAATATCTTATTTGATCCTCATAACATCCCTGAGAATTTGGTGCTATTATTATTTTCTATTTACAGTAGAGGAAATTAAGGTAAACAGAAGTTAAGTGACTTGCCCAGGGTTACACATACAGCTAGTAAATGTTTAAAGAGGGTCAAGTCTTTTCGACTCTGGACCCAGCACTCTAGCAACTGTGCCACCAGTTGCTTCTGTATAGCAAAATCGGTATTCCAGAGATTTGGAGTCAGAAGATCTGGTTTCAAATCCTGGTTCTGTTGCATACCATTCTACCTTTTTGACCTTGAGAAGCATGGCATTTAATGTCTTTGGGTCTCAACTTTTCGCTTATGTACAATGAGGGGGTTGGATTAGGTTTCCTAGGAAAGCTAATGATTCTATGGTTGTATGGCTTGTTCAATGTGACCAAGGCAGTAAATAGCAGAGATGATCTTCATAATCAAGTCTCCTGATTTGACATCCAGATGGAAGAACCCAGTGGGGAAAATAAATGGAAGAGACTGAGAAGTGGCATCACCAAGAAAAATAGCAAATTTTAACCTATCCATTTTACCCTAGGAAATCATTTGTTTCTGATAGCCTACAGGAAAAAAAAAATTCAATCTCAAAAAGTTCCACTCTGAGCCTCTTGCAATAAGTAGTCAGTGGTGCACTTAGAAAGAAATGAGAAATAGTCAGAAGGAAAAAAAAAAGCCAAGAATGGGATCGATTAGTCTGACCACCAAATCATTTCCAATGCTTTACTAAGCAAATCCTTCGAGTTGTAACCATTTCCCAAACCTTAGGGGAAGACAAGCGATGCAATCACAATTCTGTTCTAGCCTCTCAGCTGAAAAAAAATCAATACTTGGATCTTTCACTGGGAGATGGCCCATGAAAGCTCAGGTTTAGCTTTGTTAAGACCAGGGACAGGGAAACCTCCACAAGGCCATCTCTGCATGAGCACACTCTAAAAGCTTGCCTATCTTTAGGCGTGGAATATGGCTGAAGATCAGTTGGTTTTGGGAGGCCTGGGGAGTTTATAGAATGCTCAAGGAAGGAGTATCCCAGGCTGAATGAATAAATAAAGCCACAGATAAACTTTGTGGAGGTCATCATAAACAGAGTGAACTGTTAGTAAGGTTACTCTCTGATTTATTTGTATCATCCTCATTGTTACCACCTAAAACAAAACAAAACAAAACAAAACTTGTCAATAGTGAGAACTCAATATGTATTTATTATATTGAATTGAATTCCTTGGCTTTTCATAGAAGACACATTAAAATACCTCTTTTGGTATCATCTAGTGGGGAAAAATAAATTTCTCTGGCTATAATGTCAAGAGACCTGGGTTTGAGTTTTAAAAATAAAAGTAATGTTTCCCTAGGGCCTAGGCAATTTACTTAGTTTTTCTATGCCTCAGCTTCCTCATCTGGAAAGATGAGACTTAATGAAGAATTGTTAGAGCAGACTCCTCTATGTAGAGGTGAATAGAGCTATGTAGATGAGACAGATAAGGTGACTGATGAATATCCATGAGCTTAGCATAACTCCTTCTCCAGAGAATTCTGTCAACCAATTTATGTTTATCTGACATAGTCATGAATGCGGTACTTAAAGATTGGTTTGTTAGGTTCTCACTGGTTTGAAACACCTGGCTTTTTACTATGGCTACCCAAAATCAGTTGACTTACTAGAATGTGTTGGTTTCTTAGGATTCACCAACATGCATGACTTGACTTCTTTACAAAGCGTCCAAGAGGGGACCTGGAGTGACAGTGAAGTGAGTGCTACATCTCCGTATGTGTTATCTTCACCTTCTACGTGGATTTGAATATATAAGACCTGCATTCAAATTCTCCTTCTCGGAAAGCTTGGATGTGTCCCTTAAGCTCTCTGCACTCCAGTTTTCTCATTTGTAAATGAAGTCATTGGATTAGGTAAATGCTAAGGTCCCATCTAGTTCTAAGTAATGTGATTCTTTCTTATAGAGTTGTAAGGGAAGTGCTTTTTAAGCTTTAAAAGCCTAGAGAAACTTGAGCTATTTCCGTCTTTATATACTACGCCTTCTACCTCCTGCCTCTTCCTCTATAGTCACAGTCATAGTCAATAAATATTTATGAAGCACCTAGTATGTGCCAGGCACTGTGTTAAGCACTGGGGGTACAAAGAAAGGTGTGACAGTAAATAAAACCTATAATCAATATGATCTTTTCCATAGGGAATTTCTGGCCAAACTAATCCCTCGTTACTCATTTCCCTGCAGCAAAGCTTTTGACTATCACTTCCTTTGTACGGTCTATGTTTAAGTCCAAAAATTTTCGGATTTTACTTCTACCATCGAGCCCCTTTGTTTGCCCGGCTGATCTGTTCTTTGCTCCATATCTGTCAAGCAGTATTAGTTAGAGTAGACCATCTCTGTTTCCTGTGTCTCCCTTGGGGACCTGGCCCTGTTTGTGTTGGAATTCTTATAGATTGTCTCTTGAGTGATAATGCTTAGCTGTGAGAATTTATTTTTTTTCTCCACTTTTTTTTTTTTTCAAACTGTGTCCTGTCTAGGAGCCAGAATGGCATCTTTGCTAGCTGAAGCTTTTCCAGATGGTGAGCCCATGGGTAGTGAACAGTCAAGAGGTCAGAAAGGTCAGGGTCAAAGGGCGTTGATTAGGCAGGAGCTAATAAGAGGATATCAATTAGGCCCCAACTAGGCAAGTTATCTCAATAGTGCTCTGGGAGCATATTGGTTCAATCCTTTGAATCTCTTCAGAGTGTCTTTGAAAGGTCCATGAGAGGCGGCAGAGTATAGTAAAAAAAAAAAAAAAAAAAAAAAGGTGCTGAATTTAGACTCTGGAAATCTGGGTTTGAAGCTTTCATCTAGAATTTTCAAGATGAGAGACCATGGATGAGTCAACTAACCTGTCTTAGTTCCAGTTTACTCTTGTCTAAAATGAGAGTAATGATGTTTACACTAACTAGCATCTAGGGTGGCTGTGAGGAAAATATTCACTCTATTTTAGAAGCTATGAAATGCGATGTAAATGTGAATTATCATTAATATCATATCCTTGAAGTATATTGGCCTTGATGATAAATCTTAAGAGCCAGAAGGGCTAGCTCAGTTTACCCTGATCCATCTGGGTCAGGGAGAAAGGGAACATCCCCCAGGCTATGTTGGGAGTGGAGGGAGATATTAGTTAGTTTATTTCTTCTCTGGGCCTAGAGGTGGGGACATGATCTGGATTTAGGACTTTGGGTTTTGTCCTGATCCCAAGTATTGCATTAGCGCATTTCACCCTTCTCTGCTATTCTGCAAAACTACATTTCTCTCACTGGTCTTATTTTTCACATCTCCAGACTCCTGCTGCTATCTTTGTGTCTTACTGCTTTTGTAATTTGCTTTTTCTGAATAAGTGGCTAATCTGACTGCTTCTGTCTCTTTGTTATTCTATCTAATCTTATTTCTTGGTGTGGGACTAGGAGGAAACTTCCACTGGGTTATTCTCCAAACAAGTTATTTTTCTCTGCCTCAACATATCAGTTCAGTAGTTTCTCCTAACCAAGCATCCCAAGCCACTGGGTGCACCAAAGTTAATATTAGTGAGCACACGGCATCCAAGCTTTAATAGAGATTCTTCACTGTTACTGTGACTGTGATGTATTTCCTGGTGTGTGAAAACTGCATAGAGATGACCATGTACTTTTTGGCTTTCTGTGACTCTTAGACTTGAGTGAATGGGAAAGAACTTCAGAAATCAAATCATCTAATTGAGAGGAGACTGCCTCCTCATCTTCCAAAAGAAAACTCTTCAAATATTGCAGATGGAAATTCTAATTCTCCTAAGGCATTTTTGTTTCTCCAAACCAATTTTCCCACTCCCCCTTTTCTTTCAACTGGTTTTACATGATATGAGCTCTAGTCCTCTTATGATCTTATTTACCTTCCTCAAGCATTACAGCTTGGCAGTTTTTCATAAAATGTGACATCCAGAACCACACATAATACTGACCAGGAAAGTCTCATGGGAAGATCACCTCTGGTTCTAGACCTTAACCCTATGTTATACCTCCAAAGATCCTTAGTGTCCTAATTAGCCCTCAGTGGATCCACTTTCCCCTGCTCTGTCATGTTCCACCACCATGTTGGGAATATGACAGCCTGGTGTAAAGTTGAGTTTCTAAGCCAATGAACCAGTTGCCTTTTCTCAAATTCAGCTTCCTAAAGCTCAAGGTACATCAGCGTGGTATCTCCATCTTCTGGAAGGACTTAGAGTCTGAATGACAGTATATTCCTTTTATTGGTTTTTATTCCAAGTATCATTCTTATCTTCCAAAGTAGAATATACAGGCCTTGTGAGCAGGGAGTATATCCTCTTGTCTCCTCTGTAGAATTCCTCCCCATCCCATAAAAGGATAATAGGATCATAAATTTTGAACTAGAATGAATCTTAGAAATCCTCAATGCTAACTCCATTGTTTGTGAGAGGAAATTGAGACCTAAGAAGTTAAGACATTTGCCCATTATGACACAATTAGTAAGTAGCACAGTCTGCCTTTGAACCAAGGTCATTTGACTCTCCTTCAAGTATTGTCAAACAATAGGCGTTTAGTAAATAGGTCTTAGATGAAGTCTTAATCGAGCTTACCTAATACTTAATAAGGTCTTAATTGGTTTGCAAGTCTATATAAATCCAGTATCCCAGGAAATATGTCTAGAGTATCATAAAAGGTCAAGATTTCCTCATCTTTTCTTCTTCCCATGAATATGGCCCTTAAACCACACTGCCACAGTTTCTCAAGAATTCCATGTGGAAGGGGAATGGGCTTCCCTGGAGAGCTCAAGGTCACCATTCTGTTCCACAGTTTGAGGTTGCATTTGGAGTTTGATTTCAGCATCCACAATGATTACAAGGTGAAACAAAAAATTAGTCACCTTTTTTTTTCCCCTAAATCCTAACATTTCAGACTGTAGAGTACTAAGTGATTTGCCTTGAAAAATGATGGTTTTTCCCCTCACTAGAAGCCTTCACCCAGAGGCTTAAAACTATTGTCAGTGATATTTTAAAGATGATTTGTATTCATGTATGTGTTGACCTTGGTGGCCATTGAGGTCTGTGCCAAGACTGAGATTTTATGATTTTGTGAAAATACCATTTAAAATTCACAGTTGTGTAGTATTTTGCAATTTATTAGTACTTTCTTCAGAACAGCTTTATGAGACACACAGTGCATATATTTACCCCATTTTGAAGTTTAGGAAACTCAGAGTTGTGGAGGTCCTGGAATCAGGTTTTACAGCTGGAATGAGTCTTAGAAATCATGTAGTCCATAGTGTGACATATGAGGAAAATGAGGCTCAGAAAGTTTAAGTGACTTTTTCATGTTATAAATGAGAGGCCTTCCTTTACTTTTACTTTTAGAGTCTTTCTCCATTGCTGGCCTTCTTTCCTTCTTCCTTTTTGATTTTTCCCAGGAGAAATCCCTTGCATCTTAGAAAATCTCTTTCTCTAAAACTTCACCTTCCAAGTTGTTTCCTATTGTCTTTAGAATAATAAAAAAGGTCAACTCCTCTGCTTGTCATTTAAAACCTTTAAAATCTGTCCTCAACCTCAGGTATTTTGTACAATACTCTTATTCATACATTCTATAATGTAGTCAAACTGAATATTTTATTGATTATCTCACATGATATTCCAGCCTCCTTTCCCAATGCCTCTGCACTGGCTGTCTTTCATAGATGGAATGAGGGACTCTCACTTTTTTGTAATTCTTGGAATCTGTTGACTCAATTTAATTGACATCTTCTCCATGAAGCTTTTCTTGATCCCTCCCCCCCTACAACTGCAAGTAAAGATCCTCGCACCTCCCCAAAACATCATCTTATAACCATCCCTGGGAAGAGCATAAACACTTTGAGGTCAGGGATTGTTGCATTTTTGGCCTTACATGTTCAGCACCCAAGACAGTTCCTGGCACATTATAAGAGAGAGATAGTGATTGGATCTGTGATTTCACAACCATAGGGAATTCCCAGATGAGGAAACACTCTCTAGCAATGCAGATTATCACCTTATTTGAAACTTATACTCAGAGAGTTTTCTAGAGCACCAAGAGGTCAAGACTTGCAAGGAGTGGCACACTGTAACACAAAGTGTTAGAGATAGGTTTTGAACCCAGGTCTTCCTGGGTCAAAGGCCAGTCTCATATCCTCTATTCCAGGCTGTCTCTCTGGCACATAGAAGTCACTAAATAAACACTGGCTGATTGATTGTATCTATCTCGTATATACTTAGATATGTACATACTGACTCTCTCAAACAGATTGTAAGCCCCTTGAGGGCAGTGCCAATTTCATTTTTATCTTTGTACTCACATAGCCTAGCATGGTATCTGCTACAGAATAGATGTTTTATAAATGATTGCTGATTAATTGGTTGATCATTAGTTAACATTTGTTGAGCATTATGCAACTATGTAGTGATGACACTTACCTGGCTTCAGTGCAAAAGAAACTAGGCCAGAGTACTGTCTTTTGGAGGAAACATTTCATTTGAGCAAGTCAATGCTTCTGTCCTAGTCCCTATTTCAGGCATCTCAGCCAAAATCCTGCTTGCCTCAGCTCCTGAGCTGTGAGATAAATGGAACTTTAGGTCCCAGATGATGGAGAATAGAAAGAGCCCAACCAGAGAGAGAGGATTGACACATTGTGATGAATCTATCTTGTTTTTGCTCCCAAAATTCTCTTTTATACCAGACCCTAATTGAAGAGGAGTGCATATTCTATGTATATAAATTACTCTTTGATTGGACATCCTTGGTGTAAGCCCTGGCCCCTTAATCTGCTTTCTGATCAAAGTTGTTAGCCAGAATCTATTTCATTTACTGTAATAGTTGGTTATGTTTTATGCCTTCTTTTTTAATGCCCGTCAGCAAATGAAATTGCCAACATAAATGAAACATAATCATGAGATTTGGGAAATACAAATATAGATGGTCCCTCTGCATTTGTCCCTCACTCAAACTCATTTTTAACAGAAAGCTTAATGAAAAGTGAAAATGTATTCAGTCACCTTGTTATTTCTAAACAAAGTGATGAGATGGCTAGAGCACTAGACTTAAGAATCAGAGAGACTCAAATTTGTATTTGGCCTTAGACACTTATTAGGTGAATGGCCCTGGGGGAAAAAAATCACTGAACCTCTTTGAATCTCAGTTTCCTCATCTGTAAAATGAAAGAGTTGAATACTATGGCCTCAGGTCCCTTTCAGCTCCTGATGATCCCATGAGCTTATGATAAGATTCTGTGCCATGCAGATAACCTGTCAATACATTGAGGACCTGTGATTACATCTGTGTATGAATTCCTGGAATGAAAGGAAGTAAAGAAGGAAAGAAAGAAGCACTAAGTATTTATTAAGCACCTACTATGTGCCAGGCACTATACTAAGTGCTTTACAAATATTATCTCATGCGATGCTCACAACTACCCTGGGAGGTAACTGCTATTATAATCTCCATTTTACAATTAAGGAAACTGAGGTTAACAGATGTTAAGTGACCTGACTAATGTCGTAAAGTTAATAAGACTCTGAGATTGTATTTGAACTCAGATCCTCCTGACTACAGGCTCAGCACTCTATATACTGCACCACTTTGCTGCCTCTACTAATACTAAACTCAACTCATCTAAAAGTTACACTCTTGGAGCATTGTATCAGCCTCAATGAAGTTAAATGACTTTTTCATGACCAAGCAGTTAGTTTCAGAAGTATAGGTGATATTTCGGGGCAATTATTTCCCACATACACTTAACCCAGCTGAATGTTTTGCATGCGTGGAACACCTTTGTTATGGTTGATTGGCTTTGACTATGCCCCAGAGCAAAATAATTGTGGTATATTGGTAAGTGGTTAAAAATTCCCCTTGATTTATTCTGAGATCAATCAGCCAATCAACAAACATTTATGACATGACTCTTATGTGCCAGGCATTGTACTAAGCACTAGAAGTACAAAGAATAGAACCACTATAATCTCAGGGAACTCTGGAAAGGAAGCCAAGAAAGTCATTGGGTTCTTGTGCTTTCAGAATTCTCCTGGCTGGCCTTTCAGCCTCCAGAAAGATAATTGGATAAGCTGGAGACAGATGTACTGATTTAGGATGTTTAAGAGCACCACAGGCAGAGTTTTGCAATCAGTTCAAGCATCTTTGTTATCTCAGGGAAGAGCAGTGTGAATTCTGAGAAACTGAGTCTTGGGACCAGCAGAGTATGGCAAGAATAACAAAGTATTCTCTGTTATGGCTGAGGAATATTGAAATAGGGCAGTGATAAGCCCTGTATAAAGGAACTGTTGCAACCAGACCTAGCCCACCAAAGATCCTACAGACACATCTCTGCCCTGGTACTCTGTTTGAATTTTCCTGTGGCAGAGAAAGATGAGAGACAGGACATAGGGGCTGGCCAGAGAAGAGTGGAGGGATAGGAAGGGGGATTCAAGAAGAAGGTAAGAGGTAAGGCTTCTGTAACCAAGTACTAGAGAACCAGTCATGTACAGTGGGGAAAAGATATTGGATTTGATGCCAGAGGACTCACTTCCCTGTGTGACCTCAAGTGCGATACTGAACCTCTTTGTAAAAAATGAAAGAGTTAAGCTGGCATCATATATTTAGAGATGGAATGGATTTTAAAGGCTATCTATTACAAGTCCCTTATTTTAAAGATGAGGAAACTGAGATACAGTGAAGTTAAGTGACTTGTATAATGCCCAACATGTGGCACTATGTCACTGTGTAATAAAAGCTCATAGACTGGCTGACTGCCACAAGTAATGAGTGGAAGAATAAAGATTTGAAATCAGGTCTTCTGACTCAATAGTTTTTCTACTGTACGTAATCACTGTCAAAGAAATAGTACATGCCCTCTATCATATGTCAGCACCTGGGTCAGTACCCTATCTGTCCCAACCTAGTTATGACTCTTATGAACCAAACCCAACTTGGTGAGTTAGTGGCAGGAGGTTTTAGGTTCAAAGAACCAGGAGAGAAACTTAACAATGATAAAGTCCTAGTGCTTCATCTGATTGGAAAATCAAAGTCCAGAGAAAGAGACATAACTTGTTCAAGGTCACATAACTGAAAATTATGAGTTGGGATTTGAACCAAGGTCTTCTAACCCCAGACCCAGTGTTATTTACAGTATACCACACTGCTTCCCATTGCATTCCCTTGGGCAGATCACCAGGATCCCTTTGGTCTCTCTCTGGTCTAGGGACTCTTAAGAGGATTGGATGTTTTTCTTGAAAAGCCTGACCTTTGAAAGTAACTGTTATCTCCCTAAGAGCACCAGAATCATTGTTTCCATAATAAGATTAAGATATGAAAAAGGCCCTTTAGGGTGCCTGGTCAGTTCTCTCCAATCTCTATGGAAGTGAGTTGGTGTCACATTCTACATTGTCAGTTTTACATTAGGAAAAAAAATACTTCCATAGTGGACATTTTGAATATATATATATATACACATATGTATGTATGTGTACATATATGTATATGTATGTATGTGTATGTGTGTATATATATGTATATATGTATGTATATGTATGTGTGTATATATATGTATGTATGTATGTGTGTATATATATACATATATATGTATTTATATGTATATAACAGCTGAGACACCACAGATCAGGTTTGGGCCCTGGTATATTTGTGATTGGACTATAAACTCTTTTACACAGATGCATTTCCTAAAAGCCTATCATACCCTAGTAAGATGTGGAGCCAAGGATCTGGAATGAAGATGTGCTCAAAAGGAAATAGAGATGGTATCAGCTGGTCTTGGATCTTTCTGGGCATGCTCTCACCAGGAAAAGAAAGTCGATAAGTATCAGGACATTGATAGTGTGCGAAATAGAGGAAGAAAAGGGGCTCTTAATGGCATTGTTCTCCAGGTAGGAATCCAGGGTGTTGAGTAACTTTAGTGGGAGTTAGGGTCTGCTTATGATGCTGGTCACAATTCACTGCTACCCCGTGCTGAAGCCATTACAGCATCTGCAAAGGCAGTCACAGACCAGGTGCAGACTGGGGCAAAAGGAGTCAGGTCGAATTTGCCTTGGAGGTGACAGTGGCGTAATCTTCTGACCAGGTGAACTGATCACCTATTTAAAAAAAAAACCTCTATATGGTGACTCTCCTCTCTAACTCAATCCTAAACCTTCCTTTGGCTACCAGCTATTCTACCTTCTTCTCTTAGAAATGAAAACCACTCTACATAGGAAGAGAAGAGAAATGCAGGATAAATATTCTCTGGTTATGATTGCAGATGTCCTGGTTCTGTAGGTTAATAGCTGTGTGACTTTGGGGAAGTTAATTCATCTCTATGGGTCTCAGTTTTCTCTTCTCTGAATGAGGGAGTTGAATTGGATGATGGATCTGGTGCCTTGCAGGCCTAAATATATCCTTTGATTCCCAAGTCATGCCATAATGGATTCTAGGTGCTATCTATGTAACATAGGATGAAATGAAGTTACTCATTAGTTGTAACTTTTCCACTCAAAATTCTCGGAATACTTTATTTTATTCTTCTCCAATGCACTCATCATGAAATACTATGCATCATTATCTTTATTTGGTTAGATTTTAAACTAAAGACAGGAACTTTTTCCAAATAGGATCATAGAATTAGTGCTGTAAAGAACCTTGAGGGTAATACAATCAATTCAAATCCCACATTGTCCATATGAGGACTGTAAGGCCCACAGAGAAATTTACTTCATTTGCCTCTATGAGCCTCAGTTTCCTTATCCGAAGGTATGCCCTCATTTAGACTTTTGTAACATTAAAGTTAATAAAGAAGCATAACTTTACATATAAAATAAGGTTAGATTATAGGACCTCCAGGTTGTCTTCATTGTTTTATGACAATTTTTTATGAGATGTTGAAGTCTGTGTAATGCATATATGTATATATAATTGTATACAACTATATATTATGTATGTATACATATAAATATTATATATATGCACATATATAATATACATATATATTCAACACACATTTGGATGGATACATTAAAGCTCTTTGAGGTATCCATCCAAATGTGTGTTGAATTTTAGGCCATATACATCTTCATCCATTTGGTCTTTTCTGTGTGGATGAACAAATTAAATTCCTTTGAGTGATTACTGATTACTTCAAGAATCCTCCACAATGTCTTGGGATTTGGTCCAATCAACATAAAGTCATCTGCAAACATTAGTGTCAGAAAGATCTTGCCATGTACTGAATATCCTTCCTTAACCTGTGCTGTGTCTCCTCCATCATAATGGTAAATATCTTTGATAAGGATCCATCTCAATCAGTCAGTCAGTCAATAAACATTAAGCATCTACTATGTTTCAGGCACTGTACTAAGTGTTGAGGATATAAAATTAATTCCACAAGCAGTTGTTAATACCTACTATGTGCCAGCCCAGGTTTTTACCAAAGATCACTGAAATTAGTGCTCAGATTTGAACCCAAGTTTTGATTCCAAATCTAGTACTGCTTACTGTATACCCTGTACCCCTTCAATGTCTAACACAGAGCTTTCATTCACAGTTTTCTCTTAATAGTTTTTTAATTGAATCAATGGAAGAATGGTCCAAAGGGTGACTTTGATCCTCCTACTGTATATTTCCTCTCCTTTAGTTACCAACATTGATAAAAAGGCAGTGTGGCATAGGGTACCAAGTACTGAGTGAATCTTGGATTAGCACTTATTCTTCTGGACCCTGGGCAAGTCACATTATGTCCCTGACCCTCAGTTGCCTCGTCGGTAAAATGAGGATGATGATAGCTGTGCTTCTTTCCTCACGGGGTTCTTGTGAGAAAACCAATTTGCAATCCTTTCAGTTCTATCAAAATGGGAATTGTCATTACTAAAGTACCTTTACTCTTGCCACTGCTGTTCAGCATGGGCTGCCTGTGAGCTCTGGCTACACAGTCATTCATGCCTGGGCAAAGGCAATAGGTTTCAGCAGTACTGTTGTTCTAACTGGGGTAAGGCAGATTGCCTTCTTGGGAAACAAGGGTGTCCTTGAATGACACTATTTAAGCATTACTCCTCCCTGAATGCTCATCAGAGCCCCTGTTTTAATTAAACCAAAGTGTATGCCAGTGTCAAAGGCACTGTAATGGAGACCTCTAATGCTTTTAGCCTTATTTCTTGTCTTTATGCAAAGTATTTAACTCCTCCTGGGCAGGAAGAAGCCCATAAAGGTGGAGACATTTGACTAAACTCTTTGAACAGTTTAATAAATGTCCTAAGTGAAAACAGTTGTTTTTTTTTTTTAAATGCAAGGGTTTTGTTTTGGAACATGGTGGAGAAGAGCATTGCGATAATCCATGATTTGTTTCCCTGTTACTTCTTGAACAGAATGCATTCAAGACTCATGAGTGATATTGTTGTTGTTCAGTTGTTTCTGACTCTTAGTGACCCCATTTGGGGGTTTCCTGGCAAAGTTATTGAAGTGGTTTGCCATTTCCTCCTCCAGCTCATTTTACAGATGAGAAAGCTGAGGCAAACAAGATTAAGTAATTTGCCCAGGGTCCCACAACTAGGGAGTGTCTGAGGTCAGATTTGAACTCAGAAAGATGAGCCTTCCTGACTTCAGGCTCAGCATTCTATCCACTGACCCACCTAGCTGTGATGAGTCTTATACAACTTTCCTCCTCCCCCAAATCAGTTATTTTAGAGTCTGGGACTTAATCCACAATTCCTATCCCCTGGAAGGAATTGGTTCTACTTGGCCCCCAGAGGGTAGAATTAGCAAGAGTGGCTGGATATACCAGAAAGGCAGAATTCAGCTTAATATAAGAGGGGGAAAATAACAGTCAGAGCTGTTCGAAAGTAGGCTCTGTCAGGAGGTAGCAGATTCTTCTCACTGGACATCTACAAGCAAAAACCAATAAACATTCACCTGGGATATTGTTGAGAGGATTCCTGTTCAGGACTGGTGACCAGTGGGGTCCTTTACAATTCTGAGTGTGACTGCATCTGAGCTGTGAGAATAGAGACATGGTCCAAAATCCACAATACTGAATGACAAAAGGACTCTGTATCATAGATCAGTAGCTCAAGATTAAGAATAAGGTTACTGGAGGAGCCAAAGAGGTCATGTGTGAAAGAGTTAGTGATGAATGAGATTGATGGAGCTTTTGTGACTTTATCTCTTTTAAAGAAGTCTAATTGACTTAAAGGGACTCAGTTTCACTGAGTCCTAGTACCCAGTTAGGCTTTGATATTATCCTCTCACTTAGAGCAGCCTTGAAGAAAGCAGTTTCTTAGAGCAGCCGTGAAGAAAGCAGTATTAAAGATGGAAAGCCACAAGTTTCAGAGTATGGAAGTGTGCAGCTAGTACCCAGATTGAGCATTTAGGTCCAAACCTGCCCCAGTCCAGCAGGTTCTATACTGGGCCAGATCTAGATTTCCTTTTTTCCTCTTCAGTGAGATTATTTGGATGAGAAGAGGACAGTGAAAATGGGTTAAAGGAAGAGTCACTGAAAAGGATAGAGGAGGTCCTGGTGAACATTTGGTAACTCCTGATGGAGGAAGTTGGAGATAGAAGACCACAGGATTCACTTCATTTTGAAAGAAGGTTCTCAACTGGCAATGAGGGGCAGAATATGTCTTGTTTGCTTACTCAGAAAAGTTGCCTAGAGAAGAATTACTAATTGCTTCTGGATTAATAAATTGATTTAATGGTTTGGAGGTTGGCCCACACTGCTTCAGCTCTCCTAATGAGAGAAATAATTATTAATAACTAATGATTTGGGAAGATTCAGAGTTCTCACTTTTTTCTATTTTTATTTCATGACCATAGTCTCTGAAGGTTAGCTAAACCTCTATCCGACTCAACCCAACCTTACAAGGAATCTGTAGTCTGAGGTAAATTTCATACAATCAAGCATGGGTGGAGACAGATCCTTTTGTCCAAATTGCCCAAGATTGGGTGTCGTCTGGGTATAGAGATGATTTCTCTGTTCAAGGGTGACATGATGTCACTCTTAGCCTTTCATTGGAGTAAGCTTATTTCTCTCTGTAAAGTCCAACTGTTAACCAATTAGAGTTGATTACTGTTTTAATGGAACATCTCTTGTCCAAAGGTATATAAACCTAAAAATGTAGCCATTTGGTCTCTTTGATGGAACAAGAGGATAAAGAGCTTTTTTTTTTTTGGTCAACCATTTGCTGGCCATGATTGAGAAGATTGATTATAATTTACACCAAAACTTTGTTTCTCAAAATTATTTTAATCACCACACTAGGTAGTGATCTACCATATTATTGGGATACTAGTGGGATGTTGAATTCAGGAGGTGTTGTGGATTAGATCCATAACAAGAAGAAAAGGGTATCTATTGTGTGACAGTTGGTTGGTGTTGGTTACAGTCATGCCTATCAGATGATGTTGTAATAATAATTTTGACACTTCTAATAATAATAATACAAAGCACTTTTTATATGTTAGCTTTATGACTCCTGACAACTGATCATGAGTTATGCACTGTAGATGGTATTTGCCTCGTTTTAAATGTGTGGAAATGGAAATGCAGAAAGTTTGTGACATGCTGATGCTCACTCACCTAATGAATGTCAGAGGTAGGATTTGAAACCCATGTTCCTGCTGACTCCAAGTTCAGTGCTTATTCTACTGTACCATGCTAGTCAGGTTCCAGAAGTTTGGATCCATTATCTTCTAGGACACATTGAATATGGTCAAGGGAGAGAAAGACAGAAATGCTAAAACACTGAGATGACATGTTGGTTCTTCTGCTAAGACCAGGTCAGTACACTAGAGATTTTTGGACAGGCCTAATCCACCTGTCATAGCATCAACTCAATGCCATACTGGAAAAATAACTTTTGACTATTAGATGCCTGGGGTACATACTCTATGCATATTCAGGATGTAACCTCCTACACAAAGACTTACCTTACAACCCATCTGTTAGTGTTTTTCCCATCCCTAAATGTTTTGCATTACTTTGTATGTGTTTCATATTTAGCAATACACTGATATGTTACTTCCCCACCCCTGAGGATGTAAACACTCTGAGGGCAGCAATTACATCTTTTATCTTCTTACCCTTGGTGTCAAGAACAGTGATTTGTAAATAGGGGATCAATTTCAGACCTCTGATTTTGTTGTTATATGCAACTCCTACATGTGGAAAATTGCTATGCAAATTCAGGTTGGCGTTGTCTCTACAACTCATCATCTTTGAGATTTACCTAGGATACTTGTGGAGAAAATTACTTGCATATGGTCACACTGCCTCTATGTATTCATCATGTCCAGTTAGATCTATTAATTATTTCATTTCCAGTTTCAGTTTCCAAATACATTCCACAACAGTTTTACAAAACTCTCATGTAGAAGCCCCTTCTTGCAATAAAAATACCTAGGTTTATATGATATTGCTACAACTATTAGCCTACTACAAACCAAAAATTTCAATGTGGTAAATCTCCAGCAGAAAATTGCTGTCTTACAATTCCAGCAGTGATGGCATCGACATACTTATGGACAGACCAAACTATCATTGGTCAAACTCTTTGCTTTCCCTCTATGGTCAAGTATATTCATGTTTCTACTTCTTTGTGTTCATAAATAATGTGTGTACTTAGTAATTGATTCTCTGATAAGTTACCTATTGGTCATCTGGGTCTATCTAATCCCCTCTATGTTATTATTCACCCTTTCTGTGGTCATACGTCAGAATCTATGTGTACATAGATCAGGCAACCAAAGAGACTCCAACAGTCATTTATGACCCAGTCCAATAAAAAAGGAGTCACTGACGTTTACTGTCACTGCCTCCACAGTCCTTTAGCTTAAGTCTTCAGGGGGAAATGGAAAAAAAAAAGTGGACACCTCATGATGTAAACATTTAATGCAGCTTTATTGGTTGTTCAAAGTTCAATCCACTGAAAAAGAGTCTCCCAAACTCAACTGTTTTGGTACAGTCAAGATTTAAGTATACTATTACACAAGGCAACCTTTGTACCATTTCCTCCGACTGTGGTGTATCCATAATCATGACTCCCCCCATTATGACCTTATTCTTTTATAATTAACAATTTTCTACATAATTAACCTTCAACTTATTTGCTGGTTTTTGGCATAGAAATCTTTGCTGGGATATACCAAAGGGCTGATTCCACCCCCACTCTATCATTTTACCTATTATATTTTATCTTATACCCCATCCCTTGTGCCATTCATCCATGTTTATATTCAATCACATTCACTTTTGCAAAATGTTTAATTCAGCAAGCAATTGCTACTTATCTATATGGTATACTTCTAGATAATCATAAGAGATACAGACATTTATATATTTAATACATACCACCAAACTATATTATTCTTATAAATAAATTTATGTCAATAGGCTGTTCTTAAATAATTAACACATATGACTTACTCATCTTTTGTCTTTAATTAATGTAGGGCCAGTGTGAGAACTGATAGTTCCAACAACATTGGAGGCAAGTTTTATGTGATAAATGGTTTCAGACTCTGCTTATATAATGAAGAGAATTCGGGTGGAGATTAGTGGGAGATAGAAGCGGAAGAGATAATATCATACTTGGGTTGAAAAATATCAAGTTCCTTAATGCAAGATGGGGAAGACATGGAAGATCACAAGTCACTTGAAAAAGATCTGAGCCCTTTAGGGGACTAAAAACTTAATACATGTCGTCAATGGAATGGCATCGAAGAAAGATAATAAATTCTCAGATTATTTTAAGAGACATGGTTTCCAAGACTTGTAAGGTGATGGTACAGTTCTTCCCTATCTTGGTCAAACAACACCCACTGACACAATCCTGTATACCTGGTGTAAAAAAAAGAATATATGTATATATACAGACACATATGTGTATATATATATATATATATATAATCTCCTTATATACACATACATATATACATACATGTGTGTATGTGTTTGTGTGTGTGCCTTTTACTTCCAGGCTCCCACCAAACCAGAAAATGACTGAGATCCATTCCCAGTACTATGTAACAGCAGAATAATTTGCTCATCAGGTTCAGCACATCTAAACTATCTCAATTCTAGCCCTTTTTTCTCTCCCTGGTTTGACACTAGAAGTGGAATTCCTATGACTAACCTCTACCATGTCTTCTCACTCTGTGTAGGTCTCTGCTCTATCAGTCAAATTGCATATTTATCTTATGTTCTCACATTGCTCATTCTATCCTGAACATCTCACTACCAACTCCCCTCACTCTCTCAAATCTGTTGCTCAAACTATTGAACCAGAAGTTCCTCCATTTCTGTTCAATCTAGCCTGTCATTGTACCATGTCACCTGTTGGCTGTTTAGCCACTACAGCACCACCTTCTGTCTGAGGTTCGTCCAGTTGGAATGCCCTCCTTGATTCCTCCCCTCCCTAAGAAGTTAACTAGTAATACTTTTTAGTCTCAGAAACTGACTTTGTGCCTCATGTATACTTTGAACCCACATCTTTATCTTCATTTACTAACCTCTCATTCTTTTCTTTCTTTCATTTCATGAAGAAGAAGGTAGAATTATAAAACATGTCTTTTAAATATATGCAGTCTGAAAATTCAAATAGTTTTAAGATATTCAATACATTCATGAGTAATAGTTCCATAATGAGTCCTTAAAGGATTTTATTGACATTTTATGTTTTTTTCACATAATTCCCAATGTATCCTTTCCCTTTCCCCTTCCCTCCCAGGGAAGCATTCTTTACATAAAAGAAATACAAATAAGACAAACAGCAACAGCAAAAAAACTGTCCAGGAGAACTAACCAATAAATTGACTTTATATATCTGACAAAAGTCTGACTTTACGTGTCATGTTCTAATCCAAAGTCCTTCTCTACACCCCCAAAAAAAGGTTGCAATATAAGTTTTTCGAAAGTAGGACTTGTTTCATTCTTTGTATTTGTTGACCTCACAAACAGTAGGAACTTAATAAATGCTTGTTGATTAAATAAAGGTGAGAATATCTTCTTATATTTCTTTAGGGTAAAGCTTGATTATTGCAATTTTGCACTATTTAGTTTTCATTGGTACCTAATCCTTTAAGGTGATTACAATCATTGCCTCTCCTAACCATAGTCTATGGAATTAGAGATTCCACAATTTATCTCTGGGTACCTGAATAGAATATCACATACATTCTACAAACTTCATAGGTTACCCAGGGATCTTAATTATTAATATTAATCTCATCCTGTATACATACTCAAATGGGTCTGTGTTCTCGTTCATTTGGATGTTTCCTCCAATGATGCAGATCTCAACTTATCCATGGCTGCCCTGATAAAGCATAGTTAATTAAAAGGTATCTCATATGGTACTTTGGTTAGACCGATGGGCGTTGGCATTTCCAATAGAAAAAGCTCAATGTCTTAAGGGATTTGCATAGACTTCAGTGAGGTAATATCCAAACTAAATCAAAGAAAGGCCTTGGGAATCCAGAGAGTCCTTAACTTGGCGGGGGTGGGGGAGAGATTTCACTAGGGAAGAAGAGATTCAATGATGCTTCTCTTTGACTTTTCACTGCCCATTGAGGTGATCAAATCGAAATTTAGCACCTTCCAAGGTTTAATTTACCAGCTCTGATATCTGTGGAAAATGCAACACTCTATGTAACAAGTCAGCTCTAATCAGAATTTGCTAGGGTTTACTAACACCTTATCAGGGCTCTGAGTGGCTCAGTGTACACTCACTCTTCAGTCATATTATCTCACTTCATGAAATTTGAAGACAGTTGAAACTGAGCCAACCTGAATGGCTCATTAGCTTTTCAAAGCTTCTGTTGATGGAGGGACATCAGCAGGATAAAAATGCAACATATGATATTAAAAGAGAAGGTGATTAATATGCTATTTATGTCATTGGATTTGTGCTTCAATTGCCAGGCTGGCTTTGGGTGGTATTGTGAGGGCAGCACAATGGTTGAGTTCACTGATGAAGCAGGCCTGCTGTACATTTCTCCTGAATTGAAGGTTCCATCATGGGCCATGGGTGTTGCTGAATTATATTTGCCAAACTTAGCAATGTTACTTTGAGTTACTGACAACACACAACCCTGTTATTCCTCTCAGCTTTATATTGAAGACCCCATTTACTTAAAAGTATGATATGGGAGATACCTCAGCTATGGTGGGACTAAACATGAGATTTCAGGTATTGCTTCGGTAATCACTTTGATACAAGCTCTGGCATGGGTAAAGCATGTTGTCTCCCTGGTCATAATCCTCTTCTTTTATAGTACTGCAGTCCTCAAAAAAGCATCTCTCATCCTCCCTTTCTGTTTCCTTCATCTCTCTGTCTCTTTCCCTTTCTTCTTGACTCTACTCTTCCTCTGTTCCTATTTTCCTCTGTTATCTTCTGTCTCTTCTTTCCTTGCCCATCCCTTTCTCTCCCCTCCCCTCCCCTTCCTTTCCCTTCCCTCTCCTCATCTCTTCCTCTCCCCTCCATCTCTTTCACTTTCTGGGTCTCTGTCTCAATCTCTGTCTCTATC
Source organism: Vombatus ursinus (assembly GCF_900497805.2). NCBI lineage: Eukaryota > Metazoa > Chordata > Mammalia > Diprotodontia > Vombatidae > Vombatus > Vombatus ursinus. Next base: position 4,045,788 of record NW_020954907.1, on the reverse strand, counting down.
TATGTCTCACTCTCTTTCTAAGTTTTGTCTCCATCTCTGTGTCTCATATAAAATGAATTTCTCTCCGTCTCTTTCACTTTCTCTATATCTTTCTGCTTCTCTCACTCTGTATCTATCTTTCTCTGTGTCTATGTCTCAGTCTCTTTCAGTCTCTGTCTGTCTCCATCTCTGTGTCTCTCATATAAAATTAATGAGAAAAAAACATAAAATTAATGAGGTTTTATAGTCTGCAAAATATGTAGGTTAGACCAGGTTATCTCTAATGTCTCTTTAATCTCTCTGTCTCTGTTTCTTCTCTTCTTTTCTTGTCTCTGTCTCTGTCTCTCCTCTCCTCTCCTCTCCTCTCCTCTTCTCTCCTCTTCTCTTCTCTTCTCTTCTCTTCTCTTCTCTTCTCTTCTCTTCTCTTCTCTTCTCTTCTCTTCTCTTCTCTTCTCTTCTCTTCTCTTCTCTTCTCTCTCTCTCTCTCTCTCACACACACACACACACACACATACTATAAGAAGCAGCATTGCAGAACTGAGAGTTAACCTTGGAGTCGGGAAGACTTGGGTTTGAGATCTACTTCTGTCACAATTTTTGTGATCCTAGGCAAATTACTTTACCTCTCAGCACCCTAGTTAATTCTATACAACTATAAACTGCATAGTAGGTACTGATCTGCACTGATGCAGGGAGTTTGCTCACTGGAATTTCCCTACATCAATTAAATTAGAGCTCTACCCCTCTCTCAATCTACATCTATCTTTCTCTCCTCTTTCTCTTTTCTATTCTCTCTTTGTCTTTTTTCTTTGCTTCTCCCTTTCTTTCTTTTTCCCCTCTCCCTTCTCTTCCTCTCCTATTTTCTGCCTTTATCTCTGCCTCCTTTACTTTCCCTTTCTCTTTATCTCTCACCATAAATGGAATTCAGATTTCAGGGTATAATTTATAACTTTGTGGAAAAAAAATGTTGCATTTTAGTATTCTTAATTTCTTGCTATGTGTGGAAAATTGCACAATCTTTATACCCCCCCTTAATCTGTCTATTCAGAATGTTCTGTCAATTAGAAAATGCTTGTCAGCTAAGTGACTATTGGAGAAAACAACCTACATGGCTTCTCTAGCACTTGAAGAATTTGAAATAATGGAAGGAAATTAACTCACAGGGGCAGGCATTGTTTAGAAGGAGGGTTGCTATTCAGAATTTCCTCACAGCATATAGAGATCCATTAATAATACCTTTCCTTCTATAGCCTCTCACGTCTAGAAGGATCTTGAATGATTAACAGATGCCGGGAATAAGAATTACTTCATCTCCTGTTGAAATATGGCCTCCATTGCCAATGTAGGCTCTGTTTTGAACAATTCTCATGCCACAAAAGGGCTCAGGGTCCTGTAATGGTCACATGTAGCCCTTCCAAACTGCATAAATACACTGGACTCTGATGAACAGGCTGAGGTTTGATCTTTGATTCTGCCACTGACTTAGCTTAACAGGTTAGCTTCTCTGTGCCTTGATTTATTTGCCTCTAAGAAGTGGAAGTAATTTTTGACTGCTGTTGTATAGAGGGTAGATGGCAAGAGTTCCCCATATGAAAAAGATTTGGAGGTGAGTCAAAATTGTGATATGGGAGCCAAATAAGATTATTAGATTGCTTAGGCTATATTAAGTCAGGTTTATTGTCCACAACCAGAATGCAGAATGGTGATGGCTCTGCTGTATTCTGCCATGATTACACTGTAACTAGGGTATTGTCTTCACTTATGGGCCCAGCATTTCAGCAAGAACATTTTGAAGCTGCAAAGTGTCCAAAGGAGACCAATTTAGATAGTGAAGGATCTCAAGTTCTTTCTATAGGAACTTCAGAGAATGGAATTGGGGAGATTTCTCCCAGAGAAGCAAAGACTTAGATTTGATAGCAGCCTTCAAGTACTTGGAAGGGCTGTCTTGTTGAAAAGGAATAGACTTCCTCTGCTTGGCTACAGTGGGAAGAACTAAGTTACAAGGAGGCAATTTTAGGTTTTATATAGGAAAAAAAAACCTAACAGACCTATGAAAGAATGGAATGATATCCCTTGTAAGGGAGGGTTTCTCCCTTGAGGGAGGCCTTCAAGCACAGTCAGATACATATGTTCAGTATAATGCAGAAGGTATTCTTGTTTGTGAAAGGCTGAAGCTTGAGGCCTCTCCCAATCCTGAGGCAATCGGGGTCGGATGGAGGGGAGGGAAAGCGACACTGTTATAGGCCCCAATATTGATGCGTGGGTGTGTGTTTCTACCAATGTACTTGATCTATCCAACAAGACTGCTTCAACATCAGGAGATGTGTGAAAGCTCTAAAAGAAAGAGGGACTATGAAAGTGATGGAAGATCATCTGGAGGAGTCAAAGATCAGCTGGTTTGAGACCCAACACGCGTGATTTCTGCTATGTCAAAGAGTGCTTAGGATGAAAGGCTAAGGACACAATCAGACAAAAACCAAGTTTGTTTACTCAGAATGCAGCTGACACATTGAATCTCAGCTATAAGGAGGTGTCAATATTGACGACATGAGAAACAAAAAGAGCTTACAAACTAGCAGGGGAGAGGAGTTCTGCCCATACGCACTACTTACCATTGAGGCAGCTGGCTGGCAGGATGGATAGAGCACAGGACTTAGATTTCAGAAGACTAGAGTTTGATACCTGACTCAGATACTTAATAGCTTTGTGACCCTGAGCAAGGTTCTTAACCTCCCTCAGACTCAGTTTCCTCATCTATAAAATGGGGATGATAATAGTTCTTACCTCCTAGGGTCATGTGAGGCTAAAATGAGATAACATGTAAGGTTCTTTGTAAACCTTAAAGTGCTCTCTAAATGCTCACTAATATTATTACAAGATAATACCTGCTTAGTGATTTTTTGGTCAGATATTTGAGTTAAAACTGAAAAGGATCTTAGAGTTAATATTATCCAACTGCCCCTTTTTATAGTTATGGAACCTGAGGGGAAGTAAATTTTCAAGGTCTTCTATGCAGCAAATAAAAGAATCTAGATTTGAACCCAAGACATCTAAATCTAAATCATTGCTCTTTTCACTAAATCACATTTATGTCCCACTTCTAGTTGAGAGTGACCAGTAAAGCCTTTCGTGAACAAATGATATTTAAACTTGGTTTTGAAAGATGAGCAGGATTTCAATAGGTATGAATTGGGGGTGTGAATATCATCCACACCAGTTCATCCATCTTTTTATAATGTGATACCCAGAATACAGTACACCAGATTCTCCTACTGTATACTGTACCTCTCCCTTAATACAGCCCAGAACAGCATTGGTTGTTTGACCATCACTGAATTATACTGTTGATTCATCAAATGGTTCCCAGAACCCACTTAAATCCTTAGATCTTCAACAAATCAACAGACATTTATATAATGCTTACTATGTGCTAGGCACTGTGCTAGGCACTGGGGACACAAAGAGAGGCAAAAACAGTTCCTGTCTTCAAAGAACTCACCTTCTATTGCCTAGTCTTGTCTTTGCCATCCTGAGTACTTTGGGTAGCCAGGTATAAGGCATTACATTTAGCCCTTCTAAATGTCTTATGTGATCCATCCTATTGTTTCAGCCTGTCAAGATTTTTCTGGTTGTTCACTGTCACCCAGTGTGTTTTAGCTAAGTTCTCTGAGGTTTGTGTTGTCTGAATATTTATTAAGGATGTTATTTTGGACTCTATCTATCTCATAGAGAAATATATTGAAAAACATAATGAAATGTCTAAATCATTTGGGGATTTCACTACAGATTTGACATCATTTCATTAATATGACATTTTGATCAGGTCACTTATTCAGTTCCAAATTCACCTAGTGAACCATCATTTAACTCACATCAGACATAGTATGGCTTTTTGAATTGTTTGCTAAAATAGAAATATTCCCCTGATCTACCAGTATATCTATTTTGTGATTAAAAAAAAAAGGAAGTGGGGTTAGTTTGGCATGACCTATTTTTGGTGGTTTTACATTAAATTTTAGTGGTCACTATTTCTTTTTTAAATGCTAAAAAACATTCCTTCAATAATATACTTTAATATACACATACTTTAATAATATAAAATTATTGTTAGAGAAATTTGAAGTCCAGCCTACTGATCAAAAGTTGAAAATTGGAAGTGTGTTCTTTTCTGGTCCTAAACAGCTTTCCCATTCTCAAGATCATGGTCAGGGGCTCAGCAATATATTTGCTAGTTGTTTTAATATTGCAGGATGAAGTTTTCTTGAGTCTGGTCACCAGGGCTCACTAAGGACATCTAAAACATCCTCATGTAGGTCAGATCTCCATTCTGTATTGACGACATCCCCAGTCTCTTCCTATACTGAGACTAAATTCATAAAGATCCCTGGTCTTGAGGGTGCCCACTTTATTTGGAGAGCAACAAATGGTCAGAGAACAAGCTGGTGTTGGCCAGTATAACAGATTATGTTTCAATATAATAAAGTGCTAAAATATGCAGTTCAAATAAAGACTGCAGCAGCATATATTAAGTTGTTAATTGTTTAGAGCAGGCATGTGGTGAGGCAATATGGTGAAATGGAAAGATCATGGAGTCAGAGGACCTGTGATAAAATCCAGACTGCTACTTATGGCTGAGCTGACCTTGGGAACATCAGTTTCCTCCTCTGTAAGATGAGGTTGTTAGGTTAGATGGTCTCCAAGGTTCCTTCTTGCACTAAATCCTTTATTCTCTGAGCCTAAGAAATGCAAAAGGATTTAGAGGCAGGATAGCTTTTCAGAAGAGGTGAGATTTCAACCAGACTTAAAAGGGTAATAGAGTTTGGAGTGGGAGAAAAAAAAAGTTTGAGGTGAAACAGCATAAATGTAGAAGATCAGTCACTGTGAAGGATATTAAGGTCTTATTAGCCTCTCTTTACACATGAGCCTAAAGCCCTCTCCTTCAAACCCAGGAAATGCCATGAAATCCCCCAAAGGCAAGAGTTGCAGAAAACGGTCTGCCCTAACCCCCTCAACCTACTTCTTTCTCTCCTCCTTTTTCTTATTCCCTGTGTCTCTTTTGTCTCCTATTCTCTATCCCTATCTCTGCCTCTCTTACTTTCCCTCTCCCTAGATCTCTCACCATAAATAAAAATTTCAGTGAGTAATTTATATTTTCTTTTTTGCCATGTGTTATCAGCTCAGGTCTTGCCCCTGTAAGGTCTGGGAGGAAAGTGCACCATAGGAGACGAGTACATCATGCATGGGATCAGGGGTATAGCAATTCAATGTTGTATGAAAGAAGGGCTAATGAAGGACTGAGAGATATGGTTCATGTATGGAGGTCATTATAGAGAAGATGCATATTACTATTACGTTGGCACCCTGAGGCAAAGCCAAGCCACTATCTTAATCAATAGGCATTAATTCAGTGTTTATCATGTGCCAGAAATTGTGCTAAGAGTTGGGAACAGAAATAAAGGCAAGGATACTCCCTGTCTTCGAGGGGTTCACATTCTAACGAGGGCGACAACATGTAAACAACTATGTACCTGTAAGCTATATACAGAGTAGATGGAAAGTAATATCTGAAGGAAGGCACTAGTGGATGAGGTGGAAGGGAGACTGGGAAGGGCCTCTTCCTGAAGACTAGATTTGATCTGAGTCTTGAGGGGAGCCAAGAACTTTAGGAACAGGTGAGGCAGCAGACATTTGTGGCATGGTGTATAGCTAGTACAAGGTACAGAGATGAGACATTGAGTGTCCTGTGAGAAGAATAATAAGCAAGTCTATGCAACTGGTTACTGAGGGTATGGAAGCAAGTAAAATATAAGAATATTGGGAAAATAGAATTGAACCAGGTTATGAAAAGCTTGAAATGTCAGAGGACTGTCTACTAAAACTTAAAGTTAATAGGGAGTCACTAGAGTTTATTGAATGGGATGAGGGTGAGTGGGAAAGGCATGACGTGGTAAGGTCTGAGCTTTAGTGAAATCATTTTGGCAGTTGAGTAGAGGGTGGACTGGAGTAGGGTCAGACTTGAGGCAAGGAAACCAATTAATGAGCTATTTCAGTATGCAGTGAGAGGGGATGTAGGCCTGAACTGGAGGGCTTGCTGTGTGAGTAAAGAGAACAGGGCATATATTATTGATTTTGTGAAGGCAGAAATATTCTAAACAAAGATTTGACAACAGATTGGATACGTAGACTAAAGGTAAGTGAGGAGTTGAGAATGGCATTAAAGTTTGAGCCTGGATGACTGGAAAGATGGTGGTGCCCTCAATAGTCATAGGAAAGTTGGGAAGAGGGGAGAGGTTGGTGAAGAAAATAATGAGTTCTGTTTTGGATGCATTGAGTTTGAGACCTCCATTTTGAAATGTCCAAGAAGCAGTTGGCAATGTATACCGGAACTCAGGAGGGGAAATAGACCTAGATAAATGAATCTGGGAATAAGCTGCCAACTGAACTCATGGGAGCTGATGAGATCACCAAGAGAAAAAGTCTAGTTATGACATTAGTTATGACAGAATTAGTTGTGGCTCCATGGGCATTTTCATGAACTTCATACATAGATGCGAATGACAACTATGAAGAGAAGATGCACATACAAATCTGAAATATTGATCTTGAGCTGATCAAGTATCAAAATAGCTTGACTTCTTTCTTTGCATCTGGAGGTGACTCCCATTCATAATAAGCCAATCAAGATCCAGAGATTGTCAACACCAAAACTAACCCCTTTCAAAGAAAGCATTACAGAGAAGAGGAATGAAATCATGCTTTTTGGCCAAAATATTAAGTTCCTCATGAGGGCAAAGTAACAGTAGTGGACTTCACAAGAAGTTCCAATCAGAAAGAAAATGCAAATTTTACCCTCCCTTCTCACCCCAACTTTGGACACCATTAAAGGTAATAGTGCTGAACTTCTTTCTAGTGTACATAGATGACTCTTGCTATCACAAAAAATCTTCACACTGCAATTATACAGATTTTTTTTTATCTAATTACACATATAATTTCATCCTCCACTTATGATTAGAAGACATTCTTCATGTGTTTTGGTTACATCCATGGAAGAAGGCATAGGAGATATGACTGCTTAGGCGCAAATCAAATCAGGGTCTAAGGCTGAGGTGACCACTTAGCCATCATCAGGATTAATTGCTGATTTCTAGTTAACAGGAAGCCTTGATTGCTATATCTCTTGTAATGTTTTTCATAAGAGAAAGAATGTGGGGAGAGTGTCAGGGTTAGGAACTGTGTTTAGGGTGGGTAATGTAGCAGCTCCAACTAAAAAAAAAGTCCTAATTAACTATAAGATTGTACCCAGCACCCTTTAGTAACAAGTCTTTTAACTTTCCTATTCAAAGGAAGTAATTGCATCATTTCTCAGGGCTGCAGCAATATCCTCATAAAGGGCCAACATCGTTAATCATGCTAATGCGGAATAAGTGATTTTAAGCTCATGTTTTAATAATGTGTGCCTGACTCAAAGTATATTTAACCGATACTAGGCTTGGCACAGTCTCATTCTGGTGTATTATAATGTGGGTTATTTCTATGGATTACCCACATTCATTGGCCTGGAGGTTGCAGAGCTGTCTTGGTCTTGGATGGTGATTTATTTAGATGCCTCTGTGTTCAGTGGGTGGGCCTCCTTTGATGAGAAACTGAGGTCTTGTATTTTTAAACACTTAAGGGGATGCTTCTTTCCTGCTTAACTAAGATCAATTGATGTTGAGCCCTAATAGCTAATTAGTTTAAAAGTCAATCATTTGTTTAGATATTCAAAGAACCTGATACCAAACTGTATGGAAGAACTTCAACCACCTGGGTTGATACAGTTTTGCCCGGCTTTGGGTAGGGATCCTTGCAAAGAGAGTATCCAGGCGTTTCTCTGACTGTACTCCATTTCTGAAATGTCCTCCCCCAAATCTCTGCCTACTGGTTTCCCTGGCTTCCTTTAAGATCCAACCTAATTCCCACCTTCTATAGTAAGTCTTTCCCAACCCCTCTTAATCCCAGGGGTAAATCCCCTCTTTTAATTATTTCCTATTCATCCTGAATCTAACTTATTTGTACATGTGTTTGCTTGTTGTCTCCCCCATTAGATTTTGAGCTCCTTGAGGGCAGGGAGTATCTTTTTGTCTCTTTTTGTATCCCTAGCACTTAGCACAGTGCCTTACACATAGTAGGCACATGTTTATTGAATCTTTCTTTCAAAAAATTATGGAACACTTAGTCTCAATTGCTCCTTTGTCCTAATATCATCCTACCTTATATCACACTTACTTGAATATCTTTCTTCACTTCTACGCCAACCTGGGTAGATAATGAAGGCTTTGAGGACAATGTTTATGCCTTTTTCATTTTTGAATCCTTAATAATTAATAAGTCCTCCACATATAGTCGGTGCTTAATAGATGTTTGTTCATATTAGTTTGATGGAATTGAACTAATAAATGGGGAGTTCTTTTCTTAATACATTTCCATTAATACTTCCTGTCCCACTTTTTTCTTTTTTGGTCTAAACCTGTAATTTCATTGGCATAAGGAATTTCCAATGAGGAAAGTCTCTCTAGCAAAGCACATCAGTACCTGCTGTGCAACTCTACAGTTTTAAAGACCACAGTGCCTGTGGTACTAACCAAGTTAAGTGATTTGACTAAAGCAACATAGCCAATATATACCAGAAATGAGACTTGAAATCATGACTTTCTGTCATTCCTACTAGGTATCTATCCACTGTGCCATGCTGCCTCTCTTGGATATTACTAATTATTTTCCACAATGACCAGCAGAGGGATCATTCACATGGTAGCCCCTTTGCTGACAACATTGCCCACATGGATGAATTTGTCATTAGAACTGTTGGAGTGATTAACCAGTATGAATTCCCAGTGGAGAGCCAACCCTGGGCTTTCCCCCAAATCTTCTCTAAAGGGTCAGGATGCCATTATAGATAATCTATAGTAAAGATACCAGACATTGAGCAACAAGAGGACAGACAGATATTTGTTTATCTTCAGATTATAAGGGAATGGGGTGATTCAGTAAAAACAAGAGAGTAATATCCCTTTAACCATGAAAGTGCATTAAAAAAATACTTCCTTTTTTTCCCCAATTACATACGTTTTTTGGGTCTAAGGCTTTAAGTTCTTCCTGGCTTTGGAAAAGGACTGGCAATTTGAATTGAGTCAGTTAAAATAGGCTTTATCAGAGATGTCAAAGGCAGTTAGGCTGGCAGATATTTATGACTTTTTAAAGAAGGCTCTGTTTTGTGATATATGAAGAGAGGGGAAACACTATTTTATGGATCTTGAATTGGGATGTTAAATTGGGCACTCAACGTAGGGGAACCTCTTGCAAGGAGAAATTATTTTTTTAAAAAAAGTGTATTCTTGTAAAAGTGGTCAAAAACCAAGTAGTTGGATTATTTATAAGACAAAGGTACAGTTCTGGAGGGGTTTATATTGAATTTAATAGAGCTATGAATTTGCCCGAGATCAAATTAAATCTGGAGTTGAATATAGTGGAGCTAGGTCACACATAGCCTACAGCCATCCCACCTTGTGCTGTCTCATCAGCCCTCCTTAAGAGCTCAGCTGACCTGGTAATTAGATGGAAGGGCCGAATGGTAGGGGCAGCTGGCAGGCCCTCAGGACCATTTCTGACCCTATACCTCAACGGATAGACTAAAACAGAAAGCTTTTGGAGCTATCATCTGCGGTTGATTCCCAGGGGAGAACCAAACTTGGGCCATTCCCCCTTACCATGCCTGGAGGGTCAGAGTGGCTGTCAGAACATACTTACTTGCAACTCACCTGATATCATCCTGCTAGAATACAATCTTTTTTCTTCAGGTGCAATTCTTGGTCAGGCTGGGGCATGTCACTTGGACCCTCAGTGACTTGGACACCTAGTTTATGATGCCAAGGATGATATAGGAACAGAGGACAGAAATGGGAGAATGTATGTTATGGACGTTGCTAATAGCTGACATCTGCATAATATCTTAATGTTTACAAAATGCTTTTCACGTATTATCTTATTTGAGCCTCACAAAGCCTCTACGATTGAGGTGCTTTAGGCATCAGAACTCATCTCAAATGTCTCCAAGGCTCACAAGCCTTTCCTTGTTGCTGTTTGTATTCCAGGGTACAATGTCATAATTTGGTTTTATTTGATATTTTATACCTCTTGGGTTGCTGTGTTTTATGTTGCAGTGATTTCCAAAGTACTTCTCTTTTTAGATTATACTAGATTGCAGGAATAGAACTCACTCATATTGAAGCCCACTTGGTTCTTTGAATGCTTGCTGATAACTTACAAAGGACACGTTTGAGAGATGATGATGTGATCCCTTTTGAACTGCACGATTGTAGGGGCCATAGCTTGACTTCTACCATTAAGCAATTGAGTGAGAGATTCACACTTCAGGTAGGGGTTAGGCTAGATTATCTCCAAGGTCTCTTCCACTACTGAAACGTGATGATTCTGTGAATGTGGACTTCCTTCTAGGACTTAAACTGACTTGTTCTTTAGATGAGTGCGTTGGGACGTAATGTTTGGTTTGATGAGCTTCAGGCATTGTCCTGGGAGATTACATCAGAATGCTAGTTCACAGCAAGCCAAAAGAAAAAATAAAGGAGCTTGAATTGAAAGATCCTCTGCTCCTGAAAGTCCTTCCATTATGTGATATATTAAGATCTCTTACCATTTCTATTTTGCTTTACACTAAGGCATTTGAACAACTTGCAACATCTTTTAAAGTACGTTTTACCTTTTCTAAATATCACTAGCAACTAACAGAGTCTGGCACATAATAAGAGCTTAATAATTATTTATTGATTGGTCAATTGCCCCTCTCCTTTCAACAACAGTCATTTAAGAGATTTACATTTCATAAATGGAATCAGCAGTCAGGTGAAATGAGTTTTGTTGCTTATGCGTTAGAGCAAGAGTGTCAATACTGCCATTTGGGCAATGTGTTAAATAATGACATCGTTATGTTATAGTCAAGTTACAATGTGTGTCCAGCTGTGGCTGATTTGACCAATACGAGCTCAGAATGTTCTACTGCAGGTCTGGCACAAATAGTTCAGGGGAACATTTGGGAGGGATTCTCCAAATTTGCGGATCTTGAGTTTCTCTTGAACCACTTCAATTCTGCTTTATTATTGATGCAATCCTTGCTCATAGAGCACAGCACTTTCTCTGAAGTGGGCACGTCATATGCTGAGCGGTCCTGTGCCAGTGTCTCCCAAGTCACATAATCAATTCCAAAGTTCTTAAGAGAGACCTTGAGAGTGTCCTTGTATCTCTTCTTCTGATCACCATGTGAACGCTTGCCCTGTGTGAGTTCTCCATAAAATAGTCTTTTTAGTAAGTGTACATTTTGCATTTGAACAACGTGGCCAGTCCATCTAAGTTGTGCTCTCTGAAGCAGAGTTTGAATGCTTGGCAGTTTAGTTCAAGAAAGGACCTCAGTGTCTGGTATCGTGTTCTGCCAGGTGATCTTCAGAATCTTTCTAAGACAATTCAAATGGAAATGATTCAGTTTCCTGGCATGGTGCTGCTATACCATGCAGGCTTCATAGGCATAAAACAATGAGGTCATATAACTTAAAGTAAAGTCCTAAAAAGTTACCTCCATTGAAGCACATTGGACATTTTATAATGGCCTAAAGGAAAAGCATATACAGTGAAACCATATTTTATTGAGGATTGGAAAAAAGAAACAGCTTCTAACAATAGTGTCTATAACAAATAGTCAGAAAACTCTTCTAACGGGGTATATTCTTTCCACATTATCTACAGACATGGCAGTTACTACATAGACTGGAAAAGCTTGCATCAATACCATGCTTTCAGATTCTAGGATAAAGAGTCCATATTTTGAAATAAGAGAAACATTGAGGGATTGTGTCATTTGAATTTTCATAAGGAAGAAGACCAAAATTTACTTTAGACCACCTATTATCAGATGGTATTGATTATTGACACAATTATTCATGACCTTTAAGCTCTGGTGTGGTGTCATGTTCAATGGTAGAATGCCCTAAGACATTTCAGTACCTCATGGTAATTCACATAAAGGCCAGATGGAAATTGACTCCAGTTAAATTGTATCAATAATCCAGAAAGCTCCCTATCACTATATTTTTGGTTAAGGAATGAAATTGTCAAAGCTTTCAGGAGTTATTCTATAGTCTCCAAGGTCACAATGACCATCCAGATGAATTTGCTGTGAACTGTGTTGTAAATATGTAGCATAACTTCTTCAGAGAAAAGGTTCCACTTATTGAAAATGAAGTTGGCTAGAAAGGAACTGATTCAAATTCTTAAGAACTAGTGTCAAAGACATTAGACAAAATATAGGAAGTTAACGATGTATTTTTCCAATGTATTTTCCAAGGATGTAAGACTTCATGAGAGGGAGTGAATATTATGTCATCCATTTCACCGATTCTCTTGAAAATAAAAATTGTCTTTTGTTCTAAGTACTTCCCAGGACCAATAAATGGAACAGGAAGGGGAGAATGGCTAGCACAGAAGACCTATAAATAATATTGTTTTAGAGAAATTGCATGAGAAAATATTTTAACTTCTTGATATGCCTCTCCCTTTCTTAGTAAGGGGAGAATAGAACCCCTCCCCCACCCCATCCCAGATCTATTCTAATTCAGTGAGGTATAGTGGAAAGAGTACTAAATTCAGAGTTGGATGGCATACATCTGCAATTTACTAGATGGGTGACATTGGGCACAGCTATCCCATTAGAATATGTGCTTCTTGGGATCAAAGAGTGGTTTTCTCTTTCTGTGTATCCCCAGTGCTTAGTACAATGTTAGGTATTTAATGATGAATACATATTTTTTTGACTGATGCCTGACTGACTTCACCTCTCTGTGTTTCAGATTCTTCCTTTGTAAAATGAGAGAACTAAAGTAGATGATTTCTAAAGTCTCTTCTCTGTTCCCAGGAAGTCTATGAATTTGAACAATTCCTGTGAATGCCTTCCCCAACTCCTTCCTAGTTCTTGGATTTTGGGATACTCTGAACTTTGGCTTTACCAAGTACAAAACCTGTTTGGGTATGGTTATGGACACTTATTGTGACTGGAAGGAAAGAACATATAATTCCTGGGGAAAAGAGTGTATAGCTTAAGTCATGATATGAGTGAGGCTGACATGCTAGTAGAAACCAGAGTACATAGAGCCAACAAAAGGTTAAACAGGAGGTAGGAAATGACTTTGTAGCAATGGTTGAAAAAATGTAATGTTAATCATGACCCCCATCGTTCTTTTTTGCATAGCCATGTACAATGTGCCTAGATAATGAGAAAAAAAAGTGAAGCAAACCTTAGACATCTAATAAAACCAGGGTATCCTTGAATTAGTTACAGAAATCTGATCAACCTCACCAATCGTGTTAATACTAAATTCTTACAGAAAAGTGAGACTGTATAGTATCCATATGTGTACTAGAAATAAGGTACTTATAAGCAAAATTCATATTCAGAGCCAGCAGTCAATCAAACCTTTCTCTCATTGCTTGTGGAGGGTTTTTGCAAATAAATAAATAAAAATGACATTGCTGAAGCATAGTAATTGCCAAAGACACTGTAACAGATATAGTTTTGCCTATTAGGCATCTGAAACTAAATGATCTGTGGACATCTTAAATTCATCATGTTCAAAACCGAACTCATTATCTTTCCCTCCAAATCCTTTTATTTCCCAAACTTCCATATTACTGTGCACCACCATACTCTCAGTTACCCAGACTTACAAATTTAGATGTTATCCTTGATTACTCACTTTCTCTTCCCTGTTGTATCCATATGTTGCAAAGTCCTGTTGGTTTTACCTTCATACCATCTCTTGATACTTTCTCTTCCCTTCATTAACACTGCTGCCACCCTGGTGCAGGCCTTTATCTCTCTCTCTCTCTCTCTCTCTCTCACACACACACACACACACACAGACACACACACACACACACACAATTACAATAACCTACTGCTTCTCGTCCCTGACTCAAGTCTCTTCTCACTCAAATCCATCCTCAGCTCATCTGTCAAATTAATCTTCCCAAGGCACAGATCTGACTATTTCATCTCCTCTTTCTATTTAGTAAACTCCAGTATCTCTTTAACACCTCCAGGATCAAATATAAAATTGTTTATAAGTCCCTTCACAACCTGGCTCTTTTCCAATCTTCTTGTACCTTCTTACATCAGTATTTCCTGACCTTTTCACCATGTACTCTTCAAGCCATTGACCCTGGACTCCTCAATGTCACAAAAGACACTCCATCTATAGACCCCAGTCATTTTCACTGGCTATCTCCTATGCCTGGAAGTCTTTCCTTCCTGATCTCTGCCTCTTGACTTTCTTCCAGTCTCAGCTAAAATCCCATCTTCTACAAAAAGCCTTTCCCCATCCTCCTTAATGCTAGTCCCTTCCTTCTGTTGAGTATCTCTAATTTATCCTGGATTGATCTAATTTGCATACAGTTGTTTTCATATTATCTCCACCGTTACATTTTAAACTCCTCAAAAGAAAAAAAAACTGTCTTTTGCCTTTCTTTGTATCACCGATGCTTAACACAGTGCTTGGCATATAGGAGACACTTACTAAATGCTCATTCACTGACAGATATAATTTAGAAAGGACATTACAAACTGAGCACTTTTATTTTAGAATTTTTGTTGTCCTTGAAATTTTCCAAAGCTTCTTTGGGAATTCTGATTTTTCCCCCCACGGCATCTGTGATATTGTAAGTTGGGGACTGGAGAGTTGTCACCTTTTTGTTGCCAGAAATGAATCCAAGGCTTGGCTCATTGCTGTCCCCTACTGGTTTCTGGCTGCCACCACCTCATCTTTTTATGTGGGATTTGCCTCTCTCCAATTTACTTGTCTGAAAGGTCTGAGGTTTTGTTTTTTTGTTTTGTTTTGTTTTGTTTTGTTTTGTTTTGTTTTGTTTCTTTCCTTCTGAAAATAGCATACTACACTAACTACACTGTTAGGAATTTTTTTAAAAAAGGTTTTACTATAAAGTACTGTAGGGAAATATATAATTACAAATAGCAGTAGAAAGTTATAGTGATCCACAGGTCTTTTCAGTCAATTCTGGGCTTCTGTGCAACATACAGAGAACTAGTTTCCTTCTCATTCTCATCTGGTTCGACCTCTTCTTCCAGCTACTGTCCTCAGGGTTTACCTGTTAGATGTTATCTCAGATCTCAGGCATTAGTTTTAAAGTAAATGGATTTTATTGTCAAAGCTGTCATTAATTCAGCCTTTCCAGAACATACTTCCCTAATCCTTAGCTGTGAGTCTGGAATGGAGGGCCAGTGACAGATACTTTGCTCAAAAACTTCTTACCCTACAAAGTTTTTTTTTTTTTTTTTTTTTCCATTCCCCTCCTGGGCTGGAAGCCTGTGAGAGCTTACATTCAACTCTCACAAAATAAACTCTCTGGAAATTGATATGGGAAAATAGTTTTCATCAGTCTTGTTTCTGTGAACAAGAAATCCTATGGTATCCCTAAGAATTTTTGCATGGCTCACCATTACCAACTAGTACATGTCTAATTCATCCCTTTAACAGGTGGTTGAGGAGGCTCCTGAAGACTCCTCTCCTTCAGCATTGCCCTCTGTATCTTAGCTGACTTGAAGCAATTATTTTAGCCACTTGCCCAGATGACTGCACTCTTACTTGAATTTGACATCAAGGCTCTATTTTGGATCACAGTGTCAGAGTCTCAGGGTTAGAAGGGAACGCAGAGCTCATATGCCTTAGAAAAAAGTCCCTCTATACTAGCTTCTACATCAGACTATTCTTGACGAATGGCCTTTACTCAGGCTCCATGGAAAGATTTATGGTGAAGTAGAGAGAGTGCTAGATTTAACATCATTAGGACCTGTGTTGGAATCCCAACCCTATATAAACTCAGCAAGTCACTTGACATTCTTGGGTCCCTGTTTCTATCCTTTATAAAATTAGATGAGTTACACTGGTCTTTTCCAACTGCATATCTATGAAGTATGAACTTTTAGTGATAGGGAACTCACTGCCTCTGGAAACAATCCATCCTACCTTTGGATAGGTCTGATTGTTTGTTGTTTTTCCCTACATAAAAAACAAAATCTCTCTTTGCAACATCTATCCATTACAAGACAATGAATATGGGGGTCCTTTCTTTCTCTCCATAACTGCTTTAAAGGCTCAGGTGGACCTCTTGGGAAATGAGTCATCCTTCACTTCTACTGAGCAACTACAACCATGGTTGAAAGGTCCTTCATACCACCTTGCCCTTCTTGCCTCCTCACCATCCCTAAAACAAGGAAGGAATTTTCAGACCTCTTATCCCATTATCCATTGTTGTTCTGTGGCTAGCTAGATTAAATCAAATTCTTTGTTCACATAAAATCCTGTCTTCTCTGGGCTAAATAACTCCAGTTCCTTTGATCTGTCCGTGTATGGTATAATTTCAAATCCTCTAATTATCTTGGTCAGCATACCCTGGACATTCTCCAAATTATCAAAATCTTTCCAAAAATGGAGAGAGTGACAGACAGACACAGAGACTCAGAGAAAGACAGACAGAAAGACAGAGAGGAACAGAGAGTGAGAGAGAGCAAGAGAAGGATAGAGAGGAAGAGAGAGAGAGAGAGACAGACAGACAGACAGACACAGACATACAGAAAGATACAGAGAGACAAAGAGACAGAGACAGAAACAGAGAAGGAGAGAGAGGAAGGGAGGGAGGGAGGGAAGGAGGGAGAGACAGAGAGATAAATGGAGAGACACATGCAGAGAGACAGAGCATTCTATGCCATAAAATTTGTCAGTGGGAAGGTGCTTTCCAGAATGGCAGGTGTGTGTCTGTGTTAATGAATTACAATGAATGCAAACCACTCTGCCTTGCTATAAATGCCAAAATGCTAACTGATCCTGAAGCATCAATTGTTTGCTACCTAAAATCAAGATAATTGACATTTAATAATGCTTTGTGCTTCTCTTGCACAGAAACCATAATTTGCATTATACTTCAACTAATTGCTAAACATTTATTAATGCCTACTATGTTCCAGGTACTATGAAACAATCACTGCTCTCAAGGTACTTTCATTCAATTGAGAAGACAGCATGCACATGTATAGGCATATAAGGAATAAGTAAATGCATAAAGAATAAATAGGAAAACATAAGATAGCCAGTGAGGGTACTAGCAGTTAGGGGAGAGAGGAGGAAAGACTTCATGTAGAAGTTTGTACTTGGCCTGAAACTTGAAGGAAGCAAGAAATTCTGTGAGGTAGAAGTGAGGAATGCATTTCAGACAAGAAGAGGGACCAATGTAAATTCTGAAAAGTCAGAGATGGAGTTCCATGTCTGAGGAACAGAGAGAAGGCTAGTTTAGTTAGACAGTAGAGTGCAGGAAGGGGATTCATGTATAACGAAGTTGTAAATACAGGTAGAGACCATGTTTTGAAGGATGTTAGGAGCTCAACAGAAGAGTTTGTGTTTCATCAAAGATCCTTTCTTTTTTCTGTCTATGTATCTTATATTGTGCTATAAGATTGTAAGCTCTTAGAGGGCAAGAACTATAACATTATTTTTCCCTGGGACCTAAAATAGTACCTTCAAATAGACACAAATCATTTCTAAATGGATAAATTTACATTGTGAAAGTGTGACCCATTAGATAAAACTGAATTGGAATCAGAGGACCTGGATTTAAATCCTCGCCCTGTCACTTAATACCTGTGCCACCTTAGGCAAGACTTCTCTGAGCTTCAGTTTTCTCATTTGTAAAATGAAGGTCCTTACTGAGATGCTTTCTAAGGTCTCTTATGGCTCTGAATCAAGTCTAGAAAAAGGAGTATTTGCTATAGTTGTAGGAGTTAAACTATTATGGGGTGCCCTGCCCCAGAGATGATATGCTTAGAGAATAGCCACTACATTATTTTGTCCATGTTGTAATTAGACCATGTTATTAAGTTGGTTACCATCATGATAAACATGTTACAGATGAGGAAACTGAGGCAGAGTGGGGTCACACATCTAGGGAGTGTTTGAGTAAGAATTTGAACTCAGGTCTTGCTGACTTTACATCTCGTACTCTATCCATTGGGCCATTTAGATTCCTAAGAACTAAGACTAGAAAGCCTTGGGCAAGAATTCACACAGGTCTTACAGGATCATTTTAGGAAATAATGTTCTCAGTTCTTATAAATTTCCCAAGTTCAAATCCTCCGTGTGTACTCAGAGACACCTTATCCCTCTGCTGCAACAGGAACGGCTCCGTATCACTGTTTGGCAACACACGGATTGATGGAAATGGGTTGGCACTCACCTCCATCAAGTTTAAAGAATCTGTGGATAGAAACCTTATCTAAACTGTCACTATCACATAGCATTACCCTCCAGCAAACGGTAGGGCTGAAAGGAAGGGGCACAGAGACGATGGATAAACTTGATTCTGCCTCCCAGTCGTCTTCTAACTGCTGTTAAACAATCTTATAAGTGGAAGAACAAAGTGAAGGGACATGACAACTGACAAGTGGCTTAAGGGGGTGACAGAATGGGCATGTTTACATTTTATCCTATCTCACATGCTTTCTTCCAAAATACCTGACAATCTCACTCACATAATGCTGTCTCTTTTCATGGGGAAGTGGGATGGAAAGAACATTGGATTTGGAGTTCTAGGAAATTTGTTGCAATCTCTGCCCTATTCCTTACCTGCTGCGTGACTGTGGGCAAGTCACTCTGCCTCCATGGTCCTCAGTTTTTTCATCTATAAAATGAGTGACTCATATAAGATGATCTCTCAAATCCCTTTAGCATTAATTTGATGATCCTGTGGTCCCACTGAGGCAACTTGGCAGAGGGAAAAGATTTCTAGATCTGGATCTCCCTGATTCCGGCCAGATGCTGCATCCTGACTTGTTTCTCACTACCTGTGTGCTCTCAAGGAAGTTACTTAGCCTCTCTGGGACTCAGTTTATACATTTTTAAAATGATAGTGTTTGGCTGTATAACCTCTAAGGTTACTTCCGGCTCCTTATCACTGATCTTTTATATTAATATTTCTTTGTACCTGTTTTCTCATTTTTAAGAAGAAGCTCTATTACATGACATCTAGAGACCCTCCCATCTTTAAAATCTATGAACTAGAGAAGCTAGGTGGTGCAGTGGATAGAGCACTGGATCTTGAGTCAGGAGGACCTGAGTTCAAATCTAGCCTTCGATATTTATTAGTTATGTGACCCTGGGCAAGTCACTTAACCCTGATTGCCTCAAAAAAAAAAAATCTATGAACTTGTGACCTAAGTCCAAGCTTACAATTCAGGACATCTCCCTTCTGTCCTCACTCTCATCCACTCTCTAATTTCATCTCCCTTTTCATTCCACTTTTTGTCTACTACTTCCCTCAGAACCATAGACAGCTCAAAGAATACTTCCTCTAACCAGGGGTGGGGAACCTGTGGCCTCAGGCCGCATGTGGCCTTCTAGGTCCTCAAGTGCTGTTCTTGACTGTATCTAAACTTCATAGAACAAATCCCCTCCTTTATTCTGTGAAGTTTGGATTCAGTCAAAGGGCTGCACTTGAGGACCTAGAGGGACACACGTAACCTTGAGGCCTCAGGTTCCCCACCACTGCTATAGACAATGAGACGGTAGTATCATCTAAAGAGTAGCACACAGGACACACAAGAGTTTGGAAAGAGAACTGTTTCTTATGAAAACATGCCTGGCCTAGATAAGATGATCAGGCCCTAATCAGCTCCTTCTTGGGCTGTGACTGGTCACTCACCAGGGAGTGGAGGGTGTGGAGCGTTCATTAGAGGACCACCAAGAGTTACTCATACAAGTCACAGGTCATAAACAGGAGGTGGCAATGTGGATGTTATTCACCTCACATTTCCATAGAATTCATGTTTCCCTTGGAGATTAAAGACCTTTTGTTGTCCTGTTCAGTCTAGTCAGTGCAAAACCAGAAGGAACATACCCCTGCTTTTGTTTCTAGGAGCAGCTGTTTCCTCCAGAAAGGTACCTCATTAGAATTTTTGTGACCATCAGTATCAACCTTTCCATTTTACAGATGTGAAAAAGTGAGGCATTCCAAAGGCCAGATTTTATGAGATCCCAAGAATTAGATGAAACATTTAAATCAACACTTCTATTGGTGACAAAACAAAACTGAAAAAAAAATGTGAGGGTAGACATTTGATTGGGATACAGACTCTGATATGTGAATGGAATGGAATTTTATTGTTTCTTAACACATGATGAATACGAGGAATTTGGGGAGTGGGGAGGGAATAAACTTTTGGAAGACATATTGCCCATTGGTAGGCAGAACTAGGGAAGCAGTATTCACCATTATAACAACAATGTATATGAAAGTAATAATAAAGCTGAAGAATCATAGGATCAGAACTGGGGGAAAAAAGACTTTAAAAATCATGAAATCCAAGTCAAAAATTTTACAAATAAGGAAACTAAGGCCTGGGCAAATTAAATTATCTGCTGAAAGTCACAAATGTAGAAAGTGCCATAAGAGAGTTAAGATTTAGAACCCAGGTCCTCCAACTCCACCATATTTCTCCTAGTCCAACTCTGATCGATTATAATAGTTTATAATTGCTCCCAGAGAATAGATGATGAAGTTGACCTACCTTCTTTTCCTAAAGAAGTTGCAGAGTACAAGAATGCAGGCCTGATAATAGTTCTCAATGCTTGAAGAAGTATGACTTCTGTATTGGTTAGTTTTCCTTAACTGTTTTTTTTTTCTATTATAAGGGAGGGTTTAATTGTTTGGGGGCATTATTTAGAAATGACTGTGATATGAATGCATGGGAGGTATATGTAAAACATTAAAATTTTAGAACAAGAAAATAGACCCTCCCAAATAAACAAACAAAAAAGGTGAGGTGGAAGGGAATAAGGGAAGTTGGTGACTAGATTTGGCTTCCCCAGAGAGTGATAAGATTACCACTCTCTGTAACTACACTCTGAACTCTGTGGAGATTGATCAGCAAAAAGGCTTCTGCAACTTCCAGCGTTGCTTGGCATCCAGCTAGGCTAGGCTCTGTGGGTCACGTTGTCTGAAGAGTCAAGATAACCAGTTCCGGTAAGTAAGAAGGGAACATAGCTGTCAATTGGGAAAGGCAGAATTGCTTCTTTAGGGGCCTGTCATTCCCAGAAGAGTGAATGGAATGATAATTTCCCTAAAACCTGATTTCTCTTCTAATGGCAAAACAACAACAACCACCACTACTACTCCATCCCTGACAGGCTTCTCTCCCGCTCTGCCCACAGACACACATAGAGCTGCTGCCAGTGGCGACAGCTCAGTGACCCCAGCACCCAAAAGGAAATTGCATTTACCACATAGCATTTTATTTTCTACAAGAATGAACTAGACCCTCAAGTTGTCAGTGCTACAGAAAGGCCTGAGGATCTAGTCTATGTAAGAATGAGGAGAGAGCAACTCACTAAAGAGAACCCAGGAGTGGCTGCTTTGGGAAAACATGGACACTTCTCATAGTCTAGTTTTCTCTCAATGTTTGAAGAGTCATGGTGTTCTGAACATATCAAATAAAAGCTCTACCCCTTAGGAAAAGTGCATCCCAGTTTCTCTCTCTCTCTCTCTCTCTCTCTCCCCACCCCTCAAGTCATAAATCTGCAAGTGTGTGGGTCCTTACACTTGTTAATTTAAGCCTCTTACCAAGGGATTTGACTGGATATAAGTTCCACTATGGTTGCCCCAGGCAAATCTTTAGGCCTTCCTGTATCACTAGCTTTTCTTTTCCAATACAATATACACAGATTTTCACTTACCAAGGATCTGAGATTTAACTGGCATAGGCCTTCCTTGAACAAATGAAAACCACAAACGATCTAAGACTATCTAAATGGTCTTCTGGAGTTGCTATGGCCCTCTAGTTCACCACGTAGAAGCGGCTACTAGTGATGAGACTCTTCCAGCTAAGCTAAGCTGGTCCTTCTGTTGTTGGACTAAACAATTCTGGGCCTCAGTTTTCTCCTTTGTAAAATGAAAGGAATAAGCTAGATCAACTCCCTAGAGTTCCTTTCTGCCCTCAGTCTATGATCTTTATGAATTGGCAGGCTTAGGATGTTTCTTTAAGCAGTGATGGTGTATCAGATGGGTTCCACTCCCTCTCCTAGGTAGTCAGGTTTCTGACTGGAATTTTAGCCAATACACTTGACACCTCTCCATGTAAACACAGCATTAAGGCAGTAAGTGCTTCTTAATTATGTAGACTAAGGTTTGGAAAGGATGCTGCAGCCTCTTGAAATATTACAAAGTATAATGTAGCACTGATGGACCACCTCAATGGCCCTTCATTTCATTCCCCATCATTCCACGTCTTTTGAAAAGAAATGGCCCTTAGCTGCCCCGCAGCTGTTGCAGGTGGTTAACTTTTAGAATGCTTAAGAGTAAATGCTCAAGTACAGTCTCAATCAATTGACACCTCATGATTATTTGAAGGCAAAGGGATGTGTTTACAATCCTAGTGGGAGTTAATATTAAAAGGTATCAGGGTAAAGAAACCAGCATCTCAGTAATGGAAGATACCTCAGTGGCTATTCAACCCAATCCATATTGGAACAGACTTCCCCTCTACAATACCAAATGGCCATCCAACTTCTCTTGAGGTCTGCCAGTGATGGGGAGCTCCCTACCTCTTGAGGCAGCTTAGCCTACTTGGGGCTGACCCAAACGCCTATGAAGTTGTTCCCTACATAGAGATTAAATCTGTCTCAGCAACTTTCACCCCTTGCTCCTGGTTCTGGCATTTAAGACCAAGCAGAGCAAATCTCCACATACCAGTCTTTCACATATTTGAAGACAGTTATTCTTTCCTGTTGTGGTGGCAGCTTAGAAATTAAATCATGGGCCTCTTAGTGAATTAGTCTGACAATTAACAAGTATTATTATTTGCTTTTCTTCACGCCAGTCACTGTGCTAAAGGCTGTACACACAAAGGCAACATAATCTCTGCCCTCAAGGAGTTTATACAATTTGTCTCTCCACAATTGTGGAGGCTGGTGCAAAGATGGAGATGATTGAAGCATGAAAAGCAATTGTTTTCCTTAAAACATAGTCTCTAATTTTATTTTATTTTCCACAAGCTTCCATTGCCAATTAAGGAAGGACAGTCCACTGTACCAAGTATGAAAAGGAGAAACTTACATATTTCTGTTTTGACCCGTGTTACTCTGCACTAATTTTATTTCAGTCACTCAGTCAACTAGGATTTATTAAGTGTTATGTGCTAGATGCTATGCTAAGCACTTGGGAATACATGTAGAAGCAAAAATAAAAGACAGGTACTGTCTTCAAGGAACTTACATTTCCTTCATTACAAGGAAGACTTTAACTCAGTGGCAAAAAGCACCTTGATAGTTAGGGAAGGTTATCCAATATATGTTGCTAGCTATGACCAGGCTGTAGAGAGAAAGAGCATTTGAGCTGGGAGCTTCCAGAGTATTCTACATGCACAGACTGCCTATGCCCCAACCTCACTTCCTTATTGTGCCTCTTCCCTCCTGCTCTGTGATTTGTATAGACTGCTCTGGCCCCAATCTGCAATCTTCTTTGCTTGAGATCAATCAACTAGCATTTCTTAATTAATTATTATGAGCCAGATGGGGCAGCTTGATGGTGTTGTGGATAGAGCACAGGACCCGGAGTGAAGAAGACTCCAGAGTACAAATGTGACCTCAGACACTTACTAGCTGTGTGACCTGGGCAAGTCACTTAACCCTGTTTGCCTCAGTTTCCTCATCCATAAAATGAGCTAAAGAAGGAAATGGCAAACCACTTCAGTATCTTTGCCAAGAAAACCGAAAAATGGGGTCATGAAGTTGGACATGACCGAAAACAACTGAACAATAGCCAATGAATCACAATATTCCCTCACTAAATTTTCTTTCCTCCAGACTGAACATCCTCATTTCCTTCAGTTGTTTATTTTTTGGCATAGTTTTTATTTCCTCAATATTCTGGTTGCCCACTTTTAAAAATGCTCTAGTTTGTCAATATCCTTTCTCAAATGTGGTGCCTCAAATTGGGAACAATATTGCAAATGTGTTTTGACCAAGGAAGAGTACAATTGGATTCTCAACTCCCTCATTCTCCATTTATAGAACCTCACATTGACATTTATCCCCTGCCATGCCAAATCATTGAGTCACGGTGAGCTGACAATCCATTAGAACCCACTAGACCTTTTTTATTATGTAAAATATTTTCTATCTATACTTCTCATCCTGTGCTTGTTCAGTCAATTTTTAGACTCAAAGTGAAGGATTTTATATCTATCTTTATTACTTTTTAAAGTTAGATTTGGTGCACTGTTCTAGCCTTGTTGAGATATTTTTGGATCTGAATTCTGTCATCCAGTGTATTAGGTACCCCTTCAAGGTTTGTGTCATCTACACAATTTATAAATATGCAGAGTTTTGCCTGTATCTAAGTCATTGCTAAAAAATGCTTAAAAGCACAGGGACAAGGTTAGATACTAGAAATGTTCCACTAGATATTTTCCTCCAAAATGATTTAAATTTACTAATAACCACTCATTCTGTCTTGCCTTTCAACCAGTTCTGAATATGACTAAATGTCTTATTAGAATGCTGAACTTGGAGTCAGGAAGATCTGACTTCAAGTCCTGATATTGGCATTATGTATGACCCTGGATATATCAGTTGGCCCATCTCCATTTCCTCAACTATAAAGCAGTTATAATAATAATGATAAGTTACTACTACTACTATTACTACTACTACTACTACTACTACTACTACTACTACTAATATCACCTGCCTAATAGGGTTGTTGTGAGTTTCAAATGAGATAATAGATGTAAAGTACTTTGAAAACCTTAAAGTTACGTAAACAGGTGTTATTATTGGCATTATATTGTGTTGTGAGCAGTTGTTTTGGAGTCAGGAAGGCCTGTGTGTGAATGCCATATCTGATACTTATTGGCTGTGAAACTTTGGGCTCATCATTCAACCTCTTGCCTCTCAGAGCCTCAGTTTCTTCCATAAGGATAGTCATGCCTATCTCACAGGGCTGTGATGAAGTTCTATGTGTGCATATATTTGAAAAACAAAGTGAATGTCAGCTCTTTTGCCTGGACCCAGCTGTCAACTGGGTCCACTAGGACTCTCTGAACATCTCAGTGAAATGATGATGATGATGATGATGTTATTGTTGATGATGGTGATGATGATGATAATGATGATGATAGAATTTTCAGTGGTCAAAGTTGAAAGTTGGTATGATTTGACTGGAATTGTGTCCACCTCCCAGTTTAGTAACCCAGCCTTTTGCTAAAAGCTGTTTGTTACTAGTTGAGATAGTCCAAAGACTTGTGGAACAGTGGCTAGAATTCTGGACTTGGAGTCAGCAAGACTTACCTCAGATACTTACATAATGTCTCTGAACCTGTGGTTCCTCCTCTAAAAAATATTAATAACAACACCTGGATTACCGGCCTCATAAGGTTGTTGTGAGGGTCCAATGAAATTGGGTAGGCAAAGTCCTTTGAATACTTTAAGGTAGAGCCAACCAATGGGTTGCCCAGTACAATTGGCTATACTCCCAAGTGCAGACTGAACTACATAAAATATAATTGGGAAATATTAAACAAAAAACACAATAGAAGATAGATAATGTTAACATGTGATCTCCTAAGTCAATATGTGACTCACAGGAATAGTTATATATGATTCAACGATCCATTTCTATTTGAGTTTGACTCCACTACTTGAAGGCTGTCTATAACTGTAAGTTAGTATCATTGGACGGAAAGCTGATTTTCCTGCAGAATAACATTGACTGATTAAAAATAAGAGCCAGCATCATAGAGAACATCGAGGTCTTCCAAGTGCTTTACAGGTATTATCTCATGTGCTAATAACAGCTGACATTTATGTAAAGCTTTAACATTTGCCAAAGAGTTTATACAACAATTGTGTTAGGGAGGTAGTTCAAGTACACAGATAAAGAAACTGAGGCAAAGGACATTTAATGTCTTGGTCAGACTTTTGGAATCCAAATCCAATGCTTTTTTTTTTTTTTTTGCCACATAGCAGTTGCCTTAGAGGATATTTGTGATTGGTATAGAAATTGGGGGTGGGGGGGAAATGTCACTTATACTTTAAAGATTTTCCCAGTTAGATTCAGGAAATTGCTGCAATCAGCCACTCCTGGACATTCTATTTTATCTGTTCAAAATGAGTTGGGCCGTATGACCTTTAAGGACCCTCCATACTATGACATTGACTTTGCCTCCTTGTAAGTCTTCTGGCTTAGATATCTTTAGAATCATTGTTTCCTTGTTCTTCTTCTTTTTTTAACATGTTTGGGTAACCACAAAGATAAGTCAGCTCTGGGAAGCTAGGATTTGCATTTAAATGTCCAATCCTCTAAGGTGAAGGACATCCACATGTTTGACTGGAGATTGCTACCACTATCCTAGTACAATAACCAAAGTCCCAAAGAGTGATTTTTTTAAGTTTGCAAAACTCCTATTTGGAGATAGAGCAGCTTAGAGGGTAGACTCCTTCTGGGCACAATACAGTTCTAGGACAAGGGATACCCCATGCCCCAGACATCTGACAATGGGCATCCATGAGACAATGCATGGGGAAGGAACATGCCCCCACAGAGGCAGCTACCTGGGACAAATCCTCATTTTCCTTATGTTAGTTTTGGTTCTGTGATTGATACTGAGGCAGTTAGGGGGTACAGTGGATCAAGCACTGGACCTGGAGTTTAGAAATCCTAAATTCTGGTACAGTCAGACTCTTACTAGTTGTGTGACCCTGGACAAGTCACTTCACCTCCGTATGCCTGTTTCTTCACATCAAAATAGGGATAATAATAGCACCTGCCTCTAAGGATGCTGTGAAGATAAAATGATATAGTGTTTGTAAAGTGCTTTGTGGATTTTAAAATGTTACATAAATGCTAGGTATTAATATTCTGAAAATAACCAGAACTTTGTTAACCCTTTCCCAGAGGTAACCTCATGATCTTTCTTGAAGTTTGTTTGACTTTTTTCAGAAGGTTGGCCCTTTCAGAAATAGAATATAAACATTTTTTGTCAACTTTTGTGACCCTCGTCAGTTGAGCAATATTGGCTAGTATATTTAGATTATATTTAGTTTTCCCAACCATCTGGACCCTGCAGCTTCATCACAGAAATAGAAAAGGGAAAAAAATGGGTTTCTTAAAAATTCAATCCAATTGCATCAGTCCTTTTAAATAACACATCTATAATTTGCTATGTGTGTTCTCCAAGTGAAATATAGTAAGCACTGCTCCAGGGAACACACTGTGCTGTTCTGCTAATTAATTTGTCAAGTTGCGGCTAATTATAAAATGCAATGTCGCTTATTTTGATTTCTGATGGAGCATACGCTGTTTCAGGACTCAAAGAGGGAGGGAGATAGTGTAATGGGAGGACCAGTGGACAGAAAATCAGAAGACCTGAGTTTAAATCTTCCATCTCTATTTATCTAAGGCACTCCCATTCCAGGAATGACCCCTCTTTCCTTATTACCATCTTTCAGAATCCATGTCTTTCTTCAAGATTCAATGAGAGAGGGCCCACCTTTTCTGTCAACCTTCCCTGATAATGACTTTCATCTAGCCATCAGTGTTTTCTCCTGCTTTCGTTTTCCTCTGCTGACACAGAGACAGCACAAAGTCACAAGTGCTGGCAACCTGCTCGAATCTCTGTCCTTTGCCTGTCATTACCATTTGCCCTGGGTTCATTGTTCTGGGGTTCTTTGTAGGGGAAATAAACTACCTGGTGCTTACTTCTCCCCCTACCCCTGTGCCCACCTAGGATTCCTGAGAAAAATTCTGCTTACAGCATTGGTAATTATAGAAATGGTAATGGACTCCAATCCTAATTTTGTTTTTGTTTTTCCTAGCAAGGGTGAGTGGTGTGTGTTTGTGTGTGTTTATACGTGCATGTTAAGGAAGTAAGAAAACGTACCCAATGTACAAAAATAAATCATGTAGAGAACAGGAAATTTATCCCCACACTAAAAAGGGAATTCTAAGAAGTAAAGAGTCATAGAATGATTAGCACAGAGTCCTGTAACTTATAGCAACTAGGACAATTTGACCCTCATTGGAACAGGAACAGTTTCTTTGCAAGGCTGCTAATTAGCTATTTTATATTTCCCCTCCACTGAGCACAGACCAAACACCGAGCAGCATCTTCCTTCCAGTGGCCTCACTTTCTCTTTGATGGTTACTCTTTTGTAGATTCCAGACCTCTCGTATTGCCTCTGTTCCTTCCATCTTTTCCATAATGGCTACTACATCTCTTCAACATGTGCCAATGGGCTTTCAGGTTATTTCAGTGGTTACAAAGTTAATGTGAAAGAAATGAAACTCATAAGAACACAATAACAAAAAAAGAAACAAAAAAAAAACAAAACCCACACACATCTGGGACCCTGATACCAGCCCATCTAGTCAACTCTGCACTCCATCTTGGGAGAGGGTCCCCCCTTGCCACCATTATGCTGAAGGGCTTTATGTCATTCGCCTCCATCACCACCCCTGCCTGAAAGCATATCTTGCTTCCTGGAGTGTAGAAGCCAAAGTGGCAACATGCCAGAAGCTGCCTATTCTCACCAATGTTGCACCCACTTTTTTTCCAGCTTGTCAGTCATTTGGAGGAACTTAACCCATTGGGATGCCATTGGTAGCCCAAAGCAAGCAGAGAATGTCTGTGTGTCCACTAAAGTGTATATTTAGGTGTATATTCCGTTACTCTCTTCTTACCCTTATTATTTTGTTTTCTCCCCTCCCCCAATCAAGAGTATATGAGCTTCTCAGGGCAAGGCCTTTTTAATTAGTGTCTTTATATCCCCTAATGCATAGCACTTGTCTGGAACATAGTATACCGTCATTAAATGGACTGTTAAATTGAATTGAAATCCTGGCTTCCACTCTCATAGAAAATGGGGTTTTTAGAGCCTTTTACCACATGAACTCAACCCACCTTTATATTATACATTATATCCCTTCCCTCACTTGATGATCCAGCCAAATTAGCTTCTTGCTAATCTTCCCACATGACACTCCTTCTCTTATCTCTGTGCCTTTGGACTTGCTGGCCGCCATGCCAGGAATAGACTCCCACCTCACCTCCAACGCTGAGAAAGCTTCATTTCCTTCAAGGCTCTGTTCAAATGGTACCTTCTAGATGAAGCCTTACCTTCTACTCCCTCTGTCAAAATGACCTTGTATCATTTATTTGGTGTACATTTCACATAAATATATGCTCATATACACACATGCAAATATGTATATAGACACACAGGTGATGGTATTTTACACATATGTGTATGTACACATATGTATTTATACATGTGTGTGTACATGCACACATTTGTAAAGATACACACACACTCATATCTCTAGGGTAGAACGTAGGCTCCTTGATTACATAGACTATTTCATTTTTTTTGTCTTTGTATAGCACCTAGCACAACACTTTGTTCTGAGAAACCCTTGAACAATGTTAATTGATTCATAGGGTCATAGAGCTGGAGCTGGAAGGAAACTCAGAGGTCAAATGCCCCTCCCCCCTTGTTTTATTGAATATTAACTGAGGCCCAGTAAAGTTAAGGGGCTGGCCAAAGGTCACACAAGTAGTGTCAAGATCAGGATTTGAACCCAGACCCTTTGACTCTAGAACTGTTATATTTCCCATTGTACTAGAGCATGTTGTATTCATGAAGCACTTTAAGGCTGACCAAATCCTTTCTCCCGCACAAATCAGTGAAAATATCGTTATCCTTATTTTATGAGCAAAACAAGGCTCTGAGTAGTTAAAGGGCTTGCTCATGGTTATATACCTGGCAAGTCTGTATCTGAGGCAGGATTTAAGCCCACATCCCCTGAGTCTAAGTTCTTTCCAACTCTCTTTCCTTTATTTCACAGCGTCTCTCTATGGACAAGTATGATCATAGGCTTGTCTGGTAAACCTCTGGGAAGCTCAGTTTCATTATGTGTAAAAAGAAAATAATATTAATAGCTATATAATAATATTTTTGCTAATAATTATCTACAAGTTTGTAATAATATAGTAATGATGAATTACAATTACAATGAATGACTAGTCACAATGAAGGTATTTTTCCAACCTCAATATATAGTTATGGTACTCTTAATCCCAGTTTACAGAATCTAGAGTTAGAGGGGACCTATAGGTGGCATGCTTTTGTTTTTAAAAGTGAAGACATGGCAACCCAGAGGTAAAATGATTGGCACCAGAAAATAAATGGCTGAGAGGAGATTTGGGCATTGGTCCTTGAAATCCAAATTCAATTTTTTTCCCTATTATATCAGATTTCAATGATACCAGAGAAAAGATGAGATTTCCAAGCAATTTATGGTATGAGGGAAAGAGGCAAGAGTTGTCTGGGTGACCATAGCAAAGTCACTTACCTTTTCTGGGTCTTAGTTCCCTTATCTGTAAAATGAAGGTTTAGACTAGATGGTTTTTAGGGCTGCTTCTAGCTTTAATGCTCTATGCCTCTCTAATTCTATGATCTTAAATAGGGTGTTAGAAGGAGCCTTCACTCAATATGTGGACCTTTTCCCTCCATTAGGGATGACCTTCTTGCCCTCTGATGACAGGGCATGCACCCCAGTTCTTTCTTATCAAATTCTCCTGAGTTTGACAGCAAGGTGTAGTCCATGATTACCCATCAGGGCACGCATTCAAAACCCTCAATAATTCAAATTATTAGTCTTAGGACATACCTGGTTGAAAAACCCCATGGTATACATTGGACCTAGAACTTGTTTATTTATAGTTTACATGGAAGAGTGAATCAAACTTTTCTAAGGAGCTTGTTCCAGATTTCCTTCCTCTTTTACAGAATGCTGACTCAGCTCACACTAATTTCTTGACTCTATTCCAGTCTGGTTGCTTCTTGCACTGGGAACCCCAAGGCACCTGGCTTACATTGGATCATGTGAAATAAATTTGCCACCATCCATAATTTCTTCAAAAAGAGGGCCCTTGATGAAATTAAAAGGCTCTGAATAAAATGAGGAGATAAATGGAAATCCCTTATTTTGGCAACATACAATTAATCAACCTTTGGAATGTGGTACTGCTGGATATCATCAAGGCAAATACTTCTGTATGACTAAGGAGAAGATTAGGAAACTGCATGAATCAGGAAAAAAATGCACGTGTTAGTTTAAGGATAAGATTTCTGGAGAAATCTGTGCCGTGCTGTAAGGTAACAGCTATTCAGTAGTAGTGATCAAAAAATCATTTGCTCTTGATTAGAAGAGAACATAAGAAAAAAAGCACCAGTGAGGATAAGTTGGGCAACCTCACTTAGATTGGAGATTGCCTTTGAACAAATCACAAAGACACAAAGGGACCTACAAGGTCATCCTATTCAACCCATATCTGGACAAGAATTCCTTCCTTATCCTTCCTGACATGTATGCATCCATCCTGTGCTTTAAGACCTTGAGGGAGGTAACTCCCTACTTCCTCGAGGCTGCCCATTCTGCCTTCAAACTGTTCCAATTTCTAGGAAGTTAACCACTCTTCTACTCCTTTCAATTCTCTCCCTGAGGTCTTGAACCTCTGCCTAACCAAAAGTCCCCTCTACAGCATCTCCATTGAATGTTCATCTATTCTCTGCTTAAATCCTCTAGTGATGGGGAGCTCATTATCTTTCATGGAAGCCCTCTAAATTTCTGGAAAGTTTAGAAAGTTCTTTCTTTTCAGGAAAAAAGTTAGGAAGTTCTTTCTTTTATCAAAGTGCCCTCGTTTCTGCCCTTTCCTGCTGGCTCTGCCTTCTAGAGCCAAAGAAAACTATTTTGAGCACACACGACACATTATTGCAATCTCAGACATACCTGAAGACAGCTGTACTGCCCCCCCCCACCCCAAGTCTTTTCTCATCTCATCTAAACACATCTAGTTCCTTTAGCCCCTGCTTATATGGCATGGCTTCTAGTCCTTTCACCATTGTAGTCAACTTCCCCTTGACATTCTCTAGGTTGGCGTGCCCTTTCTAAAACAGAGCCAGAATTATGTACAATACTCTAGATTGGGGGCTATTCAAACTGTGGACTTCAGTGCAATTCTATCCTTCATTCTTGACACTAAGTTATTAGCATGCTTTGATTTTTTCCCATACTAAGTCACACTGGAGTCCTGCTGTGGGTGTGGTCCACTCATCCCAATGATAATAATATATGATAATACATATTTCTACAGTACATTAGGGCATATAAAGCATTTTCCTTATGATAATCCTATAAAGTAGGTGGCATAAGGATGAAAATACCCACAATATGGATGAAGAAATGAAGGCCAAGGCTTAACACAGGTAATAAATGTTGTGATCAAGATTGGTATTCAGGCCTTCTGCCTTAAAATCCAGTGTTACTAGCCCTACATAATGCTGTTTCCCCACCCCCAGTCCCCATATGAACTAATATGTTTATGTGTCTCCCATTCTGGTTTTTTGTTTTTTTTGTAGTTGATTTTTTAAATCAAAGTGTGAGAATTTACATTTACTTCATTTTATTAGACTTTGCCCAGTACTTTTGCCATATCAAGAGCTTTTGCATCCTGATTCTAGCAGTCAGTGCATTACTAGTTCTTCAAGTTTCATGTCATTTGGAAATCTGGCAAACATGAACATCTGCATTTTCATCCAAATTATTGAGAAACAATGTTGAAAAGAAGAGGGCCAATGACAAAGCTCTGTGACACTCCACTAGAGATGTGCTGCTATATTGATATTTATCCACTACTCACCAATGTTTTCCTCTGGTTTTTCAACCAATTCTGAGTACATTTGACTTTCCTATCATCTGGTCCATATTTTTCAGTCTTTTAAGACTGAGAAGTTTTGAGAATTTTGGTTTAATGCTTATCTCACTCAAGGTACAATAGCTCTATGACATTCCTTAATTTACCAATCTAATGACTTCATTGCAAATGTATATGAGTTTACTCTATAACAATGATTTTTAAGTTTTTTTTGTGTCTCATGGATTCCTTTGGAACTATGGTTGAGACTTCTCATAATATTTTTAAATTCATAAATTAAAATACAAAGAGTTATAAAAAAAAATTATATTGAAATAGCTATCAACACCTTAAAAGTTCACAGACCCTAGGTTAAAAACAAAACAAAACAAAACAAAACAAAACAAAACAAAACAAAACAAAACAAAA